>NC_056473.1:33397977-33739147 GCF_008729295.1 Plectropomus leopardus
ATTTCCTGCAATTTGTGGGGAAATTCCTTGCCAAGATGCCTTTTTTTCATATGTTTTCAAAAGAAATCAAACCAATTTGCTTAGTTTTCAAAGGCTCACAAAGCTTGTGAAAGGCGTCTGAACGCAGCACGAGAAAACCGATGTCGATCCNAATTTCCTGCAATTTGTGGGGAAATTCCTTGCCAAGATGCCTTTTTTTCATATGTTTTCAAAAGAAATCAAACCAATTTGCTTAGTTTTCAAAGGCTCACAAAGCTTGTGAAAGGCGTCTGAACGCAGCACGAGAAAACCGATGTCGATCCGGGTTTCAAAGGGTTAATGGCTTTCAGCCCAGACTGCTGCAGAGAGCAGTTTCTCTGCCCTTGCCTGTTAGTGTGTCGGTGTCAGCAGCCCCTAAATAATAGATGGGACCCTCACCCCTCGGGGCTCTCACCTCGTGCTTTTAATAGACTGCCAGGACGCCTTGCATTTTCATCCGTGTCTTGGATGGGTTTGGTGAACTTGTGTTTAACACCTTAAAGCCAGAGCTTTTTGTAAGGCCATTGACCCATTCAGCAAAAGAAAAAGGGAAATTGTGATATCAGTGGGGGTGGTGCCCAGTAACAGGAAATTGGACAAGTGAAATATTAGCCCCCTCTAGTTCTGTCTGGCTGTGTGAAATCTTGGCCGCATTGCCATGTGAAAGATGAGAGGAGCTGCCTGCCCTGAGTGAAATATTGCCTCTTCAGTTCCTTTGTTCCCTCCAGCCTGCCGGTCTGGCCCGTTGGCCGCCTGCCTGTTTGGCTGGAGGACCTGCTTTTGTTTTTATTATCCCATTTCTGATGGGCATTCAAATCCCATTGGAGATAAAACATGCATTTATGCTCTGTCAGACACGAGTGTAAATACACACAACATATTACAACCAGCCATATCTTAGCTGGATCACTCAGGCTCTTTATGGCAGCTTGAAACAGGAGACCTTAACAATATTCTCTTCAGTATGATGTATAACCATTGAATGATGTCTGACTGCTGCTCCGTGCCTTTCTTTGGAAAGCCTTGAACACTGTTTTTTATCTTCACATATTCAGAGATAGGTAGTGTGTGTTATATAGGGAAGTTGTCCCTGTTTATGTCAGATAGCTCACCTGAACGAACACAAAGAGAAGTCTGTGTGTGTGTGTGTATGTGTGCGTGCATGCATTTTTTCCTCTCCTCAGCTGCTATGGTGACCCTTGTCTTCAAGGACATTGCCTGAGTCTGCAGCTATGCTGTGAAGCCGACATGTTATCAACAGAAAAAGAGCGGGGTCTCGGTTTACTCTTTAAATTCAGATGTCACCCTTTTGAGTAGAATTCATGTTTAACCAGCGCCATTTTTATTTTTGACCCTAAATCCTTCGTAAATGTGTCTTTACATCCTTTGTGTCCGTATTAGGTTTGCCTCAATGTGTTGTGTACGAGATTGTAGTCTGAGCCACCACAAGACTGAATGGGCACCTTCAAAAAAAATATTCACGTGTGACGTGTAGTTTAGGCGCTATAGTGCAGGGCTACTCAACTTGCTTTGCTCAGGGGCCACTTTTGCAAAATGACAAGAGGCCAGGGGCCAGTCACAGCAGCCTCATACATGTTTTATGACATTTCTAGGAATTCAGGACATTTCTAGGACATTAGGATGTTTCTAGGATTTTATGACATTTCAAGGATTTTGGGATGTTCCTTGGATTTAAGGAAGTTTCTAGGATTTCGGGATATTTATAGGAATTTACGACATTTCTAATATTTTAGACGTTTCTCTGGTTTTAGGTCATTTTTAGGATTTTAGAACATTTCTCGGATTTTAGGATCTTTCTAGGATTTCAGGACATTTCTCATATTTAGGACGTTTCTAGGATTCTAGGATTTTAGGACACTTTTTGGATTTTAACACATTTCTAGGATTTTTCTGACGTTTTTAGGATTTCAGGTCATTTCTAAGGTTTCAGGACATCAGGGGCTTAACTAGGACCTCTGTCGTGGGTTACGGGGGATCTTCCACTGGCACTTTTTGATAAACAAGCTCTTTTGATGCTGTTTTTTGCACTCTGGCACTTATGTATACTAAAAGCACAAAAACAATTCCCAGTGTGAATCACTTTATTTCTATTGTGAGTTAGAAAATGCTTCGGGGAGCCACCTGGCACCCTACTGGGGGCTTGATTTCACCGCTCTGGTGGGAATTCAAGGTGACGTGCAGTAATCACATTGCATTGTTGAACATTTGTGTTAGTTCGCTTGTCTCACTACTTCTTTGTCTGCTCTGTCTCGGTCTACACATCCAATTAGCCACTCAGTCAGTCCGCTGGTCATCTATTCGGCCGTCCAGCATGTTAAGATGTCAGCCAGTATCAAGGGAGGCTTCTCTCATTACCAGACTATTCACTGTGCACGGTGCATGGAAACAAAAGACTCAAGCTTAACAATTCTTGTTCAGTAATAACCACTCACCATCATGTTTAAGAGCTTGTATGCATTTATTTATTTTGTGTAAAAGTATATAAAACCTTTATGCCAAATCTGCCTCAGCGTGCCGGGTCAGGGCTCTGTGTCTTTATGGTTTATTTATGTGTGCCTCGTCACGTGCTATGCAGGGCAAAAAGCAGTACTGGCTTTTTTCACATTACTTATTCCACTTTTATAAAACAAAAAAAAGCCTCTTTGTCCCTCCACCCCTCCTCGCTCCCATTTTCCGTGTCCCTGATTCCATAGCCCACAGTAGATGGTCATCATCATATTTCATAGCAGCTCCTCTCAGGAGAGCATGGCTCGCTTCATTACTGAGACCTGGATGTGTTTCTGGCTTATAAGCTCAACACTATCGATCAGATGGCCAGCTGCACTGTTGCAGTGGAAGTGAAATGTATACATTCATCAACACTTCAGCATTGTAATTTATCAATATGCAACTGAACGATAATAATAATAATCTAAAAAATAACGTCATTAGAAAATGTTTGATACTTTTCTTCCCCTTTCTTATATCAATATGAAATCCTTTAGTACCTGGTCATACAGTGCGATCCAATTTTTAGGTTAAAAAAACGATTTGTGTAAGGCAGCTCTGTGTTATTGATGTTATCATGTGATAAATGTGGTCACTTATTTTAGCAGCATGTCACCTAAAGTGTGACCACCTTTATTTACTTGATATTTCATGTAGGGATGGGCGATAAATCGATTTCAGATTATTAGGAATGTCGGACATGTCCATGCTGGAGTGGGCTGTTGGACATGTAATATCATAATGAAAATATCATGTTATTATCATAATTTTAATGCAGTTCACATATAATCATCTATGATGATAATTATGGTATTACTTTGAAGATGGTTTACAGCAGGGTTTTTTTTTAAAATAATTATTATGATTTATTAAACTTTCCAGCATTATATAGAAATTTAAGCTCCATCTTAAACTTCAGGTAAATTTAAGCACATTGTGCTGATAACAGGCCAACCTCTCCTGACTGCAGGACTCTGACTTCAACTTCGGTGAAACTTCTGTGCTATTAATCATTTTATGTGGGAATTAAATTTTTTTGATTAGGCCTACTTCTCCTATAGCTGCCAACAGCCTGCCAACATTCCCAGTTAGAGAAAGGCTGAAAATAAGGTAATGTGCTTTTGGCCCCAGGCCCCCAAAACATTACATGTGGTAATAATTATGCGAGCTCAGCGCCAGCGGCTGGATGAGACACGGAGCGATGCGTCCTGGTGTTTCTAAATAATTAATCCAAAGTCTGATTAAACTTGAAACTAACACAAAGTAGTCTGTAGAAGTCTAAAGAAGTCACTTTCCACTCTTACTGTTTGTCTGTCTCACTGCGCTGCTGTTGGACCATCAGCTGTTTGATCCGCGATAATGAAACGCTGTGGCTGTCAAACACTCAGCTGTTCTAGAGTCAAAGACGTTAACTGCATTTGGTTCGCCGCAGCACTATTCTTATTGTCATTGGCTGTTCGTGTTGTCTGTCAAAACATGGCTGGAATGCGTTCTATCAACATTCTATCAACATTCTATCAACATTCTATCGACCACATCTCATATTTCGATCGAGGAAAAGTTATTTCGCGATTGATATCATTATTGTTTTATTGCCCAGCCCTAATATATATATTAATTGCACCACACTCTTGAGGTGCAGAGCGTACTTTTGTCACAAATGGAGCAGAGGAACATCAACGCAGTAAAAGGAAAACTTGTCCTATATTGTGCTTGGGCTAAAAGTTTACTTTCACTCACTCTTCAGCAGCTTCTCCTTTTGTCCATCAAGCTGATCAGCTCTGACCAGATCAGCTGACCAATTATTCACACTGCAATGCAACTTGAACTCCTTGAACTGCTGCTAAAAACAAAAATGGCAGGAGAGTCAAACCACTTGCATCACTTTTTAAATGGCCCATAAGTGAGTGCATGCATGTGCATTTCTCCTGTGCATTAATGCATGTATGAGAGTGTGTTTAAGTCCTTTCTGAAATGGAGGGCAGATATTGTAACAGCTCTCAAAGGGGGAATTGTCTGTCTATGGAAAAATACTGAATTACACAACCAACCACTCCAGGAAGCATCACTTGCTTCAAGGCAAGGTGGGGGGGCTACCTATCAGTCAAAAATCTCTGAAAAACCAGCATGTGGAGCGAATAAACCATTTCTGTTTGTTGTCCTGGACCTGAGTGAGTCCAGCTAACTCAAGATTGTTTCACATGGATACACACTCTAATGGACGCTGTGGCGGGGTGTGTGTGTGTGTGTGTGTGTGTGTGTGCAGCTGCAGGCTGAGGTTGGGGGTTTGGTTTCGGCACAGTTTCTGCAGCACTCGGCTCCTGTAAGGGTTCACATGAGTTGACTGCAGACTTTTTGCTGGCGCTCTTCTCGTTCCACAGCTCAGCACTCTAAAAACAACTCTTTACCCTGAGCGTGTTCTGCACCACTGCGTGTGTGAATGTGTGCCTGGAGAGGATCGAGTCTGTGCCACCCAGTAATCTATCTCATTGTTGCATGAAATCATGCATCAGTGCTTTGGTTTCTGGATGATTAGTCGTGTCATCCCACTAACACTTGAAGTCGTGACCACATTTAAGTTTTAAAGCAGTTTGGAATTGAGTTTTGAAAGTTGAGAAATTATTGTCTCCTTCGTGCCCACAATAGCTTTAATATCAGTAACAGTAACTGTAATTTTTGGCATACAGCAGCAGGAAGAACAAATTGACTAAAATTTTAAACTGAAATAAACAGATGCTTTGTGAAGTTGCAAAAAACCAAATTACAAAACACATTTGGAACAAAATTATTTTGTGGAGTCAGCACTGTAGCTAGTATTTTATTCACGTTTTAGTTCAAATATAGCCACAAGTGGCAATTTCTAGTTAAAGCCCTTCCCTCATCAACAGAGGGAAACAGTATTATTGTCCAAAATTAAAGTTGCAAAAAGCATTGAGCAGGTTTCAGGCTTCAGAAAGCTAAAAACGTCACTTTAGCTGGTTTAATTCTGTTTAAAGAAGGAGTAAGACTAACCGCACACTTGTTTCATCATTTACAATTATGTAAATTGGTCTCTGACCGATCTTGCTCATATATAGTAGAATTATGAAAATAAGTCACACAAGGCTGTATGCAGAATTTGGTGTTGATAGCATCAAAATAAAAAATAAAAAAGTCTGTACATTTTTTCAGTTTTTCACATTATGCAGATTAGCAAAGAACCCATCATGGTGGACTTTTAACAGTCCAGATCAAATTGAGCTGCATATGTGTCCCAAATTTAAGTCAACTGAGTTTGGTGCGAGGGGTGTTGCAAAATTTGGGGGTATTTTGGCCAAGTTTCTTCTTTCTAGCTCATACCACCTCACGACAATTTGAGCTGCAGCAGCAGAAGACAAACAATGATAACAAATCGGTGCTGATTCTTCAGGGCTTGAACCCTAAATAGTGAAATGACATTGGTAGTGTGGTCACCTTACTCTCTTCGGTATCGTCCCATTTCAGCAAAGAATTTGCTTCAGCAAAAAAGTCGTGAAGTCCGACTCTTAAGTTTAGAAGCTGTTCAGCTGAAATGAAGGACATGTTCAAAACTTTAATTTCCTCTGTGTGTGCTCTCATTTCTCCACCAGTGACCGCCAGTGTGGTTTGTCAGTGTTGGACTGCGACCACCAGCAGCAGCAGCAGCAGCAGGTCAGCACCATGAGTCTGTATGGGGCCGGGGCCGGGGCCAGTGGCGGTGCCGTCGGTGGTGCGAGAGAAAGAGGAGGAGTGGAACATTACCGGGAGCAACAGCGGCGTTCCAGCGACCGCTCGCGTGACTCATCCCACGAGAGAGGAGAGAGCCAGCTGACGCCCTGCATCAGGAATGTCACGTCCCCCACTCGGCAGCATGGTGAAGAGAAAACATCGAAAAATATATCACTAGTCTTGATTACACGTTCTGAAAGTCAGAGTTTAATTGCCCAAACAATCTCCTAATAGCATGTCTGTGTGTGTGTTTGAGAGCTGAAAACTTTACTGGTGTTCGTGTGTCCTCCTCTCCCCCACAGACCGTGAACGCGGCGACGGAGGCTCGTCCTCCAGATCCTCCAGTCCACGTCCTCCCAGGGTTTCTATTCCCTATTCCCACATCGGAGGGGCCCTCATCGGGGGCCACATACCTCGGTCCCTGGGTCCTCCTGGAGCAGAGCACCACTCTAAAATACTGGGCCCCGGGCCGTGTGATATGATCTACGTGTATGACCTCGGCAGTAAAGAGGGGCATCGCAGTGGACTGAGGCTGGGGGAAAGAGTAACGCTCATTGTGGATAACACCAGATTTGTGGTGGACCCCGCCATCTTCACAGCTCAACCGAACACCATGCTGGGCAGGTAAGAACTGAGAGATACATTTAGGCTTCATTCACTCTAATATGTTTAAACAGCAGTGAGGCAGATACGTGATCACAAGTCTACTCAGCTCAACTTGTTCTGATATATTCGATTAATTTGTTTTCTCACCCATGATCACAAGTTAAAGGAAGACGTGATTTGTTTTCAGGATGTTTGGTTCTGGACGGGAAAACAACTTCACACGACCCAACGACAAAGGAGAGTTTGAGGTGGCCGACGGCATCAGCTCCACCGTCTTCAGAGCCATTCTGGTGAGAACTGCTCGATTCACTCATTACGTGTACGTGCAATTAAGTCGAGCTACGGTTATAGCTCAAATAGGTCATTTCATTGGACTACTGTCCTCCCCAATTTAAAACCACCAGTGGAGAATCAGTTTATTGTGTCTGACTCCGCCACGGCAGGTGGACATTTGCCCCCTTTGAACTAGTTGCATAAACGTGTATTATTTATACAGTCAATGATATAGACTAAATCACAATTACAACTGTTTCTTCACAATAACTTTAGGGTAGAAAACCACTGTGTCATGTAATATAATCAAACAGCAAAGTTTTAAGCCACTAAAAAATAACCTGAATTAGTTAAAGTGTAGCCTGCCCTATATATAAAACAGCCCTTACCATAGGAATTGAAGCTGTCAGACCTACAGTACATAAAAACTCCACAGAGAAATGGGTGTGTTTGTGTGATTTCAGGTTTGATGTAGTCCGATTTCATTTGGACTAACATGTATACACGTGTTTTACAAGTCCAGTCTCAGTTGGACTAACACAATAGCAAACTCTGTTTGCACTACACGAAGATATATTTCAATAAGCTTCCACCAGCTCTTTCGTTTCTTGTTCCTGTTCGTTCTCTTTCACTCTGGTCCATTATTTCTGCGAGCACAACGGTTGTTCAGCTCAGTGTTATATGGAAGTTCTCCTGCTGTTTGCATTTTTCAGTTCAGCTATGCCAAAAAAGTGCAAGTGTGTTAATCACCAGCTGCAGTACATTTGGTGTGCAAAGTGTTTTTTTTTCCTGGGCCATCGTTTCGATGGCTTTGGCACCGAGTGCATTTTTTTTCTGCCATAGCTGCTGTGACAGCAGATGTATTCTCCCATGTTGATGCTTCACCGTCTGGGATGAGTCCTGTTTTTCCCCTGATAATGCTACAGTCTGATATTGTGATCATGTAATTATGCTACTGATCAGCACTGTGGTGTTTTAGTGTCCAGGGGATGCAAAATATTTTTCACCAGGGGCTGCCATTTTTCCTATTTCCGCCATATATCTCACACAAGGCGAGGAAACTAAAAACTCTTCTCAGACAATAAAAGAGAAAAATCTCAAAATGTTGAACTGTTATATGTTATTTAAATTTGTATGAATTATCATCATGATATCACAATTATACATATTTGATTTTCTTGATAGTGGGCAGATCAACTCAAGATGTGACTTTGTATGTTTCGTGCATAGACCAGTGTTACTGAACTTACATCCCGTGTGCCAAATCTGGGTCCAGACCAGGTGCCATGTGGCCCCCCAACCATTTCTAATTCACAATAAAAAAAAAGTGACTCACACTAGGAATTATGTTTGTTAGTATAAATAAGGTGCCAGTGAGCATAAAAATACATCAAAATAGAGTTTGTTTATAAAAAAGTGCCAGTAGAGGATCCCCCACACCCCCTGACAGAGGTCCTAGCTAAACTCCTAATGTCCTGAAATCCAAGAAATATCCTTAAGTCCTAAAATGTTCTAAAATCCTTGAAACAGCCTAAAATCCTAAAAACTTTAAAAAATCATAAAAATTAGTCCTAAAATCCCAGAAACATCCTAAAATCCTAGAAATATCCTTAAATCCAAGAAATGTCTAAAACTCCTTTAAATGTCCTAAATTCCTAGAAATATCCTATAATTTGAAAATGTTCTGAAATCCTGGAAACTTCCTAAAATCCTGGAAAAACCCTAAAATTCTAGAAAATATTCTAAAATTTCAGAAATGTTCCAAATGCTGCGAAATGTCCTAAAGTCCTTGCAACATGTTTGGGGCCGCTGCGACTGGCCCCTGACCTCCTGTCATCTCTGCTGAGTAAACTCAGGTTGTTTCTGGAAGCAAGTCGGCAAGTTACTGACAAAATATAATATTCATTATTTGGTTGTCCAGCGGAAATAGAGAATATTCCTAAAAGCATTCCTGGTGAGCTTTTGTTTATATCCAAAAATGTTTCTGGCGAGCTCACAGCACTCTCCGTTTGCCTGCGCTCTCTGTGAGCGCATCACTAAAGCGCCGGTGATTATGTCACTGTGGTTATGGCAGAGAGGATGCTGGAGACAAGAAAGTGAGAGAACAGGAAGTGAGCGGCGCCTGAGCTCTGGGTCCTGCGTGCCGCTCCGCTCTCTCCTCCCCGTTTCCACTGCAGCTTTGCAGAGTCTCCTGGGAAACGTCCCCAGTGAGCGTCTCCTCTGACAGGCTGCACGGAGACGGCAGGACAGTGGAAAGTGGAGCAGGGAGAGAAAGTGACGTTTTTGCTTTCCTCACCATTTTGCTCCTCACCCCCCCTCCTCCTCCTCCTCCCCCTCTCTCTCTCTCTCTCTCTCCTTCTCTCCTGTGACGTCGTTGCTTTCTACTTTCATCACGGCTCGCTCTCCATCCCTGCCCCTCCTCCTCCTCATCCATCTCTCTCTCTCTCTCTCTCTCTCTCCTCTCTCTCTCTCTCTGCCGTCTGTGTGAGTGAAGCAGCATCAATAATGGCGTCTTGTTTTTTCTCCCATGCTTGTGTGTGAACACCCGCCATTCTGCCTGTTTATTCATTGTGTGTGTGTGTGTGTGTGTGTGTGCGCGCTGCTGAAAATGGCAGGATTACTACAAGTCTGGGATAATCCGCTGCCCTGACGGCGTTTCCATTCCCGAGCTGAGGGAGGCATGTGACTACCTCTGTATCTCCTTCAACTACAGCACCATCAAGTGCAGAGACCTCAGTGAGTACACACACTGCTGTGCTGTTTGGCTGTCGGTTCACTGTCTCAACTGTGTCGAGCTGCAGACTGATGTACGTAGGTTTGTTGACACGGTGACACGGTGAGTGCGAAGCACAGATCTGTCTCGTTATTGTATCACTGCATTAGACAAGAACACAAACAGACTTTGCTTTGATTTGTTTTTATTACTGATTGTGGACACGACTGTACATTTGACAGATGTAGTCGGCTGTTAACTTATTTTCATTTAGAATAAATGACAGTGATTTAGTAACACAACATTACACACAATCCTGGAGACAGTAGTGTTTAGAGACACATCTGCGTCATTTACTGCAGCTTTTACCGGAAATGTTACTCCGTCAGGACTCAAAGTTGGCACAGACCTTTCTGTTTTACCATAAATACACTCTACTAACGATAATATTGACACAGTGTCTGATGTAGCTGTTTGCATCAACGTTGTTTTCTTAAATTTATGTGCGGCACACGTAACATCACTCTGTTACATGGAAATGCCATGATGACAGTGATGCACATCTGTCTGTGAGTGTTAGCGATGTTTATGTTGGAAATTGTGCCTCTTGTTTGTGTCTCTGAGTGTGTGGGAGGAGCAGCTTCGGCACTCAGGCTGTGAGTGAGTGCGTGTGCGTGTGTGCGTGTGTGTGTGTGTGTGTGTGTGTGTGTGTGTGTGTGTGTGTGTGTGTGTGTGTGTTTGGCTCTAAGTAGGTCATGATTAGCTGTGAGATGTAATGCCTGTTATGCAGGCACAGAACCAACCCAGGCAAGTACGTCTCACTCTTGTACCAGCAGGGATGTGGTTTTTTTCACCGTCATTAGTTGCTGCTTTTTTCGTTGGTTTTTGTGGTTAATTTAAGGCTGGTTTCATCGATCTGTGGTGTGGATAGAGCCACACTAACGCTGCGACATAGAAACCATGTTTCCTGTTTGTGTATATTAAGAGTGTGCAGTCAGAAGTTCATTGTATTTGTTATGGTTAAGCAGCTTTACACAGGCGATATGTAGGTCAAAACTGCTGCAGTACTGCCTGAATATTATCAGCTGTAGACAGAGAAGTTTCCAGAAGAGGACAGCCTCTCTCAAAAGAAGACAGGTTTAATTCCAGTACAGGGTTCAGGAAATTTGCAGTTCTTAATGACCGGTTCTCAGCTTTTTGCACCTCCGACCGTGGTCATAGCATGTTAGATATTTTAAAGGGATAGTTTGGGATTTTTGAAGTGGGGCTGCATGAGGTACTTATGTATAGTCTGTGTATTACATACAGTAGCTGGCGGTTGGCGTGCTTCCGATTTGCAGAAAAAGATGGGGTGCACCACACAGGGGTTCAGTTCAGTTCAGTTCAGTTCAATTCTATTTTATTCTTTGTCCCAGAGGGCAGCAAGTGTAAAAACATTATAAAAACACATAAAGGACAAACAGTATGACGCAGAAACATACAGCTGACACTAATCTCTGCACAGGGTGACTTGCACCTATGAACAGTTCAGTGAGCGTTAAATATGACAACATCATCTAATAACGTAAACCATTTCCAATGTAGCATATAGCACCATCAACATGACAGCCACAATAAAGCAGAGTACAATAGTGCCGTAACTGTCACTCTCACATCAACATCGTCGTCATCATCAGTGCTGCAATTGCAAATGTTCAATATGTACTGTTACTGTCCCACGTCAGCGTCATTGATATCAAAATGTATTGTAGTCCCCTTAAAAAGGCCTACCAGAAAAAATCAATATCAGTCTAAGTGGACGCTATATTTAGAGTATTTTCACCGCCGTACCTCGCTGTCACACAGCCTGTTCCTTTGGCGGTACATTTCTCATCCGGTCTGCTGTTTGGGTCAGGAAGTTGAAAACAGTCCCAATACAGCGTCCGCTTAGACTGTTATTGTACTTTTTGGGCAGGTGTTCAGCCCCTCTATACAGCATGGAGATGATGTATAGCACGATGGCGTGCGCGCCCTGTCTGTTTCTGCAAACCGGGAGGGCGCCGACTGCCAGCTACTGTATGTAATACATACATAAATATCTCATGCCGCCCCACTTCAAAAATCCCAAACTATCCTTTGAAGTAAAGCCTCAGCATTCTCTGAAAGCCACTTTGAATTTGTGAAACCTTTATTCTGTTATGAAAATGCAAAAAAAAAACCCAAATCTTCTTTACTGTAAACGTCTAACATGCTTTCACCACAGTGGGAGGTGCAAAAAGACGAAAATGGGTTGGTAAGCATCCCAAATTATGTTCACCTTCACCCTCCCCTTAACTGTTGAATCTTAAGCTGCGAATGGCAGGCTAACTTAAGCTCCAGTCACGGCACTTCTCCTCAGGCTTCAGGGAGAAAGGCTGGTGTGTTGTGCTGACTCTCTGTAATGTTATATAGCGTTTCACTTATTTTTAGAGCATCGATTAAGCAAAAAGAGGGAATGAAATCATCAAAATGAGGGAACAAAATGTATCTCGAGGCCATGTAATAGCATCTCGTACACTTGATTTCGCAAAATGTGGCCTCTGTATTTATTTTCTCTCTACATGGCACCTCCTGGGCTCTGCACGGGTGTATTTTTTAAGTAACCATTGTTCAGTTTGCACCTTAGAAACTGCACTTAATTATAACTGTTGTCCTAAATGACAAACCGATGTACAATATTCTCAAACTTCCCAGCTGTCCTAGTTGTTAGGGACAAGTACCTGATCCAGCACGCTGTCCTACATCCTGTCTTCCTCTTTTTGTTGTCATCTCATCACGGATGTCCTTTTGGTTCCTCCCCAGGCGCCCTGATGCACGAGCTGTCTAACGACGGGGCCCGGCGTCAGTTTGAGTGTTATCTGGAGGAGATGGTGCTGCCGCTGATGGTGGCCAGCGCTCAGAGCGGGGAGAGGGAGTGTCACGTGGTGGTGCTGACCGACGACGACGTGGTGGACTGGGACGAGGAGTACCCTCCGCAGATGGGAGAGGAGTACTCGCAGAGTAAGTTACCGCCCCCGTCACTGTTTACTCTCGGAGATTAACCTTCCTGCTGAGGTAGCAGTGTGTCCGCCTCATCGCTGGGAGAGAATTGTCTGATGGAGGTCAGGAGCATTTCCTGCAGCTGCTGCGTCACTTACGAGTCTGCTTTTCTGCTGTTTGTCGCAAGCCGGGTCTCCATTAACCCTCAAATTGAGCAAATTAACTGGGAATATAAAATACGCCTTATGGAAACACGTCAGTTCTGAAAAAAAAAACCAAAAAAAAACCCCCATTTATCAAAAAAAAGTTTTTACGCTTACATAAGGTGGTATTTCAGGCGATTTGAAAAAGCCATATTTCGCAAAACTACAATGGAAACACTTTTTTGTCTTTTCTAGCTCACATGATGCTGTGTCTGTGAGCTTCAGTAGGAACTGGCTCCCTCATGAAGCAGCCGGAGCTACAAGAGCTTTTATTGCATCACATAACTCTGAGAAACTTGAGCGGATCATCTGGGAGTTTTAAATCCACAATTCCTCTGTGAAATCGTGAACGATCAGCTCCCAGAAATCCCTCATACGCGGCCGCTCACGCGCCTTTCTATTATCGCTCACATAACACGCCTATGTTGCCTTTGACTGGAAATAATGACGGCTAATGCCGTGGCTTCAGTAGAAACAGACCTGTTAATGTTTTGAACATGCATCACCATGTTTCTCGAAATGTTTTCGCCAGAGGAGAAGTTGCATAACATCAATGAGTGGCAATGCAGTCTCGCAAGTGTGTTTTATCAACATTTTGAAAATATCGTTTAAATTTTGTGAAAATCTGTAATGCAAACCAGCCTACAGTCTGTCTGTTGAGTCAGACCACTCGTATCCATTAAGTGAGAGTGAAGTGATTATGAAAAGAGGCCACTGATAAAGATGTTTTGATTATGGAGGCCCAGATTTCTGCTGTGTTTTCTTACGGTGCCATAGAGCTCTGAGCTCTGCTGTTTTCCAAAAATGATTAAAAAAATCTTCACTGAGCCGCACTGCTGCACCGGCTGACATATTCCTTCATTACCATGAACACACACGCTGTATTTTGTTTGAAATCAGTCCCACACACACACACACACACACACACACACACACACACACACACACACACACCGTCCTGCTGATGTAAACAGCACCAAATGTGGATTCATCTGCTGCCGAAAATCCCAAACACTTTGCTCACGTTTCCTTCTGCCTGAGTAACGTCTGCTGAAGCTGCAGTGACCGGGTGTTTTAGGAGATACTAAAGCTTTTCTTTCAATAGTGATGCATTTGTGTTTTTAAAGATGCATATGTTCAGTAGTAACCAGGGGGCTCGGTGCTGCAGACAGGAGAAAGGTTTTGACAGACGTCGAAATTTTTGATTATTTCGTGGGATTCGTTGACAACAAAAAAAATGTCCTTCTGTGAGGCGGTTACTGAAGGTCATGTGGTGAACTCATGTATTCAATGTCCCTCTTTTCCTCAACAGTCATCTACAGCACCAAACTTTACCGCTTCTTCAAGTACATCGAGAACAGAGACGTTGCCAAGTCAGTACTGAAGGACAGAGGACTGAAAAAGATCCGGCTGGGGATAGAAGGTACCGAGTCTGAATGTTTTCTTCTTTTATTTTTAGTCTCCAAAACAGAGAAAAGTATTTAGAGTCAGACTGATGAGTGTAAAAGTTACTGCAGTCTTTCAGTAATGTTATCTGTAACTACTGCAGTGAAAACTGAATGCATGTTGTAGTCTGGATCTTGAATTTGAAGTGAGGAGAGTTAATGAATTATTTGGGGCAATTATAATTTTGCAAACGGGCCATTTTACCAGAATACAGCTCAGAGCACAGTATTTTATCACTTCAAACATTCATTTCTATAGATGCTTGTCTTCGGCAGTTTTTCTCCAGAGTTGCCTGGCTGTAGAGAACGCTGCACAGTTGGCCACGGTGAGAGTTAAAGAACAAACTAAAGAGGAGGAAGATTTTTAGGTCACTGAAGCAGTTTCACTTGTTAGAGAAAAATGGGGTAGTTGCCCCCCGCGGCCTCAGTGGAAACCCTTACCAAGCCTTTAAGTATGATTTGGCATCACTGCATGTCCTCACGCTGAGGGTGATGTCAACATCTTGTAAAAAGTCTGAATGTCTCGACCCTGAGGCAAGAGTTTCCACAACAGCACCAATAAAATGTTCTGTGAAAGCTGTTGTTTTTGTGCCCCGGCGCCAGAGGTCGGAGGCATTGTGTTTTTCGGTTGTTTGTCTCATCTGTCCCACTTTCATGAGCACTGTATCTCAGGAACACCTTGAGGAAATTTCTTCAAATTTAGCACAAACATCCATTTGGACTCAAAGATGAACTGATTAGATTTCAGTGGTCAAAGATCAAGGTCACCATGACCTTGTGTGGCGTATTCTTGTGATGGCAATATATCAAGAACACCTTGAGAAATTTGATTTTTCCAATTTGGCACCAACATTAACTTGGTCTCAAGGATGAACCATTTAGATTTTGATGGTCAAAGGTCAAGGTCACTGTGATCTTGCACCAATCTCACTCTTGGAAAGACGATATTGCAATAACACCTTGAGGAAATTTCTTTTTCCGATTTGACACCAACATGAACTTGGTCTCAAGGATGAACCATTTAGATTTTGATGGTCATAGGTCAAGGTCACCGTGATTTTGCACCCATCTCATTCTTGGACAGAAGATATGTCAAGAACACCTTGAGTTAATTTTTTTCCCAATTTGGCATCAACGTCAACTTGGTCTCAAGGATGAACCATTTAGATTTCGATGGTCATAGGTCAAAGGTCAAGGTCACCTTGATCTTGTATCCATCTCTTTCTGGGAAAGATGATATCGCAAGAATATCTTCAGGGATTTCCTAAAATTAGGCACAAACGTTCGAGTAGACTCAAGAATGTTTTGATCTATGTCTCTTGCGTTCTCTCCAGGCTACCCGACCTACAAAGAGAAGGTGAAGCGGCGTCCTGGAGGTCGTCCAGAGGTTATCTACAACTATGTCCAACGTCCCTTCATCCGCATGTCCTGGGAGAAGGAGGAGGGGAAGAGCCGCCACGTGGACTTTCAGTGCGTCAAGTCCAAGTCGACCACCAACCTCGCCGCGGCCGCCGCAGACATTCCCCAGGACCAGCTGGTGGTCATGCACCCTCCGGGGCCGCAGGTGGACGAGCTGGACACTCTGCCCCAGCCGCCGGGCGTCGGCGACCCCCATCAGCTTGCGCTCGGACAGGGGCCCGAGAACAACGCAGGCCCCCAGCTCGCACAAGGCTACGAGGGGCCGAACCAGCAGGCTCAGGACACTCCGCACAGCCTGGCCCACAGCAACCAGCAGCACGGCAGCAGCTACACTCAGGCCACGTACCACTACGAGCCGGACCCAGACACGCCGTCACCGTCTGCATGAGACTGGCTGCACATTTCACCCCCCCCACGGCGTTCACACTGACAGCAACAAGTGCTTTTATTCACATCATCACACAGAGACAAGTCCAGAGCGAGATCTTAAATCACAGGGTTCGTACGGTCATCAAGAAAATTGACAAGTCATGGAATTTGAAAATAGGCCTGGAAAAGTTTGAAAAACTACATATACCCTGAATGTTTTGGAAAAGTCATGGAATTTTGTTTCATAAAACCTGTAAACGCACATGGCGTGCTCAAGGACCGTCAGAAATTTGAAAATCCGACAACAATTTAGTTTTTACTGTTTCTGGGTGTGTTAAATAGTGTAATTCTTAAAGAAAATAAAAATCACTAATTTTATTTTCTTTAAAAATTGACTTTTTTAAGAAAGGGACAAAAAAAAAATAAAAATCACCAAATTGTTTTTCTTTGAAAATTGGGTTTTTTAAAGTTTTTTTTAATTAATTTAATTTTTTCAATTTCAAACTAATTTTTTTAAATGAAAAAAAGTCATCTCCCATTTTTTTTTCTTTAAAAATCACCAATGAACCCTAAACTAAAACTAAAAGACAAACAAATTTGACACCGTTGTTCTGTGGGCAGTGATTGTAAAACTTCAGTCCCTCTAAAAAAATGTAGGAAAAGAAGCAGCAGAAGCACAGACGCCTGACTGGCCCTCAGCAGCCGATAAGCACACGAAGTTCTCGGACAAAATCAAAGCACGTGCGGCCGCTTGTTGCTTTCAGTGTGAAGGCAGACTTTGCCCCCCCGCCGCCCCCCAATCCCCCTTCACCTCCTCCTGAGTGGCAAAACACCACTTGGCCTTCTGTTGCACCTCCGCTGCAGCCTTTCTCAGTCAACACAGCGTCCGAACGAGCGAGAAGCGTCCTGCAGCCGAGGACGGACGAAGCACATCAGCAGGCGTCCTCACCCTCCTCCGTCCACTCCGTTTATTTCTCTGACCAAAGGACAGTTTAGTTGCATTCTGTGTGCACGTGGAAGACAGTACTGTATGTCATTACTATGAAGTGTGTGTGTGTGTGTGTGTGTGTGTGTGTGTGTGTGTGGTGTGTGTGTGTGTGTGTGTGTGTGTGGTGTGGTGTTGCTGGGAATACTGTACCTCACTGGGAAAGTGGATTCCAGTGCCTCTTTATCGTCAGTCTTTATTTGGAGGCTTGTTTCTAAGTCGGATTTGAAGACGCACTTTTTCCAGCACGTGTGAAGGCCTCGATGAGCGACTTCTTTTGTTTTACACAACATACGCCAGTTTTTAAGCTCCTCTCCTTCTGTTCTTTAAACCAGTTTATTTGGCTCCTTCGTTTGACTTTTGGTTTCACTCCTGTTTGGTCTTTGCCGACCTGCTCCGAAAACTCTGCACAGGTTCATCACTCACTGCTGTGAACACACAGGATGTCAAGAGCTGCTGAACACAATGTTTTTCTAATAAATGCTCACGAAAATCTTCTTGAATGACTTCTTTATTTTCATCTGATTTGATAATAAAATGTTAAATAAAAGGTTTTGAATACAGAAAAACACACAAAATACATAAAAACAATATATAAAATACACACAATACACACACTAAGGCCAAAATATACAAGATGCTAAATATAGCCAAAATAGAAAATAAATGAAAATTGAAAATAAAAACAAAAAACAACCCCCCACCAAAAAGAATATATATAATATATATGTAATTTAAGATATATATATTTATATAAAAGTAGAAGGTCTCCCATCATAAAGTAGAGTAATGTAATTTAAGAAACCTCTCATTTTCAACGACAATTAACTTTTATCTAATTTAAAAGGTAAAAAAAAAAAAAAAAAAAAAAGTTGTGGTTTCTCCAGAGTTCAAGTCCCAAAAGGTTTCTCTCAGAAACAGAAAAAAAGTTATTTGATTTTCATTTCAAAATCCAAAAATTAAAAACCAGCCAGTTTTAGTTTCAGGGGTCACAAATGCAGTTTTTTGTTTTTTAACTAATACTTTCTTCTTCTTCTGATCTAGACCGGGCCGAGTGAGTCAGCAAACACACAAAGTTTCAGGTAGAAACACAAAGAGACGAAACACAGTTCACACCTCACAGTCTATGATTCACACACACACACACACACACACACACACACACACACACACACACACACACACACACACACACACACACACACACACACACACAGACACACACAGACACACTGACGCTTTCTGGGAGTCACTTTAACAACCAGACCGGCTAAAAAACATCGACACCGCACACAGAATGTGTTTATAAATCTTTCATTATAGAATTTGTTGTTGTTGTTATTGTTATCACTGTTGTTAGCACTATTGCATATTTTGCAGTCATTCTTTTAACTAATTGTCTTTCAATTTATTATTATTATTATTATACTTTCTTTTGTTGCATACCATTTCCAAACAGCTATTTAGTTTGCAAAATACCACAAATAAATTCCTCCAATCAAAATAAACATCCAAAGACATAAATAAATGAATGAATAAATAAAAAAGGTGAAAAAAGAAGAAAAAAAATGGAGAGATGGAGACAATTCAGCAGAAGCAATGGTCACCATATTCTCACTGGTCATATACATCCATTTATTATTATATTATATTATATTATATTATATTATATTATATTATATTATATTATATTATATTATATTATATTATATTATAACAACAACAATAATAATAATAATGATAATAATAATAACAGTTTATTTATTTATTTACTTATTTATTGGTTCCCCAGTTTATTAATTTATTTTTGGGGGGTCTGGGGCGGGTTGGATATGTGTTTGAATGTTTTTGTGTACACTGACTGAAAACCTTATAAATAAAGTTTTTTTAAAAAGCTCTCATATGAGGCGGGTCAACAGCGGAACTAATGATGCCCGTTTCCAGTTTACAGGAAGGGGACTCATATTGCGGTTGCACACTCTTTTGAATAAACGCTTCCTGCTTCCTGTCGGGCTGTTTTGGGATTTTGGGCAGCTCGCGGCTCAGTCTCGGTCATGTTTCGTCGTGTTTTGGGCAGACTGGTGACAGAGACAGTTTTTGTCCAGCAGCATGTGAGTCCTGCAGCTGTGTGTCCCCGTCCGTCCGTGTCCTCCGCGTCGCTCCGCAGCTTCTCTGATGTGAAGGACGAAGTGCAGCCGCCTTTTGACGCGCGTCTCTGCTCCACGTCCTGGTGTGTCCTCTGTCCAAGAAGCCTCTCAGGTGAGACAGACCCGGGACAGACGGATCAGGTCCAGCGAAGCTGCGTCGCTGTTGTCTGTAGCGGAAGCTCAGCGGCCTGTGCAGGAAACACACTGTCCTCTGGAGGCGCCGCAAACCAACGACGCTTCATTTTTTTATTTAGTTTTTAACTTTTATTCGTTTTTTCCAGATATTTTAAACATTACGCGAGCGTTTTTAAAAATTAAATCAGTTAAAAAAAGACAAAACAGAGACAAAAACCTTGTGGACAAACTACAAACAAACACATATAAAGATCTTTATATGAGGGGAGACTGTGATTGGTGATAAACTAAATAAAATTTTAGTTTAATTATTATCAAAATAAATAGTCTTTTGAAATGTTCAGACATGCAAAGTTGTATTTTTGTGAATCTTTTATTCTGAAAATAATGGTAAAGTTTTTAGAAAGAAAAACAAAACAAAAACAAATGCCTCTTGCATTTATGTGAATGTAAAGTAAAAAATGTATTTAACGAAAAAATTCTAAAAATAAAAGCAGATGTTTGGACAAATCCTCCTTTTTACGTTCGAGTTTAGTTATTGTAAAATTGGTCTAAAATCTTTATTCCAAATTACGTAAAAAAAAAACCAAAACAAATTAAATCACACTTTCCTCAGCTGCACGAACTCTTTATTTGGGATGAAATTTAAGACCAATTTTACACTAACCAAAACTGAACAAAAGTTAATAACATTAGGGGTTTCCAAAAAAAAAAAAAAAAAACATTCAAAATGCTAAGAAATGCAAAGCAGTATTTCTGTCGTCTTTTCTGACGTTGCGTTGTAAAATCTGAAAACAATAATAAAGTTTTTAGAAAGAAAAAACAAAAACAAATACCTCCTGCAGTAATGACACAAAAAAGTCACCTTTTATGTTGCAATAAAAATAAAGTAAAAAAGTTTGGGAACCGCTGAGTTAAGATACTGTGAGAGACTTTGTCCATGTTTTGAGGCTGAATGACTCACAGAGCGAGTCTGCTTTCTCATAAAGTTTATTCCTTTTTCTCATAAAGTTTATTCCTTTTTCTTATAAAATTTATTCCTTTTTCTTATAAAATTTATTCCTCTTTCTTATAAAATTGATTCCTTTTTCTCATAAAGTGTAAACCTTTTTCTCACCAGGTTTATTTAGTTATTCGTTAGTTTATGCTACTATTAATCGCATTAATCGCGTTAATCGTCTCTTTGTTTTTAGATTAGTGAATTCAGCCCTTCTGAAGACTTTTTTAGGATCTGTGGGGACTCTGGTTGTTAAGAGCAGCGGTGCGCGTGGATTACGTGGTTTTCGTCTCTCCGCAGGTACGAGCCAAAGACCAACGAGCTGATCAACGAGGAGCTCGGCATCGCCTATCCGATCATCGACGGCATCCCCAACATGATCCCGCAGGAGGCCCGACTCCTGCAGAAAGACCCCGACAACGCGACTTCAACCGGGCCAACACCAGCGTAGAAACTCCGTCCGGACACACACCGTCAGGACACCGTCCAGCTGAGTTCAGGAGACTCAAAAATATTTGGAAAACTAACCGATCTCACTCAGCTCAAACACCAAACTGTATCGCGGCTCAGTGAAAACGTCTTTTCTGCAGCGGTGTCCCGTAAGCAAACACCCCCCCCCCCCCCCCCCCCCCCCCCGCAGGCATGTTTTCGCTGTCCATGATGGTGGGACTCGTCCCCATAGTGTCCCTGCTGGGTTTGTTTTACTCCGCCGCGGTGGACGAGAACTTCCCGCAGGGCTGCACCAGCAGCAGCAGCGTGTGCTTCTACAGCCTGCTGCTGCCCGTCACCGTCCCGGTCTACGTCTTCTTCCACCTCTGGAGCTGGATGGGCATCAAGCTCTTCAGACACAACTAGACCCTGATTCTGACAAAAACCAGAGGGGACAGAGAGACGTCACCTCAGCGCCTTAACCCTTTGAAACCAGAGCTGATATGTTAGATTGGGGGGAGGCAGTGAGCAACTTGGCAAGAAACGTCCCACACAAGATTTTAGGTGACTCATTTTTTCATCTAGAATAAAATTTAAGATCAGTTTTACAATAACCAAAATTGGAGAAAAGACCTTAAACTGACATGCATTACTTACCGTTAGGAGACAACAAATCAAAAAACCACGACAAAAGTCCAGAAAATTATTCATATCGTCATAATTATAGTTAAATATTTAAAATAGTGGTACAGAAATAAATGTATACACATATTTATTTTTTTTTTCCTAATTTTCTTTTGGGTTTATTCTTGTGGGTTTGGACATGTCCCACACATTGCAAAAAATTAGTAAAAAGTGACAGAAAAAGGGCTGATTTTATTCAAAGGGGGAAAATAAAAATTAAAAAAGGAAAAATGTCCAGAAAACTTTTCATAATAATTATAATTATATTGTCTAAATATATATATATTTGAAGTGTTACAGAAAAAAAAATCTACATATATTTCTTTCATTTTCCCCCCATTTTCTTTGTTTATTTACTTTTTGTTTTTTGTTTGACCTTTTTTTTGGCATATTTTCTAGTATTTTTCTGGGAAATAGTTTTTTTTAAATTTCTTGCAAATGTTTGGACCACATATTGTTAAGCTGCTCATTGCCTTCTCCTCGTTTTTGCAAGACATCAAACAATTTTGCTCAGATTTGCACTGCTAAGCTCAGAAAAACTGAAACTTTTAATCCTTTGAAACTGGGCAAATAGTTTAAAAACATGGCAGGAAGGCAATGAGCAACTAAAGATGAAATCACCCAGAAATTAGCAAGAAATTAGGAAAAAAATACCTGAAAATTAGAAAAAGGAAAAAAAAAAGCAGTCAAGTGACAAATGGCAAAGTTAAATAAAAAAATTGAAATATTTAACTATGCTTATTTAAAATGTATTTTCTAGAAAAATTTCCACAGCCTTTTAAAAAAATAATATTCTAAATCTACTAATTTTTGCAATTTATTGGACATTTTTTGAAAAGTTGCTCATTGCTTTTTTCCCGTGTTTTTTGAAAGAAATCAAACCAATTTTCTCAAAGATTTGAATACTTGTGAAAGGCGTCTGAATGCAGTGATGTCGATTCAGGTTTCAAAGGGTTAAGCAGCACGGTGTGAAGCATCGGCAGAAGACTCGGGGAAACTGGGATCTGACTCTCAGTGCTGAAACTGCGGTGTGAAGCTTAATAAGCTCTGTAATGTCTGGTTTTGCTCTTTGTCAGCTTTGATAATCTCTCCGGCTGCTTTGATGAATAAATATGACAGAATGTCGCTCCGGACCGTTCAGAGGGATCATTTCTCACAGAGCAGCAGGGTGAGGGACGGGGACACCTCTGACACACTGAGTTTTCCTCTCTGGGAGAAACGAGGTGCTAAAATAATCCTCTGACGTGCTGGTGTTTGGTGTGTTTTGGTGAGCTGCAGCTGCTTTGGCGTTTCAGCGCTCACAAACACCGTGTTTTTTCCCGTGGTGTCCATGGTAACGTGACAGCATGACGTGTGTCTGCTGTAACACACGCGCTTTGATTGAGATGTGAAATAAACAGACATTTTAGGACACGAGGCAGAACTAAAAAGGTCAGAAGGAAACTGAATGCAAGAAAAAAAAGTGAACTGTCGCAGTTTAAACAGGTCAATCTTAACAGTGAACATGGGGGACTTTTACTGGTTGTCACGTTTGCTTTTGAATGGTGGTTATGTGGTTGTGCTTGATTTCTGTCAAAAACATGGAAAGAAGGCAACGAAGAAGGAAAATTGCCTAAAAATAAACAAAACAAAAACAAAAAATACAACAAGGCAATGAGCAAAGAAATAAATGAGCCAAAAATAAGAAAGATTTTTGTTAAAAAATACACAATAAATTACCTAATTATAAATAAAAATAAAACAAAACAAAAAATAAAGTTTAAAAAAAAAAATTAAATCGCCTTAAAAAAATAAAATAAAATTTCTCAGCTTTTTTTGTTTTCCCTAGCTTTAAAAAAAAAAAATCTAAATCTATTAATTTCTTGCAAGTTGCTCGTTGCCTTTGGCATGTTTTTGAGAGAAATCAAACAAATTTTGCTCAGGGTTTAAAGGGTTAAATACTTGTTAAAAGCATCTGAAAGCAGAAACAAGAAAAGTGATGTCACTTTAGGTTTCAAAGGATTAATTGTGTAAATTGTGACAAACTCCATACGTACATCACTACGAAGGTCAAATTAATAATAAAAAAAATATATACAACTTGTTACTGAAACTGTATATTCTGACACTGTTTAAACTAACGTACAAAACAACTGTTCTGCACATTAAATACACTTAAATCGATCAAATGCTTTCTTAAACACAGAACAGACGACAATCAAAACTATGAACTACAATTTAATGTCCTGAAAACACTCAAAGCTCTCACTGAAAGTGATATTTGTAACCGTAACAACATCTGTTCAACAGCTTCATAGGAAAGTCTAACCCGAAAATTCAAACAACAGACAAATATTACAGGTCATCAACATGAGGAGGACGGTGGGATTCTCCTCTAAAAGTTCATTTTGGGACAGAGTTTCCTTCCTTTTATGATGTTTGATGAGATTTCTCTCTTAATGTTCCTAATAACCTCCATCATGACACGCTGAACGTTCTCGAAATCACTGACGGACTGACCGTCTTTAACTTTAACGTTAAACTCTGCAGGATTTTTCTAAAAATCTGTTTGACTCCCGCAGAAATAATCCCTCTCAGTCAATGTGGTGTTTTTTTATCTGCACAGACTGCCTGCATTTCCTTTTTTTCCTCTTATTTTCTGTGTTCAGGACGTTTATGGACGCTCGGGTGAAGTCGGGACGACCAGGTGCCAGACTGTAAGCAGCGTCCAGGAGACCCGGCACCGAAAAATGGCAGAAAATAGCGAAGCGGGTTTGGCTTTCGCTTTCACGGATAAACAAACGAACATCCTGCAGAGTTTACCTTTAACAACACACCTTTCTACTCAAAGATAAAGTTCAGATTCAGTTTTAGCATCAAGAGCTGAATTTTCATTTACCTGTTAACCCTTCAAGGCCTCGGCAAATTGGCTCGAGCTCTTTCAAAAACATGGGAAGAAGGCAACGAGCAACAGAAGAACTGAACCAGAAATTAGCAAAAAAAAGTTTAAAAAAATACAAGAAAAAATACCTGAAAATTAGCACAAAAGAAACTACAACACAAACAAACCAAAAAAAAGTCTAAAAACAACAAGAAAATGATTGAACAAAATTGCTTAAATTCATTAAAAAAAAAAGAATTTTAAATGTATAATTCTGATAATAAGAAGGCTAGCTGTCTTGATTTTGTGCTCTAGCTTTAAAAAAAAAAAAAATCTATTTTCTTGCAATTTGTGGAACATTTCTTACGTATTTTTACATTTTTTTTCCCATGCTTCTGACAGAAATTGCACCAGTTTGCTCAGGGTTCAAAGAGATAAACACGTGTGAAAGGCATCTGCACATGAAAAGTGATGCTGCTTCAGGTTTTAAAGGGTTACTCTGACACGGAGCTGCGGTTTAACACAAGCTGCTTAAATACTTCAGACATTATAAGTGAGAATTAGTCGGTTAACTTTAATTTCCTGCTGCTCGTATGAGCTCAGTGGACCTTCTTGCTTCTCGTGTTTCTGCTCTGAGTGAGTTTCATCAGCGGAGACTCGGGTCTGGGGGACTGTCCCTCTCCCTTAGTCTTGAAAAAGAAGGACTCGTTGAGTCTCATCTGGACTGCCCACCTGAAGTCAAAAAAAAAAAAAAGTCCGTTTGTTACTCAACGTAGCACTTTGATGACCTCTTACGCAAATTATCCTGATTTAACAGAAACACATTTTTGTCATCAATTATCAGACACAACAGTTTAAAAAATACGAGAAAAAACCAAAACACAATTATTCCATACATACCCGGTCTGTGGCTCTGAACCAGGGGCCAATGTTTTTTCAGCATCGTTCCCTTCAGGGTCAACATATTTAAATATGCAGAAACTCATTTATACAGCCAGCTGTTTCAGGATTGTGCCTGAGAGCTCATTTCCCCACCAGCAAGTGAGGACTTTAATAAGAGTTACAGAAGCTTCTGTTAATACTTTTAGCATAAAAGAGGTGTCAGAGAGCATCACACAGCATCCGAAGAGAGCCTGTTATCAAAAAAAGTGCCAGTGGAGGATCTCCCGCACTCCTGACAGAGGTCCGAGCTAAGTCCCTGATGTCCTAAAATCCTAGAAACTTCCTACAATCAAAAGTGTCCTAAAATCCAAATATTTTGGATTTGGCCCAGTGCCACTATTGAGGCGCCTCCACCAGCAGGTCGGTTTGGTTCGGTCCAGTACACATTTTATTTTATTTTTTGGGCGTTTTCATTGTGAAAAGCTGTGGGTGGTACCGTTTAGTTTTTTAACTGTCCTTCTTTGGTCCCCGCTCTGTTGGGATACTCGGCACGCTGATCCAGCACTAAAACGTGGAGCTACAAACGCTGCATATTGAAAGTCAAAGCGTACTGAACTGAACCAAACCGACCTGCTGGTGGAAACGCCCCAGAAGACACGCGTTATTTGGGGGTAACTGCAGTAAACGGTAGGTGGAGTATCGTGTGGTCTCACCTGGACCAGTCTAGCTTGCCGTTGCGACAGGGGGGGTCGTCCTCGCTGGAGGCGGTCGTGTCTGTCGATTTTGGCTCAGACTCTGACCTGGGGCTCGGAGTTGTTTCTCCTTTACGGTGCGTCCTCACAGACCACGGCTGTCCACCAGAAGGCTCTGTCTTTGCCTCTCTGTCTCTCGTGTGTGAAGATGGACGCAGGTTGGACTCTTTGTGTTCGACCTCGTCTGTCAAAGCGATGTTCAAACACGTCCCGAGGTCTTTTCTGACCCTCTCCGGCAGGCTCAGATCCAACGGCTTCAAGTCCACTAAGCGTGCCGTCAGTCTCGTTTTTTGGCAGAAGTTGAGGTACGAGGAGAGTTCAGTGCTGAAGAAGTTCTCCGTCTGTGTGGACGAGCTCGTCAGGGACATCGTGGGAGGCGCTGAGGGCTCATCTGACACACGTGGAGGACGCATCTTTGACCCTGCGCCATGCAGGGAGGAGTTTACGACGATCGGCTCATCCAGGTATGAATTCACCTCACTGGGTGTTTTATGTGATCCTTTTTCAAGTTTTGTGTTCTGGGTCTGAAAGGACAATTTTCCCTTTTTGGGATTCTCACGTGCTTTGTTTATCTTTTCTTCTTCAGTGAGAAGCAGCTGCGCTGTCATCGGCTTCTGCTCGCTTGTCTTTCCTCGATAGAAATGTAAGTCTTCCGGACATTTGTACGATCGGTCGAGATGCTGTTTTAGCCAAACTATTGACAACTCGTGTGCTTCCGTAAACATCTGAGGGCTTGAAGAAACTGCTTTGTCGCTGGTTTCACCGCTGGAGGGTTCGGAGGGCGACGCTCTGAACGTCTTCTGGGTGATGAACAGGTCCTGGCTGTTTATGTCCTCGCTGGTGCACTGAGATTCGTCACCGTGTGTTTGTCCGGTCGCTGTGATCTGTGAACGGCTCTCACAGACTCTCACAGCTTCATTCTGCAAGAAAACGCTCTCTTTAGGAGTCTGCTGAGCTGAAGAGGTAAGTTTAGGAAGTTTTGCACAGTCGTAGCCCGGTGACAAGTCAAACGCTACCTTCTTTTTTCTTTTGGTTTTCTTCGTGAGGTCTCTGTCAGGTTTTAGTTTGTCGCTTCTTTGTGGCGTCACAATGACCTCTGCTTGTGCCCTGCTGCCCTGTGTGATCACAAAACTGTCATCTAATCCCAAATTCAGCCTGTTTTTCTTTTTCTTCTTTTCTTTCCTTCCCTGCATTGCTTCTTTGAATTTTGAGCATTTCTTTTTCTTTTTCTTTTTCTTTTGGATGCTTTCATCCATTTTCACGTTGTTTTTGTGTTTAAGGCATTTTTTGTCCTTTTTTCTTTTTCCTTTCCCAGGTGTCAAAGTCCAGGGCTCCCAAAAGACGTCCGTCTCCTCACAGTCACTCATGGGTCTGCCCAACACAAAGAGGCAAGTGATTTTTTTTCTCAATTTTAAAGTTTTAAAACTTCATACAGCAGTTTTGAATACATAGTTTGACTTAACCCTTTAAAATCTGAAATGAATTCACTTTCCTTGTTGCCTTCAGATGTCTTTCATAATACTTTGAATTCTGAGCAAATTGGTGCAATTTCTTTTGAAAACAGGGAAAAAGGTAATGATCAGCTTTGTAAGAAATGTCCCATAAACTGCAAGCAATAAATTGATTTAGAAAATAATTTTTAAGAAGCTAGGGAAAAATAAAAAAGCAATATTAAAATTTGAAAGCTGTCCTCGTTGATAACACTGACAGCGTGTCATTTTCAGTTTTGATGATTGCTGAATGTGCATCAGCACCACTGAAAATAAGGAATAAGTCTTTAAATAATATAAATGATGATGATATAAACTTTTTACTTAAAATATATATATATATTTAAAGTAGTAATTACTAGAATTTTAATGAGTAACTGTAATTTAATTACCTATTTTTTTCCTCAGTGCTGTAACTGATTACAGTTACATTTATTTTAACGCTGAAAAATAGTAAGTAATTATTAATAAATGACGGGTAATAATAAATAAGTTTTCTAACACACCTTTAAATCAAGAAGGCCTCCCTTGGAGCTTAGGCGACCCTCAGTGGGGTCAGGACCCGCAGATTTGGAACCAGTAAACCAGCTAACCATTTTAGCGCGTATTTCCTTTCTAAAAAGATACATTTCAAAATAGTACATACATGGAGTCTGCAACAATGTAACTAAACTGTAGCAAGTTGAGGAACAGATTGTGTGAACTACATTTTCTCACACGCATTTTTAAAAATTTAGTTAATATCTCAACGTTAGCTAAAAAACTGGTGGCAAAACACGACGGATTTGGCGAAAAACAGGCCGAAAACCAAACGTTTAGTCAGTATTTTCGTGGTTAAAAAAAGTGAACTTCTTTATACCAAACCAGTAATGTTGACCCATGTGCTGGCCGTAACATAAAATGTACACAATATATACGAAATAACCGAAAAAAATAATCAATAATTACCTCAGAAAGCAGATTAACTCCAGCCGGTAAAGTCAGCTTCAGAGGGACCGTCAGAGTTCACGCTGCATTCAGGTGCTTCACGAAAAAAAAAGACTTCAGACAGACAACATGGACATCTCGGAGTTAAGGTCATATTTTAAAGAAACAAACAAACGTGAATTATTGTTTTATTATTATGAGTTATTTTAGCACATATACATGATAGATAAAAATAGCAAATGACTAATTTTACTAAAAATATATTTGTATGTGGCTGCCCATTTCAGGGTTAAGTTCTCAATAATTTCGGATAGTACATGAAGGAAGCACCGTGCAGTACTGATTAGGAAAAAAACTGCTTGGTAAAGTTCATATAGTCTCTGAGTAAATGAAAAAAATGTTGCAAGAAGTGTTGCAATCATCCCCTGTCTCCAAAGCGTACAGTATAATTGCAGAGTGGATACTACTACTAATTATTATTATTATATTAATATATTAATAATACATATTATTATTACATTACTATAATAATCATAACAATAATAATGATAATGATGATAATAGTAATGATAACAATATTTAATAATCAAGTTTTTTATAGAACTTATCAAAACCAACGTTACAAAGTGCTGTCCACTTAAAATCACAAAAGACAGAAAATTTTTAAAAAACACAACACAAAAGAAAAATATAGGAATAACACACAGGAAAACATTAAAAACAAAACAAAACAAAATCGAATCAAAACAGCGCATTGTAAGACTCAAGTGCAATTTCAGGAGTAAGGTATTGATAAAATAATCATTTAAAAAGAGATTGACTGTTTTTCTAGTGTTTCCACATTTGTCCTTGTGGTGGCAGTGTTGCACTGCTCTGCGCTGCAAAGTTAACTTTGTGTGTGTGTGTGTGTGTGTGTGTGTGTGTGTGTGTGTGTGTATGAAACCAGAATATAAAGAGGGACATTAAAAACAATATGAATTTCACAGATTTTATCATCCAGACTACAACAGACACTTCATTGCTTCCGAATGTTGCTCTCAAAAATAAATTGCACCATTTGAGCCCTGGTGAGGACTATAGACTAAAGTATTGTGGTCAATTTTCTCAGAATAATAAAAATATAGAATATATCAGTTGTATTAGGTGGATTGAACCAACACAGAGGCATATTTTCAGTCTTTTTTTGATGTTTGTAGTATCATCTAAGCCCCATAGACGTCCAGAACTTGATTTCCCAGCAGCTTATATCTATACAGTATTAAATATTGTCAGAGAGCCGCGTGCCAGCCCGAGCAGACTGCATTCCCTCATCCATATTGCTGGAGATATTGCTCTGAGACTTTCTTGGCAGGGCCCCAACTTGTTTTAAAACTGCTTCTAGCTGTAATATATCCCGCTGCTCGCTACTTGACAGACCTGCTAATATAATTTTTTTCTTTTTTTCTGCTGCCAGGCCTTGAATACACCGGTGGAGCGCTGTAGCTGTGTACCCTTTTTTCACTGGGTCTGTTTACTCATGAGAGGTATCCATCATCTCTGACATCCTCCACAGAGCGCCGGGCTGAAGTGATACTGAGAGAGAAGACGCGTGTAAGTCAAACTGTTGTGTGGTGTAGCACAATGATTACATGATCTGTAAGTGGTGATTATTGATGTTTATGTGAAAAAGTAAAAGAAAAAGTAGTCGTCTAGATAAAGAAACACAAAGTTACATACTGAGATGCTTTTGACTGAACACACCAAGGCCATGAAAACAGTACTTTCTGCAGAACTACTTTTGCAGATTTAACCTCTTCACTCACACTCACACACACACACACACACATACACACATACGCATGCTGACCGTCCCGCTGCTCTGATTTAATTGTACAAAGCATTTGGGATTTGCGGTTCTCTAAAACAGGGATTCCCAACTTGCTTTGCTTCTGGGCCACTTTTACAAAATGGTAGGCCAGGGGCCAGTCACAGCTCGAAACATGTTTCTAGGATTTTAGGAAATCTCTGTGATTTTAAGACGTCTTTAGGACTTTAGGTGTTTCTAGGAATTTAGCATGTTTTTAGGATGTTTCAGGACATTATTACGATTTTAGGACGTTTCTAGGATTTTAGAGCGTTTCTAGGATTTTAAGGATTTTTGGGCGATTTTAGAACGTATCTTGGATTTTAGCATGTTTCTGGAATATTTGGATGTTTATAGGATTTCAGGATGTTTCTTGGATTTAAGGGCATTTCTAGGATTTTAAGAGGTTTCTAGGATTTTAGCATGTTTCTAGGATTTGAAGGACATTTGTAGGATTTTAGGACGTTTCTTGGATTTTAAGATGTTTCCGGGATTTCAGGACATTTTTAGGATTTCAAGACATTATAAGGATTCTTGGATTTTAGCGCGTTAGGATTTTAGGACATTACTAATATTTCAGCGATTTTAGCGCTTCTAGGATTTTAGGACATTAGGGTCTTAACTAGGACCTCTGTTGGGTAGTGCAGGTTTATCACACTTTTTTCGATAAACAAGCTCTATTTTGATGCTTTCATTCACTCTGGCATTTTATGTATACTAAAAGTACAAAAGCTGTTCCCAGTGTGAATCACTTCCTTGTTATGTATTAGAAAATGGTTTGGGAGCCATCCAGCACCTTATTGGGGGCCAGATTTGGCCCATTAGCCTTAAATTGAGCATTACTGCTCTAAAAGTTGACCCTGTTTCAACTTCTCCCACCACTGCAACCTAGATACAAAACTCACAGACCAGAGGGGGGAGGATCGGCATTTTTGCTGCAACACCTGATTTGGTGTGAATACAGCTGAAGTCCACGGCACTATATGAACACGCAGAGGGATCTGTGTTCAGCCTACAACTGAAATGAAAATGAAGTCCATGTAGCACACAGTGTGATGCCGTGTTTGCCAGAATCATGTTCCTGCACGTGTCGGGTGGACGCTGACTCAAAAATGACGGTGTGAATCACAGCTTTTGGTCCGATGGGTTGACGCCAGTGACACATACCAGAGTACAGTAACTGAGCACAGACCTGGTTCCAGGCCAGTCCTCACAGCACCCTGACTCATATCTCAAAAACATAAAAAAATTGACCAGGAGTCCGGTCCAAACAGGCTCAATGCTCCCCCAGTGACAGCACAGCCCCCTCACCAACAGGCGGCTCGGACTTGGCAGGAAGTTAGCAGGTCCCTGCCAGGGTTGTTACAACACTAATAACTTCTAAGCTTTCTGGGCAGTGAAGAAGCGCTCTCATAATCTCTACCATCAACATGAATGCTACTCAGCACTTCACCAGCAATTTGGCCTCAAGTTGGCTTGGTTGTGCTATATCCTTTGGATATGTGCACAAGGCCTCATGCAGTAGCTGGAGAGAATGTTAATGTGTTATATTTTCCGCCCATGGTGTATTTTTTGCATGCAGGAGCTCCTCGGTGCAGTGAAGCAGTGCACGATTCAGAGCAGCCTCTTTTCATGCCTCTCTGTAGGTCCCTACAGAAAAGCCTGTGCTTGGAAGGCAGCACGCGGGCGTCACTCAGCAGCAGAGCGAGGGGCTGCATGGCGTCCTCTGACACATTCTCCATCAAGCCCACTCCTCCCAGTGATATCTGACAGAGCTCTCATCAATCCCACACCTCTGCTGACCTTTTCAAAACCGCTCACCTGTTTACAGATACAGGAGTGTTGGGTGATGACTTCTTAGACCGCTTCAGGCTGTGTTTTTCAGGTTCGCTCTCCTGCTTTGTTTTGAAACGACGTCTTCAAGAGCGGTGACAGACTCGACAGAGCGCTCACAGCCTGGTGCTGATATTTGATGCTTCTTTTTTCTTTTTTTTATGTCTCCACCGAGGCTGGAGGCATTATGTTTTCGGGCTGTCTGTCAGTCCGTCTGTCTGTCTCATTCTTGTGGACGCAATATCTTGAACACCTTAAGAGAATTTCTACAAATTTGCACAAACATGCATTTTGACTTGGTCAGTATGTTTACATGATTTTAGAAAAAGTGGAATTATTGTGTTATTTAATTAATTATTGAGTCTGACTCAAACTGGACTTTTGATATACACGTAAATGTGTTAGTCTGACTGAAATTGAATTTCTCAAAGTCAGACTAACACAGCCAGATAATGCGGTTTGGGGTCGATTTACTCCTTCTTATATACATCTCAGTCAGACCTGGACTGGCCTAAGCGTTTTGTGCATGCTCCATAGTCTCCGTCTTGGCTCTGACCCTGAAGTCAAAGATAAGATGCGATGCGATAAGATAAAACTTTATTAATCCTGAAGGAAATTCTTCTGCCAGATTGCCCCAAAAACACAGCAGAGCATCAAATAAGTGAAAATAAAATACAAAGTGTCTGTTTAAAAGTAAAAAGTAATATTTCGCCTGGAGTTTAAAATTGCACAATAACATAAGTAAAGTAATATTGCACAAAAAATACTTCCGTTTTCCTTCCTGCAGAAGGGGGAGGAGTTAGACAGTTGGATTGCCATTGCTAGAAAAGAGCTCCTGTGGCGTTCAGTGGTGCTCCTCGGTGGTCTCAGTCTTCGGCTCATACCTCCACTAAAAACTCCAGTTCCACAGAACAAGCTTTCCTGATGAGCTTATTGAGTCTGTTAGCGTCAGCGGCCTTCTGCCTGCTGTCCCAGCACACGACAGCGTGGAAGATGACGCTGGCCACCACCCAGTGGTAAACCATCTGCAGCGTGGTTCTGCAGACATCGAAAGATCTGAGTGTCCTAAAAAAATACAGACGGCTCTGACCTTTCTTTTACACAGCATCTGTGTTTTTAGTCCAGTCAAGCTTATTGTCTGTATGGACGCCCACGTACTTGTACTCGTCCACAATGTCCACCTCTGATCTGTTGATGGTGACCGGGTTTGGACGGGTCCTTTGTTTCCTAAAGTCCACCAACAACTCCTTTGTCTTTGTGACACTGAGTTACAGGTGGTTTAGTCCACACAGCTAATCCGTAGAAGAAAGCAAAAAATTAGTCTGCGCCCTTCACACTCACAAGAAAACAAACCACATTTGAACCAAACAGCACCAGCTGTGCCAAATCACACCCATACTTTTTACACAATCCAAACTGCACGTATAAAACAAAGCACATACACGGCAATAAAAGTAAATCCATCCAGGCTGCACACCTTTATACATGCACTTCATAAAAGAATGTTTTCACTCATTAGTCTAATTACCATTGACCCATATACAGAGGTTATGCTAATGCAAAATTATCCCTCCCCAGTTTCCACTACATTAACAAAGTAAAAGCTTTCATTTCCACATTTTATTATCTCATCTTGTTTGTACGAATCCACTTAGAAGTCCATTTCATACCTGCCTCAGGACTCGCCAAGCTGAAGTCATGTTTGCCTATCTGCAATGATAGCTAATACTTTGAATTTTTATCTCCCCTCTACACACAGAAATGGAATAAAAATGTTAGTATAATGTATTCTTGAGCTGCCTACATACGACCCGCAGGAAACACGAAATGAGAATCCTCGTGCGAAATTTAATGACGTCTGAGATTTCAATGTCATTCTGTCCGGAGTTCTGATCGTTTCCTTGCTGAGCATAGGTTTCATCCAATTAGAAACAGGAGATTGGTCTTCTTTTTCTAGCCAGGAGAGCTTTCATTTCCACGCTGAAATATTGCTGATGTAGCATTTGCTGCTTAATCTGATAATCAGATCCCCAAGGACTCCAGTCTCCTGCCGTCTTTTTCTTGTCTCCCATGGACCCTTAATCCTCCTCTTTCATGCCCTCTCCTTCTCTTTCTGCAGCCTTTATCTTCTCCCTCTTCCTACTTTTCTCCCCCTTTTCTCCCCTTTCTTTTCCTCCCACCCGTCATCACTGCCAACAAAGACAAAAAGCTAAGCTCTTCTAATGCACCTGTTTGATGGACAGGCACAGGTCCAATGAAGCGTTGCCCTTAAATTAGGCCTCCGTGGTCACCTGGCAACGGTGTTAACGAAGTGTACCCTTCAATTAAATCTCAGCAGTTGCTCAGCAGAAGCGTGAGCCAATGAGGCGTGAGCAAAGGTTGACGCTGCATCATTACCGCGGCCCTGGAGTGCCTCGCCGGCTTTAATCACTCACTCTCCGTTTAGTGCTACGCTGCTGCGTGGATACGTGTGTGTTTATTATTGTGCATGCTCACGGCTCATTGCACGAGCCAAGTTTACAGCCTTTGATGTTATGAGAGGCTATGAGACTTGTTTATGAGGTGTTCATAGTAACTCCCCCAAACAATATAGGTGGCGAGATTGAGCTTTTATGGCAAGTCATCCATGGAAATGCTTTATCGCTTATAGAGACAAAGCGTGAAGCTGTTTTGATGTCTGCTCATGCATCGATGTAATCCTTTAAAAGGAGGCACTGCGTTAAAGGATGGATTCCTCTTAGTGTAGACACATCCTCTCTATAATGGTATCTATTAAAGAAAAGGGGGAGGCGGCAGGGGGAAGTGAATTAAAGAGAGGAGGTCTGAGTGAGGAGGAGTGAGAGCGAGGAGGAGGAGCAGCAGAGAGGATAATGAAAGAGTGTGAAGGAGGGAATGAGTGGGAGAAGGAGAGAGTCCATCCAGCTCCTTGTTGCTGTAACGAGACGGCAGAAAGCTGCCTGGAGGTGATAATTAGTGTTTCCTCAGAGGCCGGAGGCTGCAGAGGCCCACACATCTGCCCCCGGTGTAGCTCCACTACAGAGGACAAACTGCACCAGAAAGAGTTGATTGTTTTTCTTCAGTCTGCAGCGTTTTCCCCGTAGCATTCAGACCGTCAGGAGAAAATAAAGTCCTCCACTGAGCCCCAGAGACATTTTTACGGGGTTAGCATCTCTTTAAAGCACTCATGACGGTTTTGGGACATTTCAGGGGTGAAGGAGAACTTGAATCAGACTTGTTTTTTAAAAAAAAACCCAAATTCATTCAGATTCGCCCACTGAGCAATTTAATGTTGAAAAGATGTTTATTAAATGTCTATTATATTTCTAAACATTTGGATGTATTCATTTTTTTATACCTTTAGATTTCAGTTATACAAGGTTGAAAAGTGAACGGTTAGTAGACGTCGAGTCTTAGCTTGTATAAAAGAGTAAACAGCATCTGTTTACATAAACAATCAGAGTGTAAACGCAGGTTTATGCAGCACTTTTGTTCATTATTTGTATGTATTTTTGAGTGCGGCATGGTGGTGTAGTGGTTAACACTGTCGCCCTACAGCAAGAAAATTTCAGAGCTCAGGTGCTTGCCATGTCTTTGCAATGCTAATTAGCTCATACTTGTTCATGCACGTTATTTAACGTCCCTCGACTCATCTGACTCAGCATGTCGGATCAAATACGTTATGTGGAGATAGAATCATTTTTATACTTTTGTTATTTGGTTGTTAGTGTTGTCAGGGTTTTACTGTACATCGGCCCGTTATCGTTATCGGCTGATTTTGGCTTTAAAATGAAGTATCAGAACTGACCAACACGCTTTTCTTATTTTGCACAATGAATGAATATTTCATACACTGAAAATCATTTTCATCAGAAACTTAATAATCACTAGAATTAGTAGTTTAAAAAAGTGAATATATCGATAACGGCCATATTGGCATTTTTTGTTTTCTTAGAGTATTTTAAAGGTATATTTTCTTTAAAAATCCCTAAAACTACACCATTTATCACAGCCAGAAACTGTAAAACAGAAATTATCCTTCGATTTTCTGACTTCTGGCAGTCTTTAAACTTACTATGAGGGATGCTGGACTTTTGTTTGAACACACTTTGAATGTGATGTGTTGCCAAGCAAGGGGTGCAAGAAAAAAAAGGGTTCAGAAATCATGAAATCATGCAAAAGTGTTGAAATTTTGTCCATGACAATGCCTGATATTTGTATCACTCCTTGTGGATGTTGATATTATGTTTGTTTTATGCATATTCCTACGTATGGGTGTATGCTTCATTTATTTATATTTGTTCTTCTTTCTTTTATCGGAACTACACATCAACCAGACATAGCTTTTTTTGCTCGACTGCTGCATGTGACTACAAAGGGTAAAAAAAAACGACACATCACATCAGTCCCAGTTCCTGGCCCTGCTCCCCGTCTCTGGTTGACGCCTGGGCCAACCCCTGTCCCAGCCACTGTGCCCTCCCTGTGTATATACCTTCGTGTTTCCCTTTGTTCGTTGTCAGGTCCTGCTGCTGTTCACCTTGCACCTGTTCCTGAAGTATTCCTGCCTGTCTGCACCCATGTGCCTTCTTTGTTCCTGGTATGTTTGATTAGGTTTTCATTATATTCTATATATATTTTTTAAGTTTTACAACATACTATACTGTACTGTTTTCGGCCAATTTTTCGACATGCTATATCATGATATTTTTGGCTATGTTTTCAACTTAGGATTTCAGCCATTTCTTCGACATGTGAAAATTTGACATGAAAGCTGAAAACAGCATAACATAGCGTGTCGAGACATGCCCTAGCATAGAATGTTTAAAAACAAAAATCAACCAAAAACACCATACTACAGCATGTTGAAAAAACAACCAAAAATACCATACTATAGACTGCCAAAAAAAGTCAAAATATGACATGTCCTCCAAACAGCTAAAACCGCATAAAATAGCGTGCCGAGACACGCCATAGCACAGAATGTTCCAAAAACTGTCAAAACCATCATATAGCATGTCAAAAAAAAACAAAACATGGAACACAAACACAATAGTATGGCGAAAAATGTCAAAATATAACATGTCAAAACAACAGTTGAAAAACACTTAAAATAGCTTGCCGAGACACGTCATAGAGGAAGAGAAAGTTTCTAAAACAGCAGGAAAAAAACCTTAATATAGCATGTCCAAAAAACTGCAAAAAACACCAAAAGTATAGGATGGCGAAAAATGTGAAAATATGACAGCTGAAAACCACTTAAAGGATTTTCGGGCTGTTTCAGATGTTTTTTCAACACTGTACACCATAACATGCCTCTACGTGCTATACTGAGTGGTTTTCAGCTGTTTTTGGGACATGTCTTTTTTTGCATGTTTGAATGCAATGGCGTGTCTCAGGATGTTATTTTATGCTGTTTTGAGGTGTTTTCAGCTGTTTTTATGACATGCCATTTTTTGACATTTTTGCCATACTATAGCCTGGCTTTTTTGGTGATTTTTTCGACATGCCGAATTCAGGTGTTTTTGATGTTTTTTTGCAACACTCTATGCAATGACGTGTCTCTGCACGCTATTTAATGTTGTTTTCATCAGTTTTTAGCAGTTTTTTGGAAATGTCATTTTTGGGCATTTTTGCCATACTATAGCCTTGCTTTTTTAGTCTTTTTTTCGACATGCCGAATTCAGGTGTTTTTGGCGTTTTTTGCAACATTTTATGCTATGGCGAGTCTTGGCACACTATTCAATGTAGGTTTAAGCAGTTTTTAGCAGTTTTTTGGAAATGTCATTTTTGTACATTTTTGCCATACTATAGCCTTGCTATTTGGTGATTTTTTAACATGCTATTTTTTGGGTTTTTTTGCATATTTGAATGCAATGGCTTGTCTCAGGATGTTATTTTATGCTGTTCTGAGGTGTTTTCAGCTGTTTTTATGACATGCCATTTTTTGACATTTTCGCCATACTATAACTTGCTTTTTTGGTCATTTTTTCGACATGCTGAATTTCGGTGTTTTTGGCTGTTTTTTGCAACATTCTATGCTATGGCGCGTCTTGGCACACTATTTAATGTAGGTTTAAACAGTTTTTAGCAGTTTTTTGGAAATGTCCGTTTTTGCCATATTTGCCATACTATAGCCTTGCTTTTTTGGTAATTTTTTCCGACATGCCGAATTCAGGTGTTTTTGACGTTTTTTGCAACATTTTATGCTAGGGTATGTCTCTGCGCGCTATTTTATGTCGTTTTCATCAGTTTTTAGCTGTTTTTTGGAAATGTCATCTTTTGCCATTTTTTGCCATACTATAGCCTTGCTTTGTTGTTCTTTTTTTCGACATGCCGAATTTGGGTGTTTTGGGCGTTTTTTTTTAAACATTCTATGCTATGGCGTCTCTTTGCACACTATTTAATGTAAGTTTAAGCAGTTTTTAGCAGTTTTTTGGAAATGTCATTTTTGGACATTTTAGCCATACTATAGCCTTGCTTTTTTGGTCTTTTTTTCGACATGCCAAATTTGGGTGTTTTTGGCGTTTTTTGAAACATTCTATGCTATGGCGTGTCTTGGCACACTATTTAACATAGTTTTCATCAGTTTTTAGCAGTTTTTTGGAAATGTCCGTTTTTGCCATATTTGCCATACCATAGCCTTGCTTTTTTGGTATTTTTTTCTGACATGCCGAATTCGGGTGTTTTTGGCATATTTTGCAATATTTTATGCTATGGTGTGTCTTGGCACACTATTTTATGTTGTTTTAATCAGTTTTCAGCAGTTTTTTGGAAATGTCATTTTTGCCATACTATAGCCTTGCTGTTTTGGTCTTTCTTTTTGACATGCCGAATTTCGGGTGTTTTTGGCGTTTTTTGCAACATTCTATGCTATGGCGTGTCTTGGCAAACTATTTAATGTAGCTTTAAGCAGTTTTTAGCAGTTTTTTGGAAATGTCATTTTTTGCCATTTTTGCAGTACTATAGCCTTGCTTTTTTGGTCATTTTTCCCCCGACATGCCAAATTTGGGTGTTTTTGACATTTTTTTTGCAACATTCTATGCTATGGCGTCTTTTTGCACACTATTTAATGTTGTTTTCATCTGTTTTTAGCATTTTTTACAAATGTCATATTTGGACTTTTTTGCCATACTATAGCCTTGCTTTTTTGGTCATTTTTTCGACATGCCGAATTCAGGTGTTTTTGGCGTTTCTTTCTTGCAACATTTTATGCTATGGCGTGTCTCTGCACGCTATTTAATGTTGTTTTTATCAGTTTTCATCAGTTTTTTGGAAATGTCATTTTTTCCATTTTTGCCATACTATAGCCTTGCTTTTTTGGGTCATTTTTTTGACATGCCAAATTTGGATGTTTTTGGCGTTTTCTGCAACATTTTATGCTATGGGCGTGTCTCTGCACGCTATTTATGTAGTTTTTCATCAGTTTTTAGCAGTTATCAGTTTTCATCAGTTTTTTGGAAATGTCATTTTTTGGACATTTTTGCCATACTATAGCCTTGCTTTTTTGGTCATTTTGTCAACATGTTATTTTTTGGGTTTTTTGGGCCTTTTTGGATGTTCTTTTCAAACTGTATACCATAACATGCCCCGACACGTTATGTTGATGGTTTTTTCAGCTGCTGTTTGGACATGTCAAATTTTTACACTTTTGTCATACTATAGCGTTGTTGTTTTGGTCATTTTTTTGCCATGTTATTTTAGGGGNGTTTTTGGGCCTTTTTGGATGTTCTTTTCAAACTGTATACCATAACATGCCCCGACACGTTATGTTGATGGTTTTTTCAGCTGCTGTTTGGACATGTCAAATTTTTACACTTTTGTCATACTATAGCCTTGATGTTTTGGTCATTTTTTGACCATGTTATTTTATGGGTTTATTGGCTGTTTTTGCATGTTAACACTGTACACCATAACATGCCCCTACATGCTACACTAAGAGGTTTTCAGATGTTTTTTAGACATGTCAAAGTTCAACAATTTCGCCATACTATAGCATTGCTTTTCTGGTGATTTTTTTCAACATAGTATTTTTGGGGATTTTCGGCAGTTTTCGGAATGTTTTGGAATTTCACTACTTTATTAAATTACATTCTTCTACAGAACATACAAAGTGGTTTTCAGCTGTTTTTTTGGACATGTCAAATTTTGAAAACATCGAAAACATCAATTCTATAGTATGGGGAAAAAAATGACCTGTCCAAAAAACAGTTGAAAGTCACTTAAAATAGCCTGCAGAGATACGTTATAGCAGAGAAACTTGCAAAAATAGCCCCAAACACCAAAATATAGCTTGTCGAACAAAACACCGAAAACAAAAATACTATAATATGGTGAAAATGTCAAAATATGGTGTGTCCAAAAAACAGCTGAAAACCACTTAGTGTAGCATGCAGAGGCACGTTATGGTTAGGGTTGTTGAAAAAACATCCAAAAACAGCCAAAGACCCATAAAATAGCATGTCGAAAAATGGAAAAAAGTAAGAAAAAAATACAAAAATTTGATGTCCAAAAACAGCTGAAAATCACTTAGCATAGCATTTAGGCGCATGTAATAGTATACAGTGTCGAAAAAACATCCCCCAAACCCATTAAATAGCTTAAGAATGCCCAAAAAAAGCAAGGCTATAGCATGCCGAAACACGTAATACCAGAGAATGTTGCAAATACAGCCAAAAATGCCATAATATAGCATGTCCAAGCAAAAAATCCGAAATCACTAATACTATGGTATTGGGAAAAATGTCAAAATATGACATTTCACAAAACAGCATGAAACTGCCTAGAATAGCATGCCAAGATATGCCATGGTATAGAATGTTGTCTGCTTAAAACACCAGAAAGAAGACGCCTGAAAATACCATACTATAGAATAGCGAAAAAATGTCAAAATTTGACATTTCCAAAAACAGCTGGAAACTGCATCAAACAGCGTGCCGAGACACGCCATTGCACAGAATGTTGTAAAAACGGCCCACTATCAGTAGTAGCATGCTAATAGCATGGTATCCAAAATGTCATAAAAATGATATAGTGAAGGAAGGCATTAAAAATATCATAACAGAAAGTTATGCTAAAGTATGGCATCAAAAATATCATGAAAGAGTTATTGTACAGTTTGCCTTTAAAAAATATATTATGCTCACAGCGAACAAATACATCCAGTGGATGTTTTTGTTCATATATGACAATAGTTAACACAAGAGAGTTGTCATATATTAAAAGTGAAGTGAATATAACTTTGATCTGTAACACAGTGAAACCCACCTACATTTTTATAATCACATTACTGTAAATCTTTTGCATAGAATTTTCCACCCTCAACGCCGTTAGTGCCTTTGTTATCATGAATCATATTAAGCTTCCATGTCTGTTTCATTTCCTCATTGTAAAATGGAGCCATAAATTGTGAAATGTGTGAATTCCTGTATGTGTGTGTGCATGCAAATGATGACTTTTATGAGACAGTGGGAGAGTAAACAGCAGCATTACTGGGATTGATGTGAGTGGCGCTCAGAGAGTGCCATCTCATACATGTTTCATGATTTCAAACTCCAAGTTCAGCAGAGAGGCACACTGAGAAAAATGCCTGTGCTCCCTTTCAGCAACTTGGATCTTTGTATAACATTTAGTCGAATCAACAAACAACTTTTTAAGGGCTGAATGAGAATTCAGTCTTTCCTTCTAAACGTGAAATGGACAAGTTAAAAATCTGTGAAATGTCCAAAAATCATAAAAACATCCTGAAATCAGATAAACATACTAAAACTTTAGAAACATCCAAAAATCCAGGAAAAGTACTAAAATCCTAGAAACCTTTTTAAGTCCAAGAAACATCCCAAACTCCCAGAAATAGGTTACAATCTGAAAAATGTCCTAAATTATCTCTCTGATATCCTAGAAATGTCCTAAAGTTCTAAAAATGTCCCAAAATCATGGACATGTCCTAAAATATAAGAAAAAATCCTAGCAATGTCCTTAAATCCAAGAAATGTCTTAAAATCCAAGAAATATTCTCAAATCCTGGAAATGTCCCAAAATCTGAGAAATGTCCTCAGATCCTAGAAACACCCTAAAATCCAAGAAATGTGCTTAAATCCTTTAAACGTCCTAAAATCCTAGAAACTTCTTAAAGCCCTAGAAATGTCCCCAAATCAGAGAAACATGTTAAAATCTGCAAAATGTCCTACATTAACTTTTTGAATCCAAGAGAAGTCCAAAGTTCTAGAAATGTCCCAAAATCCTGGAACTGTCCTAAAATCTTAGAAACAAAAAAATGTCCAAGAAATGTCTTACAATCCGAGAATAATTCTCAAATTCAGAAACATCCTAAAATATGAGAAATGACCCAAAATCCGAGAAATGTCTTAAAATCTTTTAAATGTGCTAAAATCTTTGAAACACCCTGAAATCTTAGAAATGTCTTTATAATCTGAGAAACGTTCAGAAATCCTAGAAATGTTCTAAAGTTCTAGAAACCTGCACGGGGCCGCTGCGACTGGCCCCTGGCCTGCTGTCATTTTGCAGAAGTGGCCCCCAAACAAAGCACGATGATTATCGCGGCCTGAAGCAGAAATATGTTGAAAAAGAATAAATCATCAGGAGTTGTCACAACATGTCTGTGTGTGTGTTTATAATCTACCGTGTGACGACGTTAACACTCACTGTGCCGGATGTTTTGATCATTGACTTAACATTCACTTTTAGCAGAGCTATAAACAAAACAAGAAGCTCACACAGGAAAAGTTAGTCCATTATCATTTTTTACTATTGGTATTTATAAATATCCAGTTTAAACACACTAATAAAATAGCTTGGACATTTTCATGACTTCATAAATTAACAGCTTCCCAAAAATTGAGATACTCTTAAAATTTCAGGATCTACAAACCTGAGCCACAAAAGAGAACTGAAGATCAACACAAGGTTTGGTAACATTTTGCTACACAGTAGCCGATAAAAGACACACACCTCCAGTCCTCCACAAGTTACCACTGCTCCGCCACCGCTGCGTTACTGGCACCTCAGTGGGCTGTGATTGGAAAAGAAAAGTTTAGAATACATAATAGCCAGATGAATAATGAATAGGTTCATCCTGTTTTTGTGCTGAATTATTGATGGAGACTGTTGAACGCCGGGGCTTTGAATAATTGGGAGATTGATTGCAAAACAGTGATATTTAATTTAAAGCTTTATGACAGTGGGTAGCTTTTGGAGATCTTAAAATGCAGAGCAAATGATTCAGCAGCACTATTATGCAAGTGTCAAATCAGCAAAAGCAAAATGTATTCATACATAAAACAAGCATTCAGACGCTCCAGTAGCTCAGTCACACAGGCCTCGTCTGTATTGACTTAGAATTGCTGCTTAATTCTGTGCCGACGATGGGCAACTTTAGGCACAGAGAAAAATGTGCATGCACATAATACAACTATATTTTGCTGATAAATTAGAACCAAAGTTTTTTTTTTAATTTTAAGTTCTCTACATGATTTTTGTTTGTGCAAAAATTGTCCAAACATGTGCTTTGACTTGAGACACATATTTCATTTTCAGACCCACATAATTGTCTAATACTGATTATTTTATAACTCCTTTTTGTATGCTCATAAATTATAGTTTGTGGAGAAATTATTATTATTATTATTATTACCACCGAGCAAAGAAAACATTCTTTGTGTGATAATAATTGATCTCCAATATGTCTTTTTTCTGTGCTAAAATTGTCCCGTTGTGCACTCAAGATTGACAAATTAACCCTTTGACACCTGAGCAAACTGAAAAAGTAATTAGCAAAAAGTACAAATAAAAAACATAACAAAAAGAAACTAAAAACCAAGGAAATTACCTGGAAAATGCTTATAATAATTATGTGAAATGATAAAATTCATAATTGTGATAATTTTAGAGGCAGCTTTTTTCCATCTTTTTCTTTTTTCCCTAGACATTTTCCCTTGCTTTTTAAAAATCATTTTCTAAATCTACTAATTTTTTGCAATTCATCTTGCCAAGTTGCTCATTGCCTCTTTCTTTGTCTTTTAAAGAAATTGCACAAATTTGCTCGGGGTTCACGGGCTTAAATACTTGTGAAAGGCATCTGAAAGCGGCGCAAGAAAAGCTCCAGGTTTCAAGGGGTTAACGGTTACACGTCTTTTGGTGCAAGATTTCCCAGGATGACTGAATGAGGAGAAAAAGGAAAGTACTCTTCTTCATTAGTTCAAAGGTTTGCACGCTCCCCATGGTTAGTTGTCGATTTGAGAGGTGTAGAAATGCTAGTTTTCCTCCACACAACCCTCTTTATTGAATTATTGCCTGGTGAATACCCATGATTCAGCGCTTTAAATGAACAAAGCAGCAGCAGCATCTTAAAGGAAAAATCCCTCCTTGGATGCTCGTCCACTGTCACATATCATCCATCTGTTATGGCTGATATAACATCCATCTGTTGTGTTCAATCCATTCATTTTATGCCACCCATCATCTGATACTTCTGATCAATCCCCAGGCTGCCTTTTAACAACCCACACAGAACGGGTTTGACCTTGCTGCAGCTGTGTAGGTGGAGGATGTAATGACAAGCTGCCTGGTCCCCTCTCAGGGACCGCCTCCTAAGAAGACGTGCGTCTTTCAGAGGACTGAATGTTAGCAGGCTGTACCTGCACCCCCGCCTGAACTGAGATGACAGAAGATTCATCAAAGACTCAGTGGGAGGTCTTCCCCTAAATGACTGTATGCGTCTCCTCTCTCCTGCTGCTGTGGGATTTTTTTCACCTACTCCACCCTCACCTCTCTCCACCTAGCCACTCCTCTTCATCGGCCTCATCACCTCCACCTGCTGCTCCCAGCTGCTCCTCATCTCCAATCAAGCCAGTATCTCAGCAGCAGCCTCACTCCACTCACTCTTTTCCAGATTCTCTTTGCTTCCATGCCTGACCTTCCAGCACTCACTCTCGGACTGTTTTCCTGGTTTCGACTCAGTTCGCTTGTGACCACCTCTCCTCGTCTCTGCCTTCTTTAAACCTAACAGCCTTCTGTCTCCGACCACCAGTTGTGTCAGTACCTCTGGTATTTATTGTTCTGATGGTAGGTCAGTTTCCCCGCCTGTCCTTGTGGATCCCGCTGCCTGCTCCTACAGGATTCGTCTGCTCTGCTGCCTGCCGCCAACTCTGCCTCCTCCTCGACCACGAGCCCTGCCTGCCTCTCTCTCGAGTCCCCACTTTTCCCACTAACTCCCTGCTGTAAGTGTTTCTCTAACTTACCTGATACATTCACCTGCCAGTCCACTCCACAGTCAAAATTTCCCCACTCCAACTCTCAACTATCACCTGTGAACGTGAGCTCACCCTAGTCTCTCTACGAGCTCTGCTCCACCCCAGAACTGATAACTGTCCCTACTTACCTGCAACCTGATTATACTCACCTTTGCCTTGTTCAACCTGCCAAAAGATTAAATAAAGGTCATTACCAACTACTCATGGCTGCATTTGGGTCCTACCACACCCCGTTACAAATATCAATGCTGCATGAAGCAAAGTTGTGTCATGTATGGTATTTCAGGAGCTTACAAATCTAAAATCTTCTTTTTCAGATTAATCTCCTGCTCTGTCCATGGATGTGGCGCCTGCCAGCGTGACGGACAGCCCTGCTTCTAATCAATTTAATTCCAAAGCACACTCTGAAACATCTGAGGGATGCGGTTTCTATCACAATGTCATTTTAAATCATCGGCCGGTTATTCTGTGATACTAAGGAAATCTGCAGCGTCTGTCCTGCCTAAAGTCACACAGTAATAACTTGAAATCTGTCTCCTTCACGTAATTTGTGTAACAAATCAGTCGGTTTGCGTTGTGAAATAGCTCGATTTTTCTGCTGCACGTTCAGTTGCTCCTCTTCATTTCTCCCTCTGCACACAAACATACTCGATTTGTTATGGTGATTGTGCAATGGGACTGCAGGTGTACAAACTCCTATCATAAAAGGTGGACGGGGACCCAAAATATCGCTCCTGCAATAACCAGAGTGCTTACATGATTTCATGGGCCTGTCCCATGGAACATGGGGCTGTATTTCTCATTTCAGTGGCAGACTGGGACATTTTAAGAGCCCCCTCTCCATCTGTCAGTGTCTCTGTTTCAGGTCATTTGTATAAAATGGATATTAGGTTACTGATGGTCCGTGTCTGTTTGAAGCCCATCTTTTCCTATGATTCGCCTAAAAATAGGTCCAGCATTGAAGCTCAGTTTTAGGACGAGTAGTTTGCAGCTTACCTCAGCATGTTAGCCCAATTCTGATTGGACTCTATTTGTTTTTTTTTTTTAAATCCACCTGAACTCTGTGATGGTGGATCTGGGTCATCAGGGAGTTACTCGCTCGAGCTCTCCCCTTACTTACTCGATTAGTCCATCACAACCAGGGTGTTCCAGTAGCTGCCTGGTGTCAGTGTTCACTGTGGCAGGACAGTCAGTATGTTAGTGATGGTCCATTTCTGATCTGTGCAGTCCTGAATGACCAGCTGGTAGCTGAACTCTGACTGTCTGCTCTCCACCAGCTCCAGACAACGCTGAGACTCCATGTTCTGGATGGAGCCACCCTGAAGGGAAACACGGAGAGAAACGATGAGTGAGATTTACAGTATGTAAAAGTAAAATAATGCATGAGAGAGGTGAAGAATGTCGCTCTATTTGGGTGTTATGTTCCCTCAGCCAAATCCATTATTTTCCCATCTGAGTGCTTTCAGGGGCGTAGGTTTCATTTTAACATGGACACATTAGAGTTCAAGAGGTCCTTCTCTCAAAAAAAAAAATCTGAGCAACAAACACTTTTCCTGCATTCTGTTTTTTCTGCACCAATTTATGGTGGAAATGTCTTCATGTATGTGAAGCAGGTGACAATTCAAAAATAAAATTCAAATGGAATCTAGCTTAGTGAGGCTTTAAGGCATTCTGCATTGATTGAAATTATTCTCCTGTGGATCAGCTTTTAATTAATGCTAATGTTGCTTCTTATCTAAACCAAAACTAAACCACTAAAAAAACTGCAAACACCCATGAACATCTAGCTTTTAAATGCAAAGAGAATGAGTACGATCGCATTCACACCTTGGTCAAATGACTCTGCAGTATTCACAGGTTTTTATCGCCTCTGGCTCCAATCCGCTTTGATGGGAAAAGAACACCCGGGTGAACGCGGTAATTTCAGCTCCTTAACCGCCTAGATGCAATGATGCACCATCACTAATTATGTCCGCCTCCTCCTAAGCAGCGCTAAAACATTATTCCAAGTTAGTCTGTGCCGAGTTTAAAAGAGACTTTCAAATAAGAGATATGAAGAGAAGAACCTGCTGCTGTCCACTGTTTACCGGCTCTCTGGCCTTTCCGTGGCGTTGCTTGGACACACCAACAAAACCACCCACATAAACAAAGGCAGACTCGTGTGGTGAAGCGATGAGTTCACTGGCAGTGGGAATATACTATATTGCCTATGTTTAGCAGGTTTACTCATGTTTGAAAAACCTGTGTGCATGCGCTAATTCTGGTGGAAAAGTTGTGTAAGGCTCTCAGGCTTTCTGTTTTGCTTTAAAGTACTTATTCTCCTGTAGATCAACTTTTAATTGATGCTAATGTTGCTTCTGATCTGCTGGATGTGTTAAATAAGCAACTTTTACCTCTGAAAGGTTTGCTAAATTAACTTTATCAGGTGATAATGTCAGTGTTGCTGTCATGGCTTGTTTGTGCTGCCCCCAAGTGGCCAAAGAGTTTAACGGTAGATTTAAAAACAGGAATGAGGCAAAATGAGACATTCGGTTCCTCAACTAGAATAGAATAGAATAGATTACCTTATTGCCAAAATGCACAACAAAATCCAATGCATCTCTTCTCAGTGGTACAGGGTAAAAAGAAAAAGTTAAAAAAGAACTGCAATTATTTACACAAAAACAACAGTAATTAATAGTAATAAATAGTCAGCACTTAGCCTAATAATGGCACCTGATAATTAGACTCGTGTACCATTATGATCTGAACACTGAGGAAAATTTTAACCAGATATTTAAAAACAAAAACAACACAAATTTGAAGAACTCAACATCCGAATAGCTTAAGAGATTGCATGACAAAGCTGGCTTGCATAAATTATACTTTTTATTCACACATTTACTTGATGAGTGACCCTGAAAGTACTCCGTCACTGCAGTGTGGACTCTTGCCCTCCTTCCACTCTCATAAACTGCTTCTAATTTGTGATTACAGGCTGTGAAATTCAAAACACAAGGTCAAATATTTAGTGGCCATGTCTGAGAGATGATATGCCTCTGCAGTATTGCTGTAAACCGGCTCATAATTTTTACAGCATGCACCCAGCAGCTGGCAGGATGCATGCTGCAAAAGATCCAGAAACTCAAATCTTAGTTAAAAAAAAAAGAGTTATTGGCTGTTAAACCACTGATGCAGAGAATACTGACACACCCGGCAGTGTCTGTTGACACTGTGTATGCGGTTGCAAACTTCAGATGTGTAACTGCAAACCTTTGATGTGTAAATTCAAACCTTAGATGTGCAACTCCAAAATTTTGGATGTGTTTCTGAAAACCTTAGATATGTAACTGCAAACCTTAGATGTGTAACTAAAAAGCTTCGATGTATAACAGCAAACCTGATGCGTAACTACAAACCTTTGATGTGTGACTGCGCTGTTTCACCAACGTCCTGAAAAACGTGTGTTCCTGTCCCAACTTTCAGAATAAAATCAGGGCAAATATGATAAAATACTGATTTGTTAAATGTGTTGTAACTATGTGCCTTATTGAGAAAAAATATGCAACCATATGCACAATTTATCATACTCACAGATTTAGGGACAATATTTTTGGTGTGTATGTGCAGATTTTTGTTGTGTGTGTGTTGTTTTCAGTGTGTATTTGGACATTTTCAGTGTGTACATGCAAGGTTTTGTTGTGTTTCTGCATGTTTTTGGTGTATAAATGTACATTTTCAGTGTGCATGTGTATGTTTCTGGTTTGTTTGTGCACACTTTTGTTATGAGTGTGCAGGCATTTAAGTGTTTCGCCCTAAACGGCCTCTCATACAAGGCTTTATGCCACAAATTGAGAATAATTTGTGCAATTAAAAAAAAAAGGTTCACAAAATGTCTTGCACACCCACAGATCTCTTTAGGGATTTAAAAATCATCTCTATTATTTAGATATATTTTACACTTTAAAACATTTCCATTAATTCAATCCACACTTTTTAACGTGTTCACACATTTGAATGTATTAATTTAAAATGTTTATTTTTTTCTATTATTATTTTGCTTTTTACATATATGGTCTTACACAATTCTAAAACTTTTAACCCTATTTGATTTCCATACATTGTATCATTTCATTCCTTTGTATACAGATGTTTTGGCAACACTACTGATCTGATATCTGTGTCAGTAAAGCAGACTGAAGTGAACTAAATTGAGGCAGATGGTGCAGGAATGGAAAATATGTGCATGCATTAGTGTGTCTGTTTGTGTTTGTGTGTGCATGCTGTATTTGTTCCAAACAATGTCACTTTAAATAAGAGGCTTGCTTTACTATCACTTAATATGAGCCTCAACCTCTCCACTGTGTGTTTGTTTGTGTGTACATCTTAGTTTCTTGAACAAAAGGAAAAGGCTGGCACTGAAACTGGGTCCTTAGTTATGTGGCACGAACACTGATATGTTCTAATAAGCCTGAGCCCTGAGAGAGACTGAAACACACTGGCTGTGGACCTTACAAACGCTGCTTTGCATTAAAATCAATATGCTTTACATCTACACACACACACACACACACACACACACACACACACACACGGGACACACACACACACACACACACACACACACACACACACACACACACACACGGGAATGACCATCAGTAGAGGCTTGAGAGGAGATCCGAGTGTCCCACTGTGTTTTAGTTTTTCTAAACCTGCTGAATCTTGCTGCTAACTCCACACTCTGTGATGTGAGATAAAGTTGTCTACACTACAAAGACAACAAAAAAAAACAGACCTGTGTGTAGCATCACATTCTCCTCGAGGCCTCGACTCACTGAAAAGATATCGATCCTCTCAGCTTGCTTGTCTGTGTGCACAGCTGCCTCTGCACAGAGCGGTTTGCCCACATATCTGCTGGCCTCTGTGTGTGTGTGTGTGTGTGTGTGTGTGTGTGTGTGTGTGTGTGTGTCACTTGTGTGTGTGTGTGTAGGTGTGATCAATAGTACAAAGTGTCCACACTCTGGTGTCACACTCACAAATGCAGCACATACACACACGTACATGATCTCCCACACTGACGCAGAGAAAGAATCCATTTCTGATTTACATATCTGATTAACAATAGTTTACCTCCATTTATGTTGATCAGAAGCTAATCAGTAGTGCACCCTGTTGTCTATTTCAGTTTATCTGTTTTAATTTGTCTTTTCATTTATTCCCTTATTCTGTCTTGATCATGTTTAATTTCATAATTAGTATTATTATTTCTTTGTTTGCTGCCAATCATTGTTTTAATTGTTTTTACTCTTATTAGTTTCTTATTTTTGCTTTTTAATTGTTTCTCTATCTTTTAATTCTGCACTGAATTTGTGTGATCTAAATCTGGCATTATTGTTTGGCTCTTATAGTTATGTTGCCTCTGCAAGAAACCCTTCTTTCTTCTGCTTTGCCTCGCCTAAAATACTTCACGTGAGTGTAAAAACCTTTTTGTAAGCAAGTTTGTGTAGGAACTACTTTCCTTCTGCCAACCAAATCACGGCACAAAAGGAAGCGTGTATCTACTGCACGCTCAGCTAGCATCACTGAGCTATCTAAAGATACAGGTGAGCAGGACGCCATTAATGTTTACATCCAGTGTTGTCACGAGCATGAGCCTCTCGTCCATGAGTAGATGCACGCTTCCTTCTGCTCGGTGATTTGGTTGGTGTCTGAGGATTATTTTGAGTAACCGGGTCATGATTCTGGAAAGAGACATTGCTGGGTGGTTGTTTTTTTGGCACTTTGAGCAGCAGAAGTTGAGTGCTATCTATTCTAGTTAAAAATTATAACGGATAGAAGACAGAAATCTCTACGGCTGATATCCAGATTCATAAATAGCTCTACAGGTAAGAGGAAAAATATGTAGTTTTTTTTTTTATTTTGGGAGTGAACTGCCATTTAAATGCTGATTGTATTTTGGTCTGTTTCATGTTTGTTGGGTAATGGCTTGTTCAACGTTTGTACATCTTTGTACTTTAAATCTTTATCTGCATCAGAGAAAAAAAAATATTGTCAGACTTTACATTAGCAAATGGACTTTCTTAAACACAATCAGGCAACTGCTTTTGTTGTGGACATTACTGACAGCAACTGTCTCACCACCAAGTGCTTATTAGATTCAGAAACCTTATCAATGAGTGACAGAACTGGCACCTTGTTAGAAGAGATGTTGAGATCCTGGAAAAGCATTAGATAGATGAGGTAAGATAAACTTTTTTAAAAAATGATGCCCAGCGGTGTTGCAGCAGCGCAAGGACGGCAATAGAGAAAGTCAAATCAATAAATAATAAGAGGTATATAAAACTTTGACAAGAAAAGAGTCAAAAGGTGGCCAAAACAATCAGATGATGCAGGATTCAATCTGAGGTTAACCACTTTATTTACCATCTACACACTTTCAGAATATTTGTTTGCATTTGGTTATATGAGCCTCCTGGGAAAGCAAAAACATTTTAGGTCCACCCTGACTTTTAAAGATCGTATCTAAGCTACAAAGTCTACAGTTTCTTATTACAGATTTGCATTTCCCCCCAGAAAATGAATGGAGGTGGTAACTGTTTATGGCTCCTCATCAATCAATCACTATAAACTAAGTCAAACAGATACTGACGATATGACATCTTTTTGATCAATATAATTACTCGGTCACAGACTTAATAAACGAGTTCATCAATTTGCTGTGTGAAATATCATTTTCCTACAGAAGACTTCTCATGTTTTATATTACAAAGGTTTATTCATTTGATGTGACAGTGGTGACAGTCATTAATTTAGCAAAGGAGGTCCATCTCTGCTGGGGAAACCCTGCTCATTATGGGTCGCTCTACAGATAAATGCTCCACTGTGAAGACAACTTGCATGCTGGTCTGCTTATACATCTACATAACAAGATACATTAAAGCTGCTAGAATGAATATTTCTATAATAACCACACTCCAAATGATTATGTGTAATGAGAAAAAGGGGTTGCTCATGGTGACAAAGTGGTATGAACACCACTTTACTGTTCTGATGTACTCTTATGGCTCTCATCAGCATCATTTTCAGCCACAGGCAGCTGTTTTCTGTAAGGGAACCAATCTGTACCGATTGGTGTTATCATGATATTATGGTGTACCTGGGTATTCAGAAATCCCAAAGGCATGCTTTTCAATACCATCATAAATACAGATTCTCCTCTTTCTATTAAATGTTTGTGGTGCACAGCGCACACCACCAGAGCTCAGTCTTTGCACTCTACTGGAGGAACAGCCAGCTGAGCTGAAAGACACAGTGACACCTAGTGGTAGAGGGATAAGTTACAGGATTGTAAACAGCCCGTGGCCAGCGTAGGGATTATGATTATCAAAACAGTGGACTTAATAACTAGATTATTAGTGAGAGTACTCAAGATGGTTTAGGTGAGTTTTTTTTGTTTTTGTTTTGAGTTTGAATGCTATTTTATGTTGAGCTAACGAGGCGCTTAAGCCGTGTCAGTCTTCCATGACTGAGAGAAAGTCGAATTCAAAAGGTGGACAGTTGTATTTTTCTGTTTATTAGGGAGAATAGGTGAAAATATTATTTTCTTAACATTTTGTGGGTTTCTATTGTGTATTTATTAGTCTGAATAGCTGACAGTAAGTAGCGCACTTATACTGCCATATAACATATTCCCCGTGAAATTTCAGGAAGGCATGAAGGTATGAGAAATTAGATATTGCCCAAGCCTTATTCCAAACCAATCAATTTAAAGCCATTACCCTTACAGCCGTATTTTACAGCGCTGCATAAAATACATGATCCTCCACCATTTTTCCTGACAGCATGAGCTCTGCAGTATTGGGTTTGACATTTTCATCTCTCACGCTGCCTGCTGCAGTGGGCTGCTGATGGGACATTATAGCAGGAGAGACTAATCATAGTGGACTTCCCTGGTGGCTCCTACTGTATATAGTACAGTGGAGGAACTAAAGATTCACTAAAGTAATCACAATGATCTCCCCTCCTCTGCTGAAAGCAGAGAGTTGGCTTTCTCTAAGTGTTCGACCTCCTGAGTGACTTCCTACAAGTGTACTTAAAAGTCTTTGCTCTCACCTCTTGGCTCCCCTGAGGAGTTCAGCTCAGACTAAGTGTATAGAAGCTGAGGTCGGGCAAATACAAACACACACACACACACACAAAACACACACACACACACACACACACACACACACACACACACACACACACACACACACACAGTCTTGCTTCCACAATCTTTAACATGCAGGCAAATATTTGGCATTTGTCCAACAACTTGTCCTCAGTCGAGCAGGAAGCTCGTCTGTCATTCTGCAGAGTGCAGAGTTGGACCACACTATTGATTCCCTGCTATTAAGGCGGGAACGCTAGTTAATCAGGTGGTGGGACAGCCAGTCAGCCAGGAAGCCATCAGACAGACAGTCAGCGGGTAGGCTGGCCAGTCAGGCAATCTGTCTGCCAGGTGCTCCATCACCACGTCATTCACCTCAAAGGATGTGGTGAGTAAAAACAGCGTGATGACAAAGAGCATAAAGGACTGAAGCATGAAGTGCAAATGCAATTCATATAAAACCTCAACTCGATGAGATTTTCATGCTGAAATGCACCCATTTTATTTTCCTCCGCTCAACTGACTGATTCGTCGATTCCCTCTATTTACCATAATTAAATTCTAAATGACTAATACACTGCATACATAATATAATCCTCCATCTACAGATTGTAACAAAATAACAAAGCAAACGACAGCCCGAAAGATGAGTTTTTCTTCATTTAAGAACTTGATTGGTATATGTACAACACAAATAATGAAGTATCAAGATGGGAATAAATGACAACTACACAGTTGTACTCGTTCAGTGCTGTCACATATGATTAAAATGAAGTGAGAACTGATGTCAGACATTTTGCATTAGAGTCTAATTATAATGGCTTTAGTCATAATGCATGTCTAGTGATTTGACATACATCATGGCACAAGTCATTTTTTAATTACACTGAAAAAATGAGAACTTTGAGAAATCTATAAAATCCCCCGAATGATAGAGAGCCAGAGGACTCTGGCGGTTCTGAGCCTTTACTCTTTGAACCTCTGGCTTGATTTGGGTGTTCCTGAGATACTGTGTATACAAGAATGAGACAGATGGGGTCAGAGTGACCTTCACCTTAGACCACAAAAAATCTAATCAGTTCATCCTTGAGTCCACTTGAACGTTTGTGCCAAATTTAAAAAAAAAAAAAATCCCTCAATGAAAAAAATATTGTGTTCACAAGAATGAGACAGACTAGGTAAAAGTGACTTTGACTTTTGACCTATGACCACCAACATCCAATCAATTAATTCTTGAGTCCAACGTTATGTTTGTGCCAAATTTGAAGAATTTTCCTCGATGTGTTCTTCAGATATTATGTTTACAAGAATGGGCCAGACCAACAGACAGACCAACCCGAAAACTTAACGCCTCTGGTCTTGGCTATTGCTGGCATGGGGGCAGAATGAAATATATGTATTTAACATTATATCCAGTTTTGTCAGGGGTTCCAACAAACAAAATAACCAAAATCTTTGCTATTTCTTCATTCTTGAGGAGTGCCACAGAATTTGGTTTGACTCAGGTGCTGTCTCATGATGGACTGCAATTACCAAGCAGAATAGCAGTGCCCTATTGATTCACCTCACACAGAAACAAGCAAACAAACCCTGACCTCACTCAAATAAGCGGCTCTATCTCACATGCAAGCATCACAAGTGCTATTGTGGTAAATTCATTCATCGCACAGGCTGATTGCAGCACATGCAACTGTACAGCAGCACAGAATAAAAGCCCACTCAAATATGGCCTAAATCCACCTACGAATAAACTGATGAATTATGTAGCCTACTCTGTGCGCTGTGTTCAGCTGCTTCACATGAAAAGACAGCATTGCAAAACACCTCTTACAAAAGTTAATTGGCAAACTTTAGGAACTCATGAGGTTGGAAGTCTGAGGTTTATTCTGCAGAGAATGCATTTCTAAGATATTGAAATCCAAAGATCTGACAAACCACCTGACAAAAAAACATGTAAATATTTAAACCCACAAAAGCAGAAAGCAATATTTTTAAAAAATCAATTATTCCAGTTTGATAGTAAGTCAGACATAGCCATTAAAAGTTTAATTTAAAGAAAACATGAGTTGGCATTTGCAGTGTTGACAAACTCGTAGAAAGAAGCTGTTCGTCTGGGAGCAGTTTTACATAACTGATTATAAAGAATTGAACATTATCCGACATCAGTGAAACTACACTGAGATCTCTCATAAATAGTGTGATTTAAATATAATCTGTCCTGTAATGCAGAATTATCTAATGATACATGAGGAAAAAAAAGTTAAGTACCACCAACAAATCCTCCACCTCAAACAACCACACAAGTCATTTGTTCGTAGTCTTTGATACGACCCACGGGAGTGTTTCCTAAATAAGTTAAAAAAATGGTGGCAGGAGATCAACATGTCCTCAGTTGAAATACTGGTAAGCATTTTAGGTTTGGGTAAAAACACAGCCAGTAACGACATAATTTAATGAGCGTAAGGGTGCCTGTCGGGGGTTGGGGGGTTGGATATGTCCAACAAACCCCAGATTTTCATGTAGGAGTCTGGTGTTTCCTGTCTGAATGTTATGTTTTTTTCCCCCTTTAACCTTACCATGTGCCTTCTTCCCCTGATCCGAACCATCCCTTGCAGATAATGCATTTATTGACATCCTGGTATTGGTTGCCATGTGCTTTTATTCCCTAAACATAACCACGTGCAGCGTAATCCCACCATGTGCTTGTGTTGACAACATGGTAGAAGCATCCCACAACGTCAACAACAGACGCAGAAGGATAGAGAAAGCATAATATGTAGACGCAGAAGTCCACTGAAAAGTGGCAATATGTGATGATTTGGGAAGATAATGTCTTTGGTTGTATTTTGGAGGAGGACAGTCTCAATCCAACAGTAGAGGAGTGCATAAAACATGAACTATTCCTACCAGCTGTTATTTCCAGAGCTGTTCACTTCTCAGTTTGGAAACAGTGTATTGCAATCAATACTAAGAGTTGCTGTTTCTCTTAAAGTCTGCAAGCTAACTATTCTCCCTCAGCAAGCTCCATGAGTGCCCTGTTTCTTACTTCTGTAACACTGTTGTTGTGGCTGCATGTAATGAACCGTAGTGAGTGCTCAGCATTTTCAAAATGAAACTTTTTATTAGGATACCTTAAGGTAAGTGGTGTCCATCAGGGGACAAATAAAAACAGACCAACAAAATAAATAGGAGATGAAAGAAAATCCACTAATATCAGAAAACACCAGCTGCTTTATTTAAAATCCTACCTGCTCTCGGGCAGATTTTTGAGAGGCAATTCTCCTCCTCTCTCTGTCTTTCTACCTATTGATGTCTCTTCCTTTGGGGTCAAGCTCAGTTCAATATTGTAAAAGATCCACTTATCAATAATTCACAAATACTGACTGCCCGCTTCACACGAAACGCTGCCGCCTCTTCTTCACTTTACTTCTCTGCAGCACTGCCTCTCTCTAACTCTTTCCCTTTCATTAAACTCCTCCGTTGATCTGTCTCATATTCTCTCCCCCTCCCTCTCTCTGGCTCTCATCTCTTCCTCCTGTCTTCTCTTGCCTGTATCTTTACACTTTTCTCCTTTGTCCGTCTCCACCTGTATGTTTCTTCTTCCTGCCCCCTTCCTTTCTCATCTCCATGTTCCTTCATCTGTGTGTCAGCTCCTCAGCCTACACTCTTTACAGCCTTCCTACTCATCTTCACAGCTAAAAATCATAAATATGTATATATGCATAAACAAAAAATACTGTGCATGAACATATGTGGTTAGCTAATCTATAAGAAATGTCTTTTTGTTGTAATTTAAAATTGAAAAGATCCAAAGAGTTACTTTTGTATCAGGAAAATTTGAGTTGGTAAGCTAACCACAGAGTCTGGCTTGCAAAGCATCACCATCCTGTTGAAGTCTGACCATGTCAGCAGCCCTCTGGGTACACTCTGTATTTCTGCTGCTATGATTGGAATAATTGCAACTAGTTATTTAGAATTTAATGGAGTTTGAGACCATTCCCCATAATTAAATTAGAAAAATAACCATTTAAAACAGCCTGTTGAAGGCCAGTAAAAAGGAACACTGCTGGCATGAAAAGTAGTGAAGCACAAGGTTAGGCAATGCTCATGATCAGATGTGGTTTCTAGCATCCTTATTAGCAAACATTATCTGGCATATGATACTTTAACTCTACTACGGCTACCATAAATGAGCGGCTGTGTCTGAGAGTTATTAGTCATGTTAAAAGTGGAAGTGTTTGTAATTATTTGCTTGGTTGAACAACATCTACCTCATGAACCAGTTCTGGTAAATGGAGAGCTCAAGACATCCTCTGAACTGCTGCAAAATGTAAAATACAGTGTATGGACTGTACATCAAACTGAAATTAACCCTCTGAGACCCACGCCCATTTTTGTCTTTTTAAGGGGGGCAGGGGATATTTAGGGGAAGTTTTCAGGTCAACAGTATATGCCACATAGACATGGTATATATCATCTAAAAGATGTGAACCTGAAGGTTTAAGCGTGTGTAGAGGCAACACATTCTCATCCCAAGTCATCACATGTTGCCACTTTGCAGTGGACTTTCATGTCTACACATTACGCTCTAGGTACGCTCCAGTATGCCGCTACCTTGATGTCAACACAAGCACATGGAGGGATGACACTGCACATTGTTATGCTTAGGCAATAAAAGCACATGGCAACCGATGTCGGGATGTCAAACGCACATGCTAGCACGGATGGTTAGATCTAGGCAAAAAGGCACATGGGAAGGTGTAGAAAAAAACATCACATTTGTGGGATATGTTCCTAGATGCCATCAGCTTGAGATGCTGACGGTAACGGTTCTGTCAGCCGTGTTCTCAGCTGATGCCACCCAGTGGAGTATCATATAGCCACAGAAAGTGGCTTTTAGTGCAGTTCTTATGCCAAAATCCACGTAAACGCAGCGGTATTTGACAACTTTGGAATAAGAACAACCTGAAGGACACCTTGCTTGTAATATGTAGATGTGAGAGGTAAAACAACCATATTTGTTGCATAAAAATGTTGTTATGATATGAATGAAAAGTGCAAATGTATCTGAAATGTACGTATGACAACATTTTCTTCTGGCGAGTGGGCTGCTAGGGTTCATACATAACATTTCATTTGCTCTGTTATCTTGTTCTGTTTGCTGGTAGTTCAGTCTCAGGCCTTATGTGACCCCACCAAACTTTTCATAAAGAAAAAGGAGTTATCTTTCCAGAACCCCAGTGGGATGTGCCTATGGGTTTCATCTCCTTGACGTGTGACACGAGTTAGAAGTGAGGTTTCTGATTCTGGCCGATGCTAATTAGGGGTAGTCTCCCCTGCCAGTGTGCCCAGTGGCTGCAGACACTGAGGCAACTGAGGAGTTTAAGTAATGTGAGGTATTGTTCCCCGAGGGCACTGGACAATGGGTGAGAGAGAGAGAGAGAGAGGATGGATCTGAAAGATAGTATAAGCCTCTTATTCAGTCTGATGTCTGGGGAAAAAAAACCCAGCACAGACACAGATGCACACACACACACACACACACACACACACACACACACACACACACACACACACACACAGAAGTGCACGAAATCACACACACAGACCAGAGATGCCTAAGGCGTGAATACAGTAGTGTCTGCTTTAAACTAATTATCCAGCTCCCTCTACTTATCTGTCACATTCTAAGACAACATTAAAAGTGTGAAGATTAAAAATAAGACAGAGGGTTGTTAAAAGTCAGACGCTGTGGATGTATGAAAGCTCATTACTGAAAGAAGATGTGCTTTTAAAACCCCTATCGCCTAAAAAAACTAAAGAATGATCCGTGCTCTAACAAATACAGGAGAGGTGCCTCTTAGAGAAAGAAACACAGTGGACAGGAGGAGGCGTGAATCCCACTCAATTATTTACATAAATGCACTCTGAAACCATGCAGCTTTGGTCCAGCAGACAACCAGCAGGAAGTTTGGGCTCCATCCAGAATACCAAGTAGCAAACCACTAAGATCAAAGACAACATACATCCAACCAGAAGACCTGAAAATTGTAAAACATGTTCACAGCTGGAGGTTTTTTTTGTCTTTCTTGTGCATGAAGAGTCTGTCTGCAAACACTGCACTGCACATGAACAACTGTGGATCTTTGTTATACTCCTTTCCCACCAAAATTAGCCTTTGTACGCATGTTTTTTTAAACACTAAAAATAGGCTAAAAACTGCTTTCCCATTGCCAGTAAAGCAGAGTTGTGTACATGGCTCTGCAGCAGATGGTTATGTGTGTGGGGGTCGTTTTGGTGTGTCTGTTCAATGGGCCTCATGTTGCAACGTTCTCTTAAATTTTCTTAAAGTTTCTCTTAACCCTTTGAAACCTGGACTGCATGAGTTTTCCTGTGCTGCATTTACAAGCTACTTGACACTTTCAAACCTGAGCATATTGGTTTGACTGCTTTTGACCGCTTGGTTAACTTGGAAAGAAATGTTCCACACATTGCACAACACTACAAGAAAGCGTCATTAAATTACCGGTTTTGAGCTGTGTGCAAAGACTCTGGCACATGGCCGAGACTGGAGACATGACACCAAAGAGGTTGAAAGAAGACGAAGAAAAAGAAGAAGAAGAATAAGGAGAAGAAGAAGCCGAGTGAAACTGATGTAGGAATACTGTTAAATAAACTAATTGATTAACTGACTTTTTGTTTCAGCTGCACTTGTATGTTTTCATATTTTTGATTTGTGCGCAAAAATCTTAATTTGTTAAGTAGTTATCTAATAATAGAAGTGGAGTAAAAAGTTTCCCCTCTTAAGTGTTTTGTAGTAGAAAAAAATATGGTATGAGATTTAAATCCTCAAGTAATATAAAAATAACCTCAGATTTGCACTTTAGTACAGTAATTGAGTAAATGTACTTAGTGAAATTACACCACTGGTCAGCAGAGGGACACACAGAAACTGAAATTCCAATCATTGGGATCAATGTACCAAGCATAGTATTATCTTTTAACCCTGAATTTAATAATCCAGTCATTACAAATACTCAAACTAAATTTGATTAAATTATATTCACGTGTTTCTCAAATATAAAACTTATTTTTTCTTGTGTTGGATAACTATGTGAAAGCAAGATGCTTTCCTCTTTTCTTGGTACGAGTGTTCTGGACCACTTGTAAAATTTTCTCTCACCTCAGAAAAAGCAAAAATAAGAAAACATTGGAGAATCCCAAAAAGCAAAGGGTACTAACAAATTAGGACCAAATCTTGGGCACGAGCAAAAATAAGAGAAATCTTTTTCTTATATTGTTTCTTGCATGAGGATGATGTCACAGACAGGCTGGTAAACAGTGGACAGCAGCACAGACAGAAGTCGGTGGAAACTTTACGATGGTTACTTCTCTTTGTATATCTCTTATTTATCAGTCTCTCTTTCAAACTCATTGCAGACTAATGTGGATCGATGTTTTAGCGCTGCTTAGGTGAGGACGGATGGTAATTAGTGGCAGCCTGTCATTGCAACTTGCCAGTTAAGGAGCTGTAATTAGTGCATTCATCCAGGTGTGTTTCCATCAATGCCCATCAGAACCAGAGGCCATTAATACCCACAGACTGATTTGACCACAGAGCGAATGCTGTTTGTACACTTTGCCATTGCATTTACAAACCAGATCTTACCGGGTGTTAGCAGGTCTTTGTGCAGTGAGAATGAAGCCTTAGAGTTTGCTGTACCTGAGTGAACGTCCAGGTGAGCTTCATGTGTTTGGTTGCTGCGTAGCTGCACTCCAGCAGCCTGGGTCTGCTGTTCACATCCACCAGACACTTGTTGTCGTCATCGTCGATGGTCGGACTCAGCACTCCCAGGTGGAGCTGCTGTGAGCTGGTGTAGTAGACATTCTGCTGGGAAACAGAAACAGTGAATCAGGAGGAAACTTGTTTGATGAAGGCCGTCAAAAACCTCCATGCAACCACAGTAGATGTGAGAGAGAGTCCTTTATCTTTAGCTGTGGAGAAATTCACGACAGCAGTCTGCACTTATATTTTTCTTAATGTACATTGTTCAATTTACTAAATATAGGTGTGGTTTTGTGACAATGTCCCTTTTTCGTTTTTACTCGGGAATTTTGTCTGCCTTTGTTATATTGTTGACCGTGAAAAGATCAGCCTGTTCTCATTCCTAAGTAAGTCAAATATTGTCACTTTTGCAGTGCTTAAAGCCACCTTTCATGTCCACGTGTGATGGATGGTGTCAGCTGAGAATGCAACTGATAGAACCGTTTGTGGTGTTATTGTACACCAGAGGATGCCCTGACGATACCTACTGCAGCAGCATGATATGCATCAGTCTGCATATTGTGTTGATAACGTTGCAGGTTGATAATGTAGCTGGACTGAACCTGTCGCATCCGCATGATATGCTGCCAGCATTGACATAATAAAAGGATAGGGCGGACAGGAGGGGCGGTGTAAGGATCCAACAAACGTGGGACTTTCATGCAGGAGTCAGGTGTTCACTTCCTGTCTGAATTTGTTTTTTTTTCTACACCTTAATGTGCCTCTTTTAGCTAAATCTAATCATCCGTGGCAGCATGCATATTTTTTGACGTCCTTGTGATGGCAGCCATGTGCTTGTTGTCTAAACAAAACCACGTGCAGTGTAATCCCACCATGTGCTTGTGTTGGCATCATGGCAGCAGCATCCCAGAATGTCAACAGCAGATGCAGAGGATACCTAGATCGTAATATGTAAACGCAGAAGTCGAGCAATATGTGACGACTTTGGATGAGAACATCATCACATGTTTCCAGTGGCTTTTTAGGTCCTTTGTGTGGGTGTTATTTAGGAACGTGTTGTTGTCTTTCCTGTGCCTTCTACACCCCCCAAAAGGTTGTTTTTTAGTCTGTTTATCTGGTGGGTGTAGTGCCACAATTAGATTAGAAATAACAATGTATGTTATGTGTGATGCAAACAGTAATGGACCAAGATTAGGCCTCTGAGGCACGCCATTATCGAGGGCATCATTGCATGCCAAGCATCTAGAGCAGCAGCCCGTTTTCATTCCAAAGTTGTCAAATACCACTGCTTTTGCTGCGCTTTCAGTGAAAGATTTCAACCCGAAAAGCCGCTTCACGTCATCAGCTGAGAATGCTACCGGAAAGAAACGTCGTTAATACGCGCTGCCTGATGGTCGGACATCACCTGCCACAGCAGCATGACACATAGACGTAGAACTGTCATGTCTGCATGATATGCTGCTGGACAGCGTCAGGTTTGAAACTCTGGGGGTAACAACATAACATATAGAGAACAACAGCAATATCTGACAACTTTGGATGAAAACGTGTTGAGGGCAGACTAGCTTTACTCTTTTCACCAAATTACATGTAACCAAAACGGAGACAGCAGATACTTCTGCATTTTATAATAATGCACCTTTGCAAAATGCCGAGCTGTAATCTATATTTACAGAGAGCACGGTCATTAGCAGCAGGGAGTAGTTTAAGTAGGCTATTTTTTGAATGTTAAGTGCATTTTTTTTTTACACCAACAGCAAAATTTGCCAGGTCTCTAAATGTCTCTTTCAATTTAATGCAGCGAGAAACAAACATCCACCTGTAACTGATCTAATTAAGGAGTAAAAAAATGAGTAAAAAGGAGAAGGAAATATTCAGGGGTAAGTGATGAAGGAGGGAGAAGAGAGGTCAGGAAGGGAAAAGCAGATCCAGGCTAAATATTAACTGAAAAAACTTTGCATACCTGAAGAAACAAAACACAAGGACATGGTAATGAATGCAAATGTTGGCCCAGTTTTGAAGCTGGAAAAATGTCTACTGAGGTAAATCAAACACACCTTAAGTATTTTAAAGAATTCAAACCAAAAGATGAGAAGATGAGACGTGTACTTCCCAGAGTCTAACAGAACAGCAGAAGACAAAGAATCCCAGACAACCTGACATGAGTAAAGCAAATGAGGAGGATCAAGGTTGACACGAAATCCAAACAAGCAGAACGTGTCGAGAACAAGGAGGAACGACAGAGTGAGTACAGAAGCAGCAGCGTTCAGAGCAAACCGAAACACAGGCTGCGTGCTCCGACTCTGAGAGCGCGTGTGTTTGCAGAGGAGTGTGTGTGGAAGCCCCGAGGAGGTAACTGATGAGAATGATGACCGTCTTGCAGGAACAGGACATTTCTAGATAGGAGCCATTATCACACTGTGAACCGGCCGCTGAGCTTTTAAGCTGCTGTTAAAAAACACCCTGAGACAGACAACAGCGTGGTTTGATGTGTGTATGAGTGTGTGAGGATGCTTCTGGGTGAGATTTTTGGTTTCTCTGTGTATGTGCATGCACGCTAATAAGAGCGATTAAACATGCATCTGTCAATAGATTGAAGCTCGCTCCCAACAGAGAGGGCTTAATGCTATCTCCTCTCCTGTCACGGCTTCTTAAAACCTCTAATAGAAGGATTAGCACAGTGCTCTGTTAGACTGATAGCAATCTCTCCTGACAGATGTACACATTAACAAGCTCGGACAGAAGAAAGCCTGTAAGCTCGCCTGATTTTCTGGTGTTTAGTGTCGACCTTCAGCAGATGACAATTTGATCAGAGCCAAATCTTTGTGAAGAAAAACAGTGTGGAGTTTGGTGATAAAATCGGCGTTTCAAGTGGTGCATGACATATTTTGACGTTGACGTTGGGGATGGGGATTGTTAATTTTTGTTGATATTGATACCATTATCGAGACTCCTTAACATCTTTATCGATACCACTATTATATAATACAATATTTTTCTGTTATTTGGTTGAAAGATGAGGCAACAATACATTTTCAACAGAAAACAGTTAACTGTATTATTCAACTTTTTTTCTTTTACTGATGTTACATTTAAACACATCATGATGACGTTTTATTAACCTTTTCCCCTAATAGTCATTTTACTGAGCCGACCTTGAACATATTACAATGACTGCAACCTGTTTAACTAACTACTTCTTATCCTGCTGATTTCAACTCCGATTTTAACTTTGGATTACTATCTTTAACTGATGCAACTTGCTACAAAGTTTGGGTGTTTTAACTGCTGCTGTGAGAGGATGATGAAGACTGAGCCAGCTGTGCCGCAGCAGCAGCTGACGGATTTGAAGGAGTCAAAGGTTCTGCATTTAGTTTTAATTTGATGCACCATGTTGACGTGCTTAGTCACAGTGGTTGTGTTCCCACCCTTGAAAGAAATTATTTTGCAAAATAAATTGCATTTCTCTCCCTCTATCTTTTGCTTTGGTTAAACGTAACCAAACGTCTTTGCACGTTCAGCCACCCTCACATGCACCTGAGCACCAGATTTCTTCTTCACTTGTTTTAATACCTGTTGGCTGGCGATTCAGTTGTCTTCAAAAAATGTCTCTTAAATACATGGCCAATCATTCTGGGATATCTGGAAAGTCTAGCTCTTGTACATGTTTGAAAAAGGGGTCCCACATCATGCAAAATTTCCTCAGCGAACCCTTCATTATGAACCTGATTCTTTCTAACTTTGCAAAATTAAGGACATCCCTTATCCAAAGAGTGTGTGAGGGGGATTCGGAGACTTCCACTTAAGTAATATCAGGCGCCTGGCAGCGTGACAAAGGCTGTAAAGTTTGCTTCAATGGGGGAGAGTGGCGCTGTGGGTGGGGTTACACCGAATAGTGAAAATAAATAACATTTGAGCTTATCAATACTGCTGTTGTGTCCCATGGGTCCCTTTATGTAACATTACATCTCGAGCTGAGTCACGCCATTTAAATCCAATCATTGTTTTTTTGCTGTTGCTTTTTTTTATTTACTTAGGCCACTTATCTTAATTGATTTATAAGTTTAAGTTTTTGTTTTTGTCTGGGTACTGATTTGATTTGTAGTATTTGTCTCGTCTTAGTCTTTGGGGGGAAAAAAAAAGTGATTAATTTTTAGGTTTTGGGAAAGCATAACCGGGTCCTCAAAAGAACCGGGTTCTGATCCTTAGTCTTGATCCCTATTCCTTGCTAGGAGAGAAGATAGCATTGAGCCCTATATGTTGGGAGCGAGTTTCAGTCTAATGACATCAGGTACACTTCACTTAACACCAACAATGAAACATTATGATGAAGCATAAATTATCATGATACTGCATGGACTGTCATAGCATACTATAAGTCCTTCCTACAGTTGATTGTCGATGTGTTTATAGGTGAGTATGGGTATCTATGCAATGTGACATACATGGTTTGCAGAAACATACGATGCCTGTGTTTTCTTCTGTCAGGGCTGTTTACAGACAGACTCGATTGTTTGCCACCGAGACATCTTTTATGAAAATGCCTAAACTCTCCTGGTGAGCTTATTACTGAGAGCTAGGAATGTAGTTAGACAGGCTAATCAATGGTGTTTCCCTCAGCCATCTGCTCTGATGATGAGGAGACAACGCAAGCAACACACACACACACACACACACACACACACACACACACACACACACACACACACACACACACACACAGCTGAGCAACAGCTGCAAAGTTGTCTCAGCACATAATGAAGAGATTCTTCCCGTCGAGTGGAGCACAAAGACGTTCAGGAGGAGTGTTTAAGAGAGGGAGCAGGCAATGAGGTTAATTCCAGAAAAGTTGTTATTTATAGACATGGATAAGAAATGGACTAAAAAACCTACTACAACACACACACACACACACACACACACACACACACACACACACACACACACACACACACACACACACACACACACACACGCCAACACACACACACACAAAGAGAAAGAGCTCATTACAGTATCGTACACTGATCAGATTGGTCACAGTTTTAATAGGCTTTACTTCAGTGCAATGACAACCGTCTCAATATGTCTATTTTATAACCACCGGCTTATAATGACCTGGAAAATTAACCGGCAGGCTCTTCTATATTCCACCCCTCACTCTGCCGTTTGCATTTGTTTCCTGTGAAAGTGAGAGCTTGTTGGAAATTCACACCTTGGCATAAGATTCTGTAAACATGTAAATGGTATTTGATCCCACAGGGAGGCTGAGATTGTTTTTCTTTCCTACTGATGAATAGACACCGACAAACAGATCAATCCTGTCAAAGGTTAAAGTTTTGGAAAGGTCAGTAATTGGGTTTCTCTGACAAACACATACACGTACTATCTGTCAAAAGTTTTAAAGTCTGGTAATTGGTTTGGTTTGTTGTATCAAAGTGACTCCCTGGTGAAATAACTGTTTTGTTTTTTTTTTTTAAAATCATTAATACACTCCCAACTTTCCTTCAGAAAATAAATCAATGTCTTCTAAAGTCTCTTTAAAGTAAGAAAAGTCATTGTTGGAGAAAAGTTGTTTTTTTGTTTTTATCCTACGGCGCGGTAAGGTTGTGTTTCAAAGGTGTTCTGCTGCTGGTTTCTCTTTATCAAAGCCTGGCTGTTTTTTCTGCCTTTTACAAATCACATTTGCTTCAATACTGCAGCTTGTTCATTTCTACCTTAACTTACTTACAAGTTCAATATCCTGGTAATTTACTCTGTTTTAACACCCACAGACACAAGCACGCCAGTGCACACACTCACACATTTCTTTTACTTGAGAGAATTCTTATCAAATCCATTTCCTCAATTTACCATTTATTTTACTATTGCTGAAACAAAATTTCTGAAATGAAGGCCCTTGTTGTTGAAACACATACTATGACCAAATCTCTTGCAAAAGCAAACTGCATTAAAAATTTAAACTCTCCCAAAAATGGTATTTTTCACCACAACTTTACACACAAACACCAAATAAATAGCTTTTTCTACCTGCTAACTGTGAACTGACGTGTTGAATAGGGCTGCACCATGAAATTCAAAAATCCGAGTCATCAATTGGAGACCCCTCAGTCTACCAGATTTTTTTATGGTCGGTGTGCTGTACAGTGTACTTCTGAGGATGTTTTCGCCCCCTGATTTTGCCACAGAGTGACTTTCATGCTACTCTTTGGTACAGAGAGCTGCGGGCATGCAGGCAGCAGCACAGAGGAGAGGAGGGACTGCATCTTAAGGCCCTTATTACAATACAGTCTCTGGCTATTGTTTAATATCTACTGCTGGCAAAAACTGTTGGTGCACATTTCCAACCCATCCTTAGAGCAGTTAACTTGTTTACTTTTATTATGTGACTGCCAAAGTAACACTGAACATCCTGCTGAGCCCCGTTCAAATGTAAAACTTTATATGGAAAGCACAAATTGTCGAAAATCAGTATTTAATGAATACTGATTTGACTGGCATAACTCTGAACTGGGTACAGCCCTAGTGTTAAATTTGAAACACTACTACCTTGACTCTTTGCTATTTTCAGTTCGAGTCTTTGCTATTTGAAGCTGAAAAATGAAGCCAATGTGGAAGTGCCAAAATTTGCACTTCCTCTAATGTCCACATAAAGCCCGTGTTAAAATGCCCTACTTAACGGTAAATGCGGGGATAAATGCGTTTACAGCTTAATACAACAAAATATATCTCATCTCTACAGCTACTGTTTAGCATTGAATGATGTGTGTAATGTAGATAACTGTATGGAATTATTTTCTTAAAGTGTGTTTTAGAATTTCAGCAGTTTTTACGCCTTCTCATTTGCAAAGAACTTTAACAGTGAATCCCATGGCCTCACAAACGAGTAAAACTTGTGAGTGTGTCCTTATTTTGCAAGAGTCAAACAGGTCCACAAGAAGATAGAAATATGAGAATTGTACACGCTGACACAAACACGCGTGTGCACGCGCGCACACACGCACACACACACACACACACACACACACACACACACACACACACACACACACACACACACACACACGTATGCTGCCCTGGTAAATAGCCTCAGAGGTCTAATTTTCAGACTTTATTGATCCAGCCACAAACCAATCTTTTTAGCAGGGCTGCACCAATATTGAGGCACAGATCAGATTCCTTCTACCTGCTTAGTTTCCACTGCAATTTCTCACTATTTTGTCAAATAAATATTGTCATCCACGCCTCTTACATTAGCTTGAAATTAGACCCCGATTCAACAGCCGCATCCGTTTTCGAAAATTACCAAATGTGATGTCGAGACGAGTTTCCTGCTCATAAGCAGTCGCGGATGTGAGCACGCCTTGAGGCAGAGAACATATTGGTACAATGTTATAATGGCTTATTGCAGACATTTTCAGCATTAGTAGATAGCATGACTTGCTGGAAAATAATGGAAATCCTCTTGCAGAGATACATTTGTATGGGTTATTTGCTTTTCTACAACTTGTAGGTGTGAGGTATCACATACAAAAGCACATTAAACTCATTATGAAAACTACAAAAAAGCAATACAGATAGTTAACAACGTAAGATCTCCTAAAAACACAATCTGTTTTTAAAGCCACACACCCTGAAGTTCATGGATATGGTTTAAGGGTTCAAGGACTCAAGGAGGTTTATTGTCTATTGCAGAAGACATGCAGAGTCATCCCGATACTGATACTCAACTTACAGCCCACAGGTCAAAATCTGCCCCCTTTTAGTACACATAAGTTGCCAGACAGCAATAAAAGAAACCCATCAAAACAGAGCTTGTTTATCAAAAAAAGTGCCAGTGGAAGATCCTCTGCAAATCCATCTGAAAAACGTCCTAAAATCCTAGAAACATCCTAAATCCAAAAAATGTCTTAAAATCCTAAAAATATCCTAAATCAGAGAAACATCCTTAAATCATGCATGTTTTTCAGTCTTTGTCATTTTCAGCGAGTCTTCAGGTTTGTCCTAAAACTGTGTCATGTAAAGCCATAACTGTCAGGTGAGCATTTTCCCTGACTGTATTTAGAGAAAAGCAGACGGGACACAAACGCAGCATAAGTTCAACAGCTGTGGTCATTTACTGCCATATGTAAAGATGTGATTAACTCAACATTTGCTATCTCTTTTTGATATATGTATATCTATCTATCTTTCTCCTTTTCTCTTTCTCTCATCACCGTCTGAAGATCCTCCCAGACCTCCCTCTCTCATCTGAAGTAGCTGAAAAGGATATTGAGGAACGTTATGCATCGTTGACATTCAAAAGTTCATCAGATATTCAAAGCCATACCCATCCATCCAGTTGGACATGCACACGCTGGCACACGCTGACACACACACACACACACACACACACACACACACACACACACACACACACAAATAGATTGGTTCTATTCAGACAGAAGAGGACCCAGAAGTAATCTAAAGGATTGGGCGAATCAGAATAAAAGGATTTGAAAAGGGAATAAGAAGGACTGGAGGGAATAACATTACAAAAGATACTCCACAGGAATAAAGAATGAAGAGTGATAAAGGCATGATAGAAGACCAGAGGAATATTTTAGTCTTTGATGTCGGCTATGAAACGGTTCCTGCTGCTTCTTGCTCTGCATCCTCGGGCTGCTTATCTATGAAGTCTCTGAAGTCTTAAACATGGCATCTTTTTGGCCTTCGCCAATGATTTTAAGATCAGTAAAGCAGTTTTGGTTGTGAAAACAGGTTTGGAATTGTTCTTCCGTGTGTCAGTTTTGAGCAGGGTTACTCAACGAGTTTTCATTAGGCAAATGCACAGAGGTCTTTTATGCATGACTGTGTGTGAGAACGCAGCACGTACGGCATAGATAATAACTTCCATTTATTTTATGTGCAGCTTAATGTCTGATTCTAAAAGCCAAAACATCTCCGGTCTATGAAGTGATTAGTTCCCCTTGCTGATCCTGTATTGTGCAATGACATTCTGCAGCTATCTTGACTTTTCCTTGTAAAACCCCAAAATACCCCTGTTATCTGGAGACATGTTACAGTGCAGTGGGTAAATTATGTCACGCTAGTTAAGTTAAGTCTTTTTTTTCTCGGTTAGATGAAATTCCTCCACAAACATGACCTAACAGATTATGCGTTCATTTGTTTTGCCTTTAGTATCTCAAAATAACTCAGATGCAGCTAAATATTTGGAGAAGCACATGCTTGGCTATGAACTAGCTTGTGACATAAAATGAACATTTTAAAGGTCCAGTGTGTAGGATTTAGGGGAATTTATTATAAGAAAGGAAATACAATATAACAAATAGTTATAAAGTTTTCTTTAGTGTGTAATCACCTGAAAATATGAATTGTGTTTTCATCACCCAAAAATGGGCTGTTTGTATCTACATAGGGAGTCGGTTCTTGTCTTCAGAAATCACCATGTTGCATTTTCATGTTTCTACAGTAGCTCAGAATGGACAAACCAAACACTGGCTCTAGACAGGGACATTTACCATTTTGCATCGGCCACCCAGCCTGTTCTCACTCCGAAGTCATCAAATACTGCCGCTTTTGCAGGGCTTTTGGCGCAAGATCCCAACACCAAAATCTACCTTTCTTGTCCATACAATTCTCCACTGGACGGTGTCAGCTGAGAACCCAGTCGAACAGAACCGTTTGTGGGGTTGTCACACGTGGCAGCATGATATGCAGACAGGCAGTATCAGTTGAAAAGGTGGCCCAAAAAAAACTGCTGTGTCTGCATGATATGCTGCTGCTGAACACTGTCAGGTTGAAATGCTGCCAATAAAGATATATATGCAAGGAGTGTGAAAGTCCCTGTAGGGCAGGTGGATGGATCAAACAAACCCTGGACTTTCATGCAGGAGTCCGGTGTTCACTTCCCGTCTGAATTTGATGTTTTTTTTCTAAACCTTACCATGTGCTCCTTTGCCTAAACCTAGCCACCCAGCATGTGCTTTTGTAAACATCATGGTAGCAGCAACATTAGACACAAAAGGAAACCCAGAGCGTAGCATGTAGACACGAAAGTCCACTGCAAAGCGGCAATATGTGACGACTTGGGATGAGAACATGTTTTTACGTCAGCTCCCAGTAAATTAAAAAAACAAAACAAAACGATGAACACTAACGGAAGTTTCAGCTGTCTGCTATCTGCAATCCTAATCAGTAGGCAACACTGAATCCCCCTAAATCTTACACACTATAGACCTTTTATGCCTCCTGCTGACTGTGAGATCTTTGCAATCTTATAAGTTTAGTGCAGCTACACTGTGCGACATGGATCTTAATAAACTTGGGTTCGACATCAATTTTGATGTATGCAGACTGCACAATGACATCACCTTCTGAATTGCAGGCTACGACCTGAGCTCATCTACAAATACAATATTTTTTTAAAAATCTGCACCACATAGACCAGATGAATAAACTGGAGAAAGAACTGCATCATCCCTCATGGCAGAGGGTGGGAATAAAAGGCTTCAGGCCTCACTGTGGGCAGGGACTGAGGGCAATCTACACTGCCACATGCTGAATTCATCTACCTGCTATCTTTCTGTTCTCACTGCAATTTCATGTTGTGAGCGTAAAAACTTTCAGGAAGTGTCTCTCAACTTGACGTCTAAGAAAAACAGCAGCACGCTCAGAATGAAACTTTTTTGTGAAATAAGCTTAAGACCTTCATTGTGGCCTTGCCTGTGTCAATTTTGTGTTTAAATAAATAAATTAAGACAGTGAGGGAGATAATAATGTACTAATACAACTCAATTTCTTTATCAGTACCAGCTGATTGTGCTGTCTCCAGGAGAGAGGAAATATTGGAGGCAAAAAGACAGGAGAGACAGAGAGAAATGCCAGCACAGCTGTTTCAGCAGCTGATGCTGGATTGCTGAGTATGACCCAGATAGAAAGTTGGATGTTTCTGCTGTCAAGGCGCCGGTCAAAGCTATTAACTTTACTGACAATGGAGGCAAGGCGTGGAGTGTCCTTAGACAGCTCTTGTCGATGGCGAGCTGGGTGTGAAGTGGAATCGAGTTCTGATCATGCAAGCTGCTTAATAGCTGAGATATAATGCAGACAGTTAAATGTGAATTCTTAATTTTGTCAAGGCACAAAGCATTTCAAAGTGGTGAAAAGTGGAAATGCACTGTCACACTCCCTCTAAGTTTAAAGTGTTTTTCAGTGCCTCCATTAAAGGGGCAATAAGTGCAGGCTGGACTGCCCTGCAGATTTAAATGGCCTTAAATCTGCAGAAGGCGGATTGAGTTGTTGACTGGCCTCAGTGACTCGAGGGTTACTTTTCAGATATTTCAGCTGCAAAGGCTGAAGAGTTTTACTCCACAAGCAAAACAGCACATGACAAAGCTGCATTATTATAGCACGGTGATATATTACCTCTTTGCTAGCATTTCCTTCCTCTGCTCTAATTAGGCAGCGTAGTCATTATGGAAATGTGACTTTTTCATTTATGTAAATTACAGGCCTCCAATGCTCAACATTACTGATGCCAATATAGGCAGAGAAACACTATAATTTCTCAAAACTACTCAAATTCATTAACTAACTACAAACTGTGCAATCTCCTCTTGACTTGGTAATGTTTTAAATTGCACTAACCAATATTTATACATAAACAAAGGTTCAAAAGATTATTTGCAATCTGAATCTTTGGGGCGTACATGGCTCAGCACCAGCACAAAGGATCTACCAGCCCGTTCTCACTCTGAACTCGTCAAATATGTCTGCTCTGCCAGTGCTTTCAACGTACAAATGTGACACCAAAAGCCGACACCATCCAGCCGCGTCCAACCAGAACACGTCTGGATGTTGTCAGATGAAAATGCGCTCGGACAGAATCATTGGCATTGTTATTTTACACCAACAACCAGCCAGATGGCACCGGGTGCATCCACATGCAACCTGCATGGTTGGCATCACTTGAGAAACGAACGGACAGGACCGGTCGCGTATGCATGAAAGGCTGAAGGTAACAACAACATGATATAATATAAGAGGTGCTAGTGCGCTGATAGGGCAGGTGGATGGGTCCCACATCAGCTGACTCTCGTGCGGGAGTCTGGTGTTTGCTTCCCGTGTGGATTTGGGTGTGTTTTTTTCCTACATCTTACCATTTGCCACTTTTGCCTAAATCTAACCATCTGTAACTTTGTTGCCTAATTCCAACCATCGTGATGATCGGCGTTGGTTGCCATGAACTGTTGTGTAAACATAAGAAACGCTGCTGTAATCCCACCATGTGCATTGTTGACATCACAATGTAAACAGCAGAGCCAGAAAGATACCTAAAACGTAGACGCAGAAGGTGACTGACAGAGCGGCACCGTGTGATGAGTTAAGATGAGAATATGTTGGATGCACTTGGGGCAGCCAGCTCAGGCAGATCCAATTTCAATTCAAATTTTACAAAACACAGATCCAAACTGTCCTTCGTCCCACAGGCCATTCAATTTTTAAACACGCACAAACAATGATCAGTAAGTCAAGCTGATCTGGCAAAACGTCGGCAGCATCCAGTCTCTTGAAATTCTACTTAAGGTGCAATGTTAGGTGTGTGGTTTGTTTAATAATGTGTCCTTTTTGTTATGCCAGTATAGAAGTGTCAGGTGACTGTAGCTGTAAAGGCTGCAAACAAATTTCCCCACATGGACAAATAAAGTATTGGTCCGTCCATCCATCCATTCATCTCAAATTTTACATCTGACTGGTGGCCAGCAGCAGCACTGGGACTAACCTGTGTAAAATCAGCAACAGAAAATTTTCTGATCTGGTGGGGAGTTGTGGCGGATCAGGATCAGACCACTTCTGGGTCTGTATTCAAGAGTGAAACACAAACATCTGAGAGCCGGCGTTAATGGTCAGAAATCTGGCAAAAGCGGACAGGAGTGGGATCAAGAAAACAATCCCACACAGGGCTCTACCTTTAACTTTGAACCACGGTCCATGAGCTGCCAACCACTCTCCTAAACGCCAAAATACACCGCTGACAAATGGTGCGCATCGAAATAGCTGCCCCTATTATTTTCTGACACCCCCTTCATCAGCGGAGGATGAATTTACAACAGGGGACAAATAATTAATCATTTGTTGCACACAGACTTTCACAAAGTTTACAGGTTTCCCCAAATTCAACAACTCATAACACTCAGACACTTTAAAGGGACCTGGTGCTTTCATCTTTTTGACAGAAATCAAACCAATTTGCTCAGATTTCAAAGGGTTAAAATTTGCCTGATTTGGAAGCCTTACCTTGAAAAACAGCAAACTTAAGGCAGGGGAGCCCATATACTTTTGGACACATGGTGTATGTCAATGTGAAGTTTCATAATAATGAGAATTGAGTTTATTTTTGGGAGAAGAAGTTTGAAACTAGGACACCATGCTGTACATTCTTGCACAGCCTTTTTGATGAATAAAGAGATATCACTCAACCATCTCTGCTACTATAATGCAACTTTACGCAACGGTTGCTCTCTCGAAATCACTCGTTTAAAATAACAGTGAAGTAAACCAATTATCCACTGCTGACAACCTCTCCTCAGAGCTCTCTGTGCTTTTTTATGTTAATTTTTAGGATAGAAAAGAAAAGAATAACGTGAGAGCCCACTGACCTGCGGCGTCATACCATGACAGAGGTACATGATGGGGATGTTGTCGTTGTCAGGTCCTTGGTCCAAACACAGGTTGTCTCTTAGACTGTTCTTCAACTGGAAAAAGAGAAGAGACAACACAGGTGAAAAAGAGAGCGAGGGAGGGAAAATGAATGTGAAAAAAGTGACGTATTTAATGTATCCATAATTATGATGAAACTCTAAGCAGATGGGATTTAACAAGCGTATATATGACTTGTGATGGCAGAGCGCAAATGGAAAGGAAAGAGGTGGAGGACGCTGCTCTCTCTCATACACACATTTATTCATCAAATTTGCTGCACTATTAAACAAATCACTCTCCTCACTTAATGCAATGTTGGGCTGTCAGAGCTCGACAGCCTGTGATTTCATCACAAAAACATCGGAAAATAAAAACAGCAGCTCATCTCTTGTAAAGGCTCTAAAAGACGGACGGATTAATATCAGCTGAATTTGTCTTTTACATTTGCTTAACCCTTAGGGACTGTTTCTACGCACTTTTTATTCTTCATTTTTGTTCATTTTGGCTGTGTTCATGCATATGGCATACATTTGGCAAGATTGTGTATTTTTGTTTAATCTTAGAATTTCAAGTTCAGCTCCTACAGTAAGTCTAAAATACACTGTGGAAACTAAATTGTTACATTCAGATTATAAAGTGCAAAAATGTGTCACTGAAACCCATTCAAACTGCAATTTTTGATCCCACAGTCATCAAAGCATAAGAAATATGCATTAAATTGTTTCTGGGTGTCATTCTGGGCTTTTCCATTTGAATTTGTAGTTGTTTGTAAAGGCTGAGTCTATTGCAGAGACACTCAACTTGCTTTTCTTGGCCAAGGGCCAGTTGCAGCAGCCAAACTCATGTTTCTGGGATTTGTTTTAAGAATATTTCTATGATTTTAAGACACTTCTAGAATTTTAGGCTGTTTCTAAGATTTAAGACGTTTCAAGGATTTTAGGGACATTTTAGGATTTCAGGACATTTCTGGGATTTTAGGAAATTTTAAGAAATTAGGGGCTTAGCGAGGACCTTTGTTGGGGGGGGGGCAGAGGATGCTCCACTGGCTTTTTTTATTTTATAAACAAGCTCTATTTTGATGCTGCTTCATGAACTCTGGCACTTCATGTATACTAAATGTTCAAAAACAATTCCCAGTGTGAATCACTTTATTTCTGTGAATTGTTTATTGTGAATTATAAAATAATTACAGGGCCGCCTGGCACCCTGTTAGGGGCCAGATTTTTCCTGCAAGCCGAAAGTTGATTATCACTGGTCTTTTGTTTTTCCAACCTTTTCTAAATGCAACCACACCCACTGAAGCATGACAAGGATGGCTGCCAGACGTCAAGACTCGATGGTGTGTGTGGTTTCATCTAAAGTGGTTGAATAAAACGAAATGCAGCCACATTTGCTGTTTCCCCGTTTCTTTTTCTTGCTAAACTAAACATATCTATTATCAATCTTCTCATCTCACTACTGACGCAAAAATGTCTTAATATTCCTTTAAGCCAACATCATGTATCTGGTTTAATTTCTAAATATGATTTCAATGTTTCAAACCTTTATATGTAAGAGATTTGTCGATCTTTTTCTTTCTTCTTGCCCCCCCCCCCCCCCCCCCCCTCCCTGTCTTTCTCTCTGTCTCCACATTATTAATTATTCCATTATGACTGAGTGGTGCACTACACGGCTCTAGTTGTGTGGCGAAAGTGAAGACAAATGGAACCACTGCCGGCTAATTACTGCCTGCCAGGAGAAAGTCATAACAACACTTTGCACTAACCTTCAGCTGTTTTTGGAGCTGCAGAGTAATAATTCAAAAAGGAAAAGCATCTGTACTTTTTGGATGGTCGGTTACTCCTTTAATTTGGCTACAGTCCACAGAGGATTATATACTAATTGTACAATGCACGTTAATTAACACAGGACAGTCAATATACTTCAGTTTGTCCTTGTTCCTTCGGACAGTTAAAAGAAAGGTTCATGTATTTTATGTTTTATTTTTTGAAAAATGCATAATAAGAATCTGATTTAGGAACATGTGGCATACAAGAATCTTGTATCTGTGCGGTCCAGGAGTCTTTTCTATCACCGTCTCTGTCGGGCAGTTTGAAGAGAAGGTCAGATGTCACGAGTGCTGCTTGAGGTGAATGTGAAGAAGTCTGCCATGAAAAACGGATAATTTCCTGGTGCTCGTTCTCCGGTTGGAATGAAAAGAACTGTAGCACTTTTGTGAATCACTACAATTTTCCTCTAGACACACTTTTAGGCCAAGTCCGATATTAAAAATCAAACCCTGTCAGTTGTGGTTTGGAGCAGTTTGTGAGAGTTGGCCTGGATTACATGTGTGGAGAGGTAAAGACTTCAACTGTGATGTTTTTTATGTGTTATTTGATGACCCTGCTCAGTTATTAGTAGTTATTTCAAATGTTTGCTTTTGCTTTTGCTCCATGTTGTAGCAGAGTAACAGTTTGTCTGACATGTTTGCCTCATCTTCACTGCACGGTTCTTTTCAATTCGACAGAATTCACGTTTGGTACCCGGTCCTTTTCTCTATTTCATTTTCTTTCTTGTGCAGAGAATACCAACACATTCTCGTCTCAGTCGACTCTGTTAATGTGAAAATAATTATTAATGCGGTGGTGTAATTTCGGTGAAATCAGTTACCTGAATGCAAATACAGACTCAGAAAGCTTGAATATGCCTTTGAAATATTCAGGATGTGCTGTGTTTTGAGTCTCACGTTTTACACCTTTTCCTCCACAGCTTTGTAAACACCCTGCAGTGGTCATCTTAAGTCTGCTGTTCAGGTGACCTTTAAAGGTGGTGATTTGAATAGTAATGCCTGTTTATCTATTCAACCTCTGTGTTCAGAGCCCAGGTCTGCTCTACCAGTCCTCATAAACGCCTGCAAACAGACAAATATTAATTTTCAAAGATGAACACGAGGGTTTATTGCCTGCTTTTCCACTGGGTCCAGATTCATGCTGAGCCTTATGGGTGTGATTTAGGTAGTTTGCACATGACGTTACGAAGAACTGCAGATGGGGAGCAAGAAGTGATTTGATGTTATAAAAATGCAAAAGTTCTGTGCTGCACCTTATGCAACCTCATTTATTTAGCTAATTAGCTCTTATCCTGCCGATTTCAACTCAGATTTCAACACTGGATTACTATTTTTAACTGATGGGACTCGCTACAAAGTTTGGGTGTGCTTACCACCGCTGCTGTGAGCGGATAATGATAAAGACTGCCTGCTGTGCTGCAGCAACAGCAGCAGCTGACAGAGTTGAAGGAGCTTTTTTCAACCTGAAGACAGTCGACGGTTCTGCATTTAGGTTTCATTTGATGCACAATGATGGCGTGCTGGGCCATGGAGATTGTGTTACCCCCTTTGCAAGAAATGATTTTGCAACATATTTTGCATTTCGTGTCCGCCTCATCTTTTGCTCTGGTAAAATGTCACCAATCTTTGGACCTCTCGGCACGTTCACTCATCCTTGCAAGCAGCTGACCACCAGATTTTTTCTTTGCTTGGTTCAATATCTGTCGGTCAGCAGTTCAATTGTATTTAAAAACTTGATTGGACATCAATTTATACAGACCAGTGATGGGATTTAAATGACTCGACTTGAGATGTATTGTTACATTATAGGACCCACGGGACTCAAGCAGTATCGATGAGCTCAAACTTTATCGATTTTTAGGTTTTGAAAAAAGCCCAACAGGGTCCTCAATAGAACTGGGTTTCCATCCCTATGCCAGCACCCATAAAAATATCCCCAAGTTCCTGCAGAAACTAGCCAATTCAGAGTTTACAATGAGTGAACAGGAGAGAGAAAAGACTCATCAAAGTGGTCCCACTGTCCCCGTTTGGATAGATCACTGACTCCACCACTTCACCTGCTGCACCTCCTCCTCTCCTCGCTCCTCTGCAGTCACATCACACACACTCCTGTGGGGGGTTTCTGCACACTTCCTCATCCACTATTAAAGGCCGGCCTCAGCTTTCTATTTCACAATATCTCAAGCTGCTGTCACACTTATTAGAGCGGCTCAATAATCTGATACTTTATTGTTGCTCGGGGGGAAGTTCTCTTTCCTCTTTCCCTGTTTCACAGTGAGGGTCAGACTCAGCCGCACAGCGGCAGTCCTGGAGCTGGTGGGGATTCAGTATTTTGCTCAAGGGCACAACAGTAAGGTGAGTGTTTGTCAAAGCAAAAGCTCAAACTCTGGTTCTTTAGTTAGGACACTCAGCAGCCCTGCTGTCTTAAAGCATCCAGGGCTGGCTACGATTGCAAACCCGTCTCCTAGAAATAACACCGGCTTTGGTCACATGCACGCCAATATTCCCCTATTATTCTGAATGTGACAATATTCTGACTTTGAAGTGGGTCAAATAAACATCATGTTCCCTTAAATATTCTGAATTTGGCCTTTTACAGATGTAGCACTTTTCAAAGAAGATGTGTGGGATATGATGGTATTATTATTATTATTTTATTTTATTTTTTATAAGTTTTATTTGCAATAATAGTTGTGTGAGCGGGTGTTTCTTTCACATGAAGACTTTCTGGACAGTTCTTAGTGGCAATACTTGCCACTAAATTGAGAAAAAAATTTAAGTTTAAAGAGGGCTCTCTTCATCCTGTGGATTAGATTTTGTTTTGTATTCACTCTTACCTACTCAACTGTAGTCATGACAAAAACATCTCTCTCTCTCATATATATGTAAACAAAAGAACAACAACCACCTTTCTTCTGTCATTGCCTGCTGTCATTTTTAAAGAACTCATGCTGATTTGCAGAAACTCATGTAGGCTTTTGAGGAGATCTGTCATGACCTCGGAACATCTAAAAATCTGAAAACATCTGAAAACAAAAAAAGTTTGTGAAATTGTGCGAAAGTGTTGCATTCACAACATCTTGACAAATACTGATAAAATACATCCATGGCGGTCAATATTTAGATAGTGTGAGGCAGCCTTTTGTTTCATGCTAAATAAGAGATGAGTGTGTAAACAACATCCACAGATGGTGTCACGCTGAAACACTTGTACTCTCTCCAACCGCTATCTCCTGCGAGAGTTTGTTTTTGTCAAATATGTAAACTTCATATCTAAATCTCTCAGATGTCACCGTGGCAACGCTTTCATCTCGCGCATTCAAAGGCGAGCCCCCGCACATGCTCAGTAGTGTCAACAAATACCTCCATCCAGCCCGCACGGTGATTGAAGTGTTTATTGAACAACAAACACAAGAGGTGACACGGAAGCTGTTTCCAGAGCGAGAGACTCGGCTGCTGTCTGAACCGAGCCCCCCCCCCCCCCCCCCCCCAACAATTCATAACATGTTTTTCCTTTTCGGTGACATCAGTGACACTTGAAGTCAATGCAGAGTCAATAAGAATGAAAGAATAAGATCTTCAGCCTGAAGGAAATTGGCTCTGTATGATGGTTATTTTCAGCCTGCACTCAGGCTCGCAGAAGACAGATGACTCAAACTATATCTGTGCTCAAGTTAGAAGTTTAAAAGGTTAAAATGAGACTGCAATCAAAAATCTGAATCAAAAATTAAATTATTAAATTATAAGTACTTGGACTCGGCTGAGGAGTACTCATTTTTCTTCGTCTATCGGCGGGGGCAGTCGGGGCGGTGGGATAATTCTGCTCGGCTTTCAACAGATTACTGTCATTTTTCAATTATGCAAAGTCCTCCCACAGACGTTAGCTGAAGAGAGGAATAGCCATGCAGAAATTAAGTGGCGAAAAAGGCTCGCCCTTTCAATACCCCGCTGCTGGGATTTGAAGTGAGCTCTTACAGAGGAGAAGCATATATGACGTGTTGTGCATGCAATTAGACTGAGCGTTAATGGAAAAGTTTTACAGCTTGAAAAACTTGAAAAAGTTCAGTTTTAATGGAAATGTTTAGTCATGATGAGGGCTGCTGTTTCACTGACATTTTGGTGCTTATTGCATGATCAGAACTGAGAGATCTTTGGTTGATTTCTGTAGATTTTTTGATCAAACAATAAACAAAGACTGGGACACCGCAATGAAAGCAAAACATAAAAAAAACCCATTCCACAGTCATCAAATACCCGATGCCCGAGATCCCGATGCCAAAAGCCACCTTTTACATCGACATGATATACCACAGGACAGCATCTAAAACACAGCCGGACAGAATCATTTGCGGTGTTATTATGTATATATATGTATATATGTTGACGTCATGGTAGCAGCATCCCTGAATGTCAACAGCAGACGCAGAATGATACCTCGAGCGTAATATGTAGACATGAAAGTCCACTGAAAAGCAGCGACGTGACGACTTGGGACGAGAACATGCTGGTCATCTAATCCTCACTGACTCTCTCACTGACTCTTTTATGGCCGACTAAGCCATCTCCGAGCAGCCCGTCCTGAGCTGAGGGGACAGCTCTAACCTGCCGTATCCATGGGAAGAAATCTAAAGTCTTTGTATGTATTGATTATTTGGTGGATGAGAATGTGGATGTGGAACTTCATATGTAAGCTTTTTTTTAGGATTCTGTGATATGATGGGTTTCCATTAAATTTCATGCTAACTGACACTGCAAATATAAATTATGCTTAAAGGAACATGTCAATTTCGGGGAAAAAACCCAAAAAACAATTGCAATAAAAGTTTAAGCTCACAAACCCTTTTTTTTGCATAAATGAGTCATATGATGCAATGGCTATATGCTTGTCGACAGGAACCGGTGCAGAACATCGCTCAGTGGAAACACAGTCGTCTCTTAATTGTGTTAAAACAACATTTTGAAAATATCACAGAAGTTTCATGCAAATCTGTAAACCTGCTTAATGTCGTATTCCTCTGCCCCCAAGCAACCGAAAAATTTGTTTGGGCTAAACAAAACCTAACCAAAAACACCCCTGCAAAGAGTGAACCCAAATATTCAAACAAAAGTAGAAATAGTAACATGATGAAAAAAAGGGAAAATCACAACTTTGAAAATTATGACGGCAAAGCTTTATCTAAAATAAAAAAAAACAATGTATTTTTGTGGGAGCACATCATTAAGGGTCTTTGAAAAAATATTGCTGCCTTTTTGGTTGAAATGTGACAAGAGAAAAGACAAATGGAAATATGTTCACATATTTTTACCGCTCCTTGCTGGCAACCTGCCACAACAAAGGCAAATTAAGTTTTAGAGCTAAAGGAGTGTCTTGTTCTTTTTCATAATGAATTCAGATAGTGGTGAATACTTTATGTCCTGCTCTGAGGAGTTTCTGTATGTGTAGCAACCAGTGGGACTGAGTGTGTGGTGTAGTGTTTCTCAGACTGTGGGCTGGCATCCAGACTGTTGTGGACTTGCTCCTGTGGGCATCAGAAGAGCAGCAGCGTACTTTAATTAACGAGCTGGTGTTTTCAGCACAACGACAAATGATTTTACTCAAATCAAGGCTGCAGACTGGATATATTTGGGAACCCTAAGAACTGAGAGTAAAAATGAACTCACCACTCCGTAAGCGACGGTGTTGCTGTAGGACCGGAGCTCGGGGTAGATGTTGGAGAGGAACCAGCTGAACGGTCGGCACTTGAGTCTGGAGCGCAGGGCTTTTCTCTCAGAGATGTCCCCAATGTCTATTCCTGACTTCTGCAGAGGGAAAAAAATACAAACATCTGAATTCATGTTATAGGTTTTGATGGGATGCCAGGTGGCCCCCTAAACCATTTTTAGTTAGATCTTAATTTTAAACATGACAAATGAAATGGAACAAAATCAAATTTGAGCAAGAAAAACAACACCAGAATGCCCATCGGACATTCAGAAAACAAACATAAGTATTTCATGTGTGATTAAGAGCAGAAGGAAGTGAATAGGGATGAGCGCGGAGCGGACATTTGGAGACACTGACGGAGAATGAGAGCGGAGTGGACATTCAGAGACACTGGCAGAGTCACCAGCGGAGAGTGACAGCGGAGTGGACACCGGCGGGGACATTTGTTGGAGAGAACGGTGGAAATTGAGAGCGGAGCGGACATTCGTAAACACCAGCAGAGAGACCGGAGCAGAATGAAAGTGGAGTGGACATCTGGAGACACCGGTGGACAGACCGGCGCAGAATGAGCACAGAGTGAACATGCAGAGACACTGGCAGAGAGACCGGCGGGGACACCGGCAGGGAATGAGAGCGGAGCAGACACCTGCGGTGGCAGTGGCGTGTCCATACATTTTTTATATGGTGGCCCAAGTGGGACTACATTTACAAATTTTGTCTCTGCTATTCATTCCTACTTTAATTACTAACATTGCAGTGTCTTATATTCCTATTTACAGTTTGGTTTAAAATACAGACAGACCTACCAATCACAACACAACAGAGTGACACCACACAAATGTAAAATAAAGCTTCTGTACTTTGTTCAAGAAATTATTCCTCCAAAAGTTAATAGTATGATGGAAAGTAACAAAATCAAACGGCCAAAAAAATAACATAAAATAATAAACTTGTGAGAGCAAACTTTTAATAGTTGAATCAGTTTATTTGTTTGTAAAATTAGTCAGGTTTTGCATTACTCTGGCACCTTGCTGCCTCTCAGGTTTAAGACTGAATTACACTGATGAATGAAAATTAATTTCACTTGTCGACATTTCAAACTGACTGGGCCAGTCATAATAGGGTGGCACATGGGGTGGCCAATCAGATTTCAAGTGTTGCCCGTGCCACCCCAGGCCACTCCCTAGACACGCCCCTGACATCAAGCAATCACGGTTTCAACCTCCCGTCACACACACCTGTACCGTCTGTTACCTGCAGTGGAACATTCCAGGCCATGTAGACGTGACTCTTGTACTGGTCCATCCAGACCTCAGCCACCCTCAGAGCGTTACGGCGCACGTGGGCTGTCAGGTTCTCTGTGTAGGGTTTGTGGGCACGCTCGATGTGTGCAATCCTCGAACAGGGCAGGACCTCCACGCTGCCGCCACACTGCCACACCTTTGTAACACACAAAATCGCACACATTAGTGACTGCAGGGACCCGAAATAAAGGTATGGGTATTTTCAGGAGCTACATGCCAGTTAAAGCTCTCTCCTCTAAACAGGGGATTTAATCCTTGCTGTGACTGAGCCTGTTTGATAGAATTAGTATGAATGAAACGTATCACAGGAACACACTGAGTGTGTCTACCCAGGGGCCTGCTATTTTTCCAATTTTTTTTTTATCATTTTGCAGTTTGTTGAAAGTGGAGGCTGTCAAAAATGTCCACACAGGCCTAGCGCGCTTCATGACAGGCTCATGAAATATGAAATAAATATTCAGATTTGGCTCCCATGAAAGCGGCACAAGTGTGCAGCCTTCTGGCATGCTTTGACAGTTAAATCTATATGGTAATTTTAGTTGTACTATATTAAAGGTTTGGTAACAGGGGCATGTCACAGGTCAATGAGCTCCGTGTGTGGCCGAGTGACCAGCCGCCGCTAAAATCTTAAAACTATTTCAACTGATATCTCTGCGTTCATTTCTGCTCTCCAGCTGACGGCTCCGCTGCTTTCATGGATTACACATCAGCTGACACTTCCAGCTCAATTTATCACCCTCTGGCGATTTTAACACCTGTCACACTTTCCACTGATCCTTCAACTTGGAGCTACAGTGGATAGCCTTTTTTAGCAAATATGACAAAAAGTGTACTTTTATAACTCTCACTTTATCCTGACAGTAGAACATGACACAGATAGTCTTTGAAAAAAATCATGCCCCTCCGTCTCCTCATCGTGCTCCCACAGACTATACAGATGGACAACATGACAGCTCCCCAAAGAGTGACTTTTCGATCTGGATCACCCCCTGGTGTCTGTCTGCAGTATAGGTCGTAAAGCCCGCCCCTGTTGAGTGAATCGGACACGGGCCAAACTAAAAACTCACACAGAATACATTTTTCCCAAAGAAGGTTTCTGTCACTGAAGGTAGTTCTCATCACCCTGATGTTTGTGTTTTTATGATGTTTGGTTTTTATGAGATATTTTCCACCATGATTGACGGCCAATCTGTGCGGTTGCATTCAACGGAGTAGCCCGCAATTTTTACGCAGTTTTACTTTTTCTAAAATATATTATTGGAAAGTATGCGTAGGCTTACATCTCTATAGATTTAGTCGTCTATCAGAAGTTTATTGAAAACTGTCAAATAAACAAATTTTTGCAGTAATAATAATAATAAGTAATAATTGCAGTTAATTTTTAGGCATATTGTTATATTGTTATGTACTGTTCAGCTTCAATGATTTCTGCATTCCAAATATTATCTATAAATGCATTGGAAAAAAATGCTGTTTTGCTATTTGATATCATAAGGACATAAAAGTAATAGTTGGACACCCTCAGCTCACAGAAAGGAGTCATCAGGCAACATCAGCTGTTACGTAATACCAAGGGCTGAGGGAAAGTGATGGAGAGTAAGAGGAACTACTAATGTAATGCAGCATTTTACTGCATAACCTTTTTCTCAGCTTGTTTTCAGACACATTTTTAGTGCACCATTTAGCTGTAAAATGATAACATTTGTGACCCAGCTGCTATTTTAGAAGCAGTCGAACAAAGTCCTAAACCCCGTCCACCAGCCAGAGCAGTTAGTCGACGGTTTCTTCATTTTACAGATTAACAGTACACTAAGATATGTTTCTAAAAACATTTGAGGTGAAGAAAAGGCAACACAGTGACAAAATCTTGATTCATATTTGCTCAGTTTGACAGTTTGACTGTAGTTCACGAGCAGTGATCGGCATGATTGACAGCTGCTCTTTCTGAAAAGGCCAGTTATTTGCCAAAGTGTCTCATCACAGACTAGATTTTCCTGAAGCCTAGATACCAAAATACTCACAAAAATTCAAATAAATTCACTCAGTACACACTTTTGTGATACTTCATTCATTGCCTACATTTGCAATTAAACTCTTTTCAGTGCTTCCATTTTAGGTTTAATCGTCTTTTACAAACTGTTTCACCTGCCACTTCAACTTTGAGTGTTTTAAATAATTAAAATGTTTAAAAAAAATTCAGCAGGGAGCAGGTGTCAATTTTCTCAAAACAATATTGCCTTGTCTAGATGCCACTACAGCGTTTAGTCGAGTGATGCTTCTGCCATGGCAACACACATTTCTGGAGTTAACCTTGCTAATTTCTCTGATGAATATTCTGCAGTGGGCATCTTAGGAGCTCAGTGTACCAACCAAACAAGCGCTGGAACGCTGAATGCTGATTTGAATACAAACGCCTGTTCTGTCTATTCCAGCCCTTCACAATGTTTGTGTGTTTGCACTATAATCCCTCCTAGCGGCTAGCCTCTTTCCCCTGTATCCTCTCAAAGCGAAAAGCTACCACAGAACAGAAAAACTGTACCTCTGGCCCGCTGCCCAGGCAGGAGCACAAACAAGAGCCAAATTCTAAGATAATACACGCTTCCCTTTAGAAATACCTCAACGTTCTCTATAAAGGATTTACAACACGGGGTTAAAGTACGAGGAGCTATTCTTCGAGCATAACAATCCGTGTTTGAGCGTGTGGGCGTGCAGAGTGAGATAGAGAACGAGACGAGAAAAGAAGCGGACAGTGAGGAGAAAGAGGAAGGGGAGATTCAGAGTGTGAAACATAAAACAGAGAAGGTGAAGGGATAAAAGCAGAGGGAGATAAAGTGGGAAGTATTGAGAGAAAAATAAAGAGAAATAGAGGGGGAGAGAAAATAACAGCTTCTCCTCGTATTCTTGAGCCATTCTTTCCAAAATCCTTTTCTTTTACTCGCAGTTCGAGGTTTACCCTCAACTCAAAAGAAAGTCACCCAACTGTGAATTTACTGAGCAATCAGCAATTTCGCTCCGTGAAATTTGACCAAATTTTCATTGTTACGTCTTAAGATTGTACTTGACTTCTCAGTATCATAGGGAACCACACTTGTCAAGCCCCTTGAGGGTTTTCTGGGGTTCCCCAGCATGTCTCTTTTTTTTTTTAAAAAAATGTATAACATTGTCGTTTTTAATATGTGCCGAATCAAATCAAATCAAATAGTTCGAAGTCAATCCAAATAATTCTCTAGTAGCAGTTTGTTAAAGTACAGCACCTAGAAATGGCAAAAATACACTGAAATTACTGAAATATGGTTAAAGATATAACTTGCACCACTTTGTTGTTTTTTTTGTTAGTGTTTCTAGGTGATGTACTTTAACAATCTCCTTCTCTGACCTCAATTTTGGTCAGTTAAATCTTGAAAAGCTTTTAAAATTGTAAGTTTTCATATTACTGTAGCATGGCTGCCATTTTGCACCATTTCCCCCTAACATGACATTGTTGTAACTCCAATGGTCCAATCTGCAAATGTCTCGTGCTGCATAATAGTCTTAGCCTGAAGACATCTACATGCTAATATTGAATCATTGTCAATAGCACTCCTACTGACAACTGGAAGTTATGCCTGTAACAAACATTATCTGATGTATATGAATTCTTTGTTGTGTGGTCTACTCTTGACGTAGAGCAGCATCATGCAGAAATTAGCGTGTCTCAATGTGCCACATGGTGGACATCGATTTCAGGGCCATGGATTCCATGCAGGAAATAACAGTTACCGAAATGCACAGCTGCTTCAGCCGGCATCCTGCCAGCAACCCCTGACATGGGCCAAGGTGCTACATAACAGAGTAGATTTTTTTTTCGGCGCCTGTGTTAACAAGTTAGAGCACCCACACTGCCTGCATGACGAGCGCTTTCCAGACACATCTAGAGAAATGATTTTTTTCGCGCACCACGTGTGGTTGTCAGCAAAAATAAACAGTGAAAATGATGTTTTGATAATGATATTAACTCTATATCGCAGTTTACCTCAGTTTAAAAGTCTCTTTCTGCCACAGCGATGAGGAAATAAAAAGATGCTTGTTTTACTCAAACTGTCCTGCTCCCGTTTCAAAATGAAAGTCCTCCAACAACGTTTCTGTCAACAGAATCCCATCAGTTGTTGACCCAAGACATTTTATTGTGAATATTTTTGCAGGACTGTGCTGTTGACTGTGCAGGAGCTTGCACAACTTCATAAATGAGTGGAATTTGTGCTTATAAATGTGGAAATACAGAACTCAGAGCAGCAGGCAGCCCTGCAGAAGCGTCACAGCCACAGCGCTGTCAGTGTGAACACCACAAGCGTGAATCATGCTGGTATTCAGCGAGGTTGCCGTCACGCACTGCTTTCGCGTCCAATGTGAATTTTGGCATAAGGCCCTCTTATTGCTGCTTGCTTTAATTTTGTTGAATTGTCTTCTCTCTAAATAAAAATAATTCTCCTGTGGGATAAAACTGGGTAACGCGCCAACTTTTACCGAGAAAACATCACCGAACCTCAGTGTGACTTTAAGAAGTTGCAATTTATGTGTGCGTGTTGGCATCCAGTGTCTGAGACTTGTGTCTGGCTGATTTGTATGTGTGTCAGCCAGACAAAACAGAGCTCATTTACATCCCTAATTGTCTCTCAGTCTGTCTTCTTTGGTTTAATGCAGAACAAATCTCACTGGTGGACTTGTGTTTTTAAAAGTTTTAATGAGAAAATGAGAGGCGAAAGGCAACAACAAATGAAGTTGTGAATTATAAATCATGCAGAGGACGACCGCCCGTTGTGATAAAGAAAAGATGGCATGAGACAATGAGCATTAAATATGTACAACATTACGCCACAGCACAGAGGAAGCTTCATAAAAGCAATCTTTATCACAATAGGAGTGTGCGGGCCAGAGATAGAGAGCGCTTCTGCAGAAACTGGGAGTAAAAAAATCACATCGCTGATAACAAAAGGCGCCTGTGTTTGGTACGGGGGGGATGGAAATAGAACAAACTGGCTGTTTTCTGAGTTAAACCTTGGGCTGAACTCATATGATGAATTAGTTAAGAGTAAGAGCAATGCCCTTGAGACAAGTGTGCAGAGCTGATTCTGTCAAAATATCACTGATGATTTTCATAGTCATTGATCTGTAAAGGGCTCTTTTGCAGTGCAGTCTTCTACTTTAGCAAAAAACAAAAGTAGAAATATTAACTTTTTCTTGATGTGTGAGCTTGTGTCTGGGTGGGCTTGTTGGGGCTTTATTTGAAGCCAGGTTCTGACTTTGAGTTGGCACTGGTGTTTGCCAAAGTAAAGAAATGTCAACACTCTGGCTGATGTTCCTGCTAACCTTTGATTGCCTTTCGACGGTTGAATCACACACAGATGGAGGGGGGGGGGGGGGGGGATAAATCTGTGCGGCCCGAGCCCACCCTGAACCAATGCTGAAGCTCAGCAGTAGCTCTGTAGTGTCTTTCCACTGAAACGGGTTCATTTCAGTTCAGTGTTTGTTGTCATAGCTGCAGAGGGCAACTGATTTGCAGCACTGTGTGTGACTCTTGGCCCTCTATCAGCGCATAGGCTAAAGTGTAATGTGGGCAGTGCCGCCGACAGCTGGAGGGAACATCTGATGTGGGTCAAAGCAACACAGACTGCTGGGGATGCAGCGGCGTTGCTGAGATGTCCTCCTGCAGAGAGAGCGTCTGTTCGTGGCCTCGCTGTTTATGCTTTGCTGAATAAGCCAATGTCAACAGGTGTTTGAGCAATTTGTCTCAACAGTGGGGGGGGGGGACTTATACTGACAAGGAATTTGCAAAAAAGAGCTCTATATTATAGAATCACCTCTCTGCATGCTGCAGAGCCAAAGATGGTCACTGCCCAGCGAGGAGCTAAGGAGAGAAACATTATTGGACTTCTAATACTTGACTGGAGAGTTGTGACATTCAAGGCTCCCAGGGAGAAAGTCAAGGCCCTGCACAAGAGCATTTTACAAGCCACAGAAAGACTTTAAACACAATGTGCAGAAACAACGGGGCATTTTAAGCCTTTGGCAGATTTAGTGATTTATATTCATGACATCATATACTGTTTATGGTATCAGGTTATTTTAAAGGAGATGTTTAGTAGGCAATAACTTGTTGTATGTAGTATCCTTTGAGCTGTGGCAGCTCCTTCGGTTGCTCTGATATGACTGAACCAAACTCCTACTCACTAAAGGCATGTTTCCACTACAAGGTACTGGTTCTACTCTACTCGCCTTTTTTTTGGTTTCCATTAAGAAAAAGTACCTAGTACCTCTTACCTGGTACCACCTTTTTTGGTACCGGCTCTCCTGGGGTTCCAAAAAAGCAGACCGGGTACTATGAGGTACTAAAAGGTAACATGAAAACACTGCAGACCACTGATTGGTCAGAGAGAATCGTCACTGCATCATTGTGTCATCAATGCGCGGCACGCACAGAAAACCCTGAACAGCGCAAACCCATGCCTGCCATTTTTTAACAGCCAAGCTACTGTAGTGGCCATAGTTTTGTATCATTTGTTTTTTTCCCCCAAAATGGCAACCAGAAAGATCACAGAAACACAGACTACAGTTTGTTACATTTAAAGGAAAGAATTCTCTTCCACGAGAAATTAAATGTGGTGTCCACCAAGGATCATTCTTTGGGCCACTGCTCTTTTTTATATACAGTATATCAATGATCTGGCCAATGCTTCAGAGCTGCTATCAAAAATTAGATTTTCTGATGACACTAGTTTGTTCTTTTCTCACCCAAATCTTAACACTATCATGAAAGTGGTATATATATATATATACCACTTTATATATGTTGTAATGGTGGATCTACTCTAAATGCACTCATAAAAAATTGCAAAAAAAAGAAGATTAGGATTCCCTATTATTTATTATCTCTTTCCATTCCAATGGAAAGAAAGTTTCAGTCAATCACCTTCAAATAAATGACAATAAATGGTCTTAACCCTTTAAAACCTGGATCGACATCAGTTTCTTGTGTTACACTCGCATGCCTTTCACAAGTGTTTAAACCTTTGAAAAAAACTTTAAGATTACTTGATTATAATTTCAGGTCATAGCTATTTTAAAAGGGGATATTTCATAGGCAACAATTTAAATTATGAGTATCCTTTGCTTGTTTGAGCTGTGGCAGCTCTTTCAGTCACTCTGAAATGACTGAACCAAATTGACTCCTACTCACTAGTATTCCTGTTACACTAAGGGCTCAACCAGCATTGATCTAGTGTTTAAACATGATCCATATAAACAACCAAGGAAGACAAAAATCAATGACAGCGTGGCTGCACTGCAGTATGGGTTAGTCTTTGTGAGGACAGAGGGGGCAGTGCAGTGATGACACAGCCGTTTCACCACAAGTTCCCCCAGAATTGATTGTCCAGTGCTGTCCACTAAATCTGAGCCTGAGAGAGTTATACATTTTCTTAGTCTAATGTGTTCTTAACCCAGCGGCTCGGATCAGCGTCAGTCAGGCCCGGGCTGATAATCACACCTGTACTGTAAATCACTCTGAGCCTGAGTCAACAGTTTCCCTCGGATGTCTCCTGTGTCTGTTCACGCTCAAAGCTGCTGTTACAACAGTGGCGTCCTTTTGGGACTGATTTGCGGTCTCAAGAGGACGGGGGTTTTGCAGAGCCTTGTGGCTCCGCAGACCAGATCAGAGATGAAATCCCTGCAGTGACTGTTAATGTGACTGTAGTTAAGCTGGCTGGAAAAGATTTAAAACCTGTTCATACCAATACTGACAGGAATAAAAAAAATGCATTCATCATAATTTAATACACGTCTGTTAATTCAACTTCTAAGAAAAAAAAAAAAAAACTTGTAATTTTATTACATTAAATTACAATGTTATCCGTCAGGTGAAACATTATTAGTAATGAGCTCAGTTTGCTTGAGTAAGGCTGAATGAATAGTGTAAAAGTCTGATAAAGCCTCGTTCTGTCAAGGAAAGGTCACTCTTCTTTTCTGTATGCCTGATATGTCAGCTATTCAGGATATTTCAATTTAGGTGCTGACCTCTGGTTATGCCTCTGTGGTGTACAGCACAGTAATTATTCTGTTACAGAGATTTCAAATATACACTTTTTTTTCTCTTTTTCTTTTCTTTTTTTTTTTCCAGAATAAAGCACGGTTTATGAAAGAATAGCTTTTTTTCATTGCAAATGCAAATTTTAGCTGATATTAATACATTACCTCTTAAAAATTGAAAGTATGCTTAGATATATCAGTATGAATTAACACCAAGTTCACAAGGAGAGAGGGAAGAGAGAGAAGAAAAAGGGAAGGAAGGAAAAGTGCTCACTGTCATTGATTTTTATGCATTTGTGACTAAAATTATATCCGTTAAGTGCATAAATTAGTTTGAGATCTTTATCTTAAACCTGTGAAAAATGGAGGCAAAAACAAAAAATCAGTTATTTGTTCACTGTATATGGTGGAGGGCTGTAGCTAGGGTGCAGAAATATAGGCTCCTGTGGAGTGTTTGATGTGGTTTGTGGGGCTGAGAGGATAATAAGATACCAGTTCTGAAGCTGACTCACCCTGATGCCGAGCTCCACGTTTTCTCCACCGTAAATTTCCATGCCTTCATCCAACAGTCCAATCTCCTCAAAGTACTTCCTGTCGACCACAAAGCAGCCAATCAGAGCAGGGCTCCTGGAAGAGAGGGTGAAAAGAGAAAAGAGATGAGGTCAGAGAAACTGGTTTAAAAAAAAAAAAAAAGAGTTTTTAATCCAGCAAAATGCATAAAAATAATTGATGCAAAATATTTTTTAAGACACACAAGCACAGTCTTAAACCACCATTAGCCACATACTGGGCAAAAAGGCCCCGGAGATGTATTTTTTAAGCATGCTGCACATTTAATGCTGTATTCCAGAGACCTTTGATGCAGTGCATTATAAACGATCCAGCTGTCAAAACCGTGTTTTCACCTAACACAACAAATCCAGGACCTTTTGAGGAAACAGATCTTTCATCAACATCAAACTGAATCAACAAGATTTAAAAATAACCCTTATTAGTATTCATGCTGTCAGTCCCACACATCTTCTCTTATCAAAATGAAATACAGCAGCGCTACAAAAACAACTTGTTTTCGGTGAATTTCTGCTCCCTGTGGATACACACATTGGCAAACTCCCAGACAACACTGAAACCCAAAATGCTAATAGAAACAAAGACCTCCCACTACCAGCTATCAACACATCCTTTTTTTCTGCTGCCTCCACAGAGCAGCACAATGAAACCACTATTCCAATAAATATCACTGCTCCGTCTCAACAATATCATTTTTTAAAGTGCAGTACGCTGACTACATGACATTATGAGCTTTGATGCTATGTAATTTTACATGCAGCCTAAAACACTGGCTTTGGACACACCAATATTCCCGTATTAATAATAAAATAATAATACATTTAATTAATGGGCGCCTTTCAGGGCACTCAAGGTCACCTTACAGATACGGGATTTGAAGATGGGGAGATATCTATACCCCAGATGGTTTGTGGGAGAGATTTCCAGAGAAGATAAACAAGCAGGAGGCGTAGTGGGGAGCACAGAGGAGGAAGACTGAAGAGTACTGGAGGGCGCGTAGGAATTAAGGAGGGTGTTGAGGTACACAGGTGTAAGGTTATAGAGAGCCTTAAATGTGAGGAAGAGAATCTTATAATCGATGCTGTGTTTGACAGGAAGCCAGGGAAGTTGTTGAAGGACGGGGGTGATTTGTCCTAGGAAAGGGTTTCTGGTAATGATGCCGGTAGCAGAGTTCTGAACCAATTTGAAGTTTATGGAGGAGCTTGAGCAGAAGACCAGAGAGGAGAGAATTACAGTAATCAGTGCAGTCGGATGGCAGTGCTATTAGGTATGAGGGACGGGTGGAAATGGTTGATATTGCGTAGGTGGAAATATGCAGTCGGAGTGATATCATTGATGTGTGCTTCAAATTATAATGTGCTGTAGAGGATGACACACATCTTGACCTGGGAGGAGGGAGGAACTGAGGAGTTGTCGACGGTGAGTGAGAAATTGTCAGATTTGGCTAGAGTGGTTTCCAACAAGGAGAACTTCAGTTTTATTGCTATTGAGTTTGAGAAAGTTACGTGAGAACCAAGTTTCCAGGCAACAGTCAGAGAGGGAAGATGCTGGAAGGGTGCAATTAGGCTCAGAGGACTGATAGAGCTGGGTGCTGACGGTGTAGCAGTGAAAGAGAATACCAAATATCCTGAAAATATGACAGAGTTGTAAGAGGTTGATGATGAAGAGGAGAGGACCCAAAACAGAGCCCTGAGGAACACCAGTTGTGACTGGTAGTGCTGTAATCTGAAGGTTTTTAACTGTAACTGAGTTTAGCTGGAGAGACTTAAACCAGGAGAGGCGGTTGCCAGGAACACAAATAGAAGCTAATCTGTCTAGTAGGATGGTTGGAGATGGTGTGAAATCGGTGCTGAGATTGAGGAGGATGAGTATTGTAGAGAGTCCAGAGTCAGCTGCCATCATCAGATCATTAGTAATTTTAACTAAGGCTGTCTCTGTGCTGTGAAGGGTGAAGAGATGAGTGTGGACCTTCTCTGCTACTGTTCTTTCGAGTATTTTGGAGAAATGGTAAAATAGAGATTTGTCATAAGTTATCCTGGATCTGCACCAGGTTTCCTAAGTACGGGAGTTATAGCAGCTGTTTATTCCATATATGACAATATTCTGAAGTTAATATGGGTCATATAAACAGCATACTCCATTTATATATTCCAAATTAATGTCCAAATTTAGCTTTATCTGTATGTTAACAGAAGTGTTAGTGGAATATTAATTTCCATTAGCCATGTAAACAGCTTTTGTCTATTTCGAAATAAGGGCAAATACCAGACTATTTTGTGCATGCAAAAGCACTCATTGTTTGCTCTGTAACAAAGGCATAGCATGTTGCATAAGGGTAATTTGTGTGAAATTAAGGTGTTAAATTCCTGCATGTTAGCTCTCAGGCTGAACTATTTTTTAATCAGATATTTCCGCACTGTGCCTCCACTCTGCTCCTCTCAGCTCAGGCCACCAGTGGCTGCAGAGTCTGTGGAAATACTGGATTTTAATATTCACCCCGAGCAAACATTTTATCTTAAAAAATGTTGAGGTCACAAATGGTGCTAGCAGACCTGCAGAGATTTAAATGTATTAAGCCACATTCAGACTAGATTTATCCTGTAGGGGAAGTAGGGTGATTTTAATGTAACGTGAACTGGTCAGTGATTTCAGTGTACCACATATGCGAATAATTGTTCACCTCCACCCCACTAATAATAACAGATGCATCCTTCAGTTGTTTTGCAAACTCAGTGGTCCATAAACACCATCAGGAGGAACATACTTCATACACACATACTTATTTTGGATCTCTGAGCTACTTATCCTTATATATTTTAACAAACTAACATCATTTTTTATTATTTTTATTTTGTGTGTTTGTTTTATTTCTTTGCTTATTTTCAGGTACTTTTCTTCTATTTTTTTAATGACTTGGTAATTTTGGGGTTATGTCTTCTCAACTTGCCTTCTTTCCATATTTCTAAAGGAAATCAAGACAGTTTTCTCAGGTTTCAATGGGTTAACATCATGATGTTTTGCAGGCGTTGAGTGTTGTTCTCAATAACTTACAACTAAATGTTGAGATGAGATGTTTGGAAGTATTTGGATTTTGGTTACCTAACAACACAACTCCAAACCAACAAAATGTAGCAAACTGCAGCAACACTAATTCAGCCACCGACTGCTAAAAGACTCACAGGGAAACCATACACACGTAAACAAGATAAAAAGATAAATTAAAGAGGTAGAAAAGCATTGAAACCCAACATCCCAACTCCAAGGAGAGAGTTGAGCCTCTGATAAACTCAAGCTGTTCCATTTCCCAGAGTGCCCAGCGGTACTTGCAGCACAAGGCTGGCAGCCAATCAACAATCCTTGACGTCTGGAAACCCACTTTCGTCAAACAGAAATGGACGTGGTTTTATCTAAAGAGGGTTGGAAAAACAATAGATGCTCCGTGTACTTGTGAAACATCCATATCTTTTTCAGACCACCTTCTGTAATTCCCCCACGGTTAAATATCAGCCAAAACAATTAGTTAAATTACCAAAGAGCGCAATGAATATTCTCTTCCCAGATCCCCCTCTAATGTTAATCCTGTCTGAATGCGGCTTTAGACTGTAAATAAACCATTTTTTGCTTTTCAAAATATTAAAACAAATGACACACACTGACCACTAATAAGGTTTCATGCTTTAATGCATGAAAAACAATTTAGTATTGTTGAGAGATATGAGTGAGCTCCAGAGGAATGCAGAGCCTTTATGAACAGATTCATTTGTTTGAGGGTGCAGGAGTAAAAACTCACCGGCTGCCCCGTGCACTGTGTAAGTACCCTGCCACCTCCACGGTCACTTGAGTGGTGGGTTTACCTCTATATACCTATACCTATGTACTTTATCATTTTGATATTAAGTTGTGTGCACATGAAATTTTTTTCTTTAAAAAAAGGGTTTTTTAATGAAAAAAATTTCATGTGCACACAACTTAATATCAAAATGATAAAGTACATAGGTATAGGTATATAGAGGTAAACCCACCGCTTTTTTGTCATTTTACTGTATTCCTACCAATCAGCCAAAAGTAATTAGAATAACAGGAGGGTACATTCACTTCCTCTTCTGTAACCACTGCTGGCACGTTTATAAGGGCGAACTAGGGAGTTGAGTAGAGCAGCACTTTGGCAGGGGTGGCAAAATGTATGCCAACTATTCACAAGTAAAACTGCACGGTAAACAACAGCAGTATTGCTGAATTTGTGTGATGTCGGAAGGTTGCAGTTTCCCAGTTGGGAAGTTGTTCTTCTGACTTTGTTGTGTTCATGTGCTTTGAGGTCATAAAGTGGGAACAACTTGGAAGTTACAAAGAGGATGTGTTGCATTTTAATGCTAAGTGCATTTAAAGAAGAGGCTGATAGCTGTTTCCACTTTATTAATGTTTCTATATATTATTTTATTTTCCACATAACTTGTATATTACATTTTTATATATTTTTATGTTTAATCTAGGCCACTCTACATGAACAGCAGTTAACATTTATACCATGTTAAACACTATAACTCATGTTATAAAATAACATTATTATCAATATTAGTTTACTTGCCTGGTAGGCTTTATAGTTAAAAGTTTGCTTGCTTGCTACAACTAATAGATGCATGCAACTATTTAAAGTAAATAAATATTTAAAGTAATCACGCAAACATTAAAACTCTGCAATTCAGGTATCATCAAAATTTCCCAATTTCCATTTCATAATTACGACTTTGGAGGGCCGTTCATCTGCGTGTAACTTGTAAATACAACAAGTACAATATTTCTTTGGAGCATGCGAAGGCAGCATAACTGCAGGCTACCAGCATACCAGGCAGTACATGCAGCTGGCAGCTGGATATCAGCTGGGCCAAAAAACTTTAATTGTCTTTGAAAAAATAAAAGCCCAAAAAAATACACATGAATGCGAGGAGAAGTGAGCATGTAACGTTACTGACTGAAAGTCTTCTGTGTTTCATAACAGTCTGATGTTAAGAAATGGAGAGTGTCTCAAAAAAAGGCCCTGGCTCATTTATTCAGCACTCAAGGATGTTATACGTTTTACTTCTGATGTAAACAGGCTTTTTTTGGAAGTGAGAGAAAGTAAGCTCTTGCAAGAGATGGTGTCGAAGACTGGAAATTATGTCAAGCATCATAAGTGCCCATGAAAAATCAGCTGAACATATACAAAAGTTTTCATGAATGGAGAGAGCTGGACATAAATTTGATGTCACAAAACGCTGTGTACACTCGTGAAAGGTAAGCTTTATTTGCTCTCTTGTCATGAAGTTGCGAAGAATGTGTTTGATGCACAATTGTGCACACGAGAAAGTGATGTACAATTGTGCACACGAGAAAGTGATGTATGGAGAGGTTTGCAGTGGTATTATTTAGTTTGAGGAGCTGAAATTGTATTATTTAAAAAAAAAACAAAAAAACTATGTGCTATCATCACTCTTATGTATAGTATTCAGAACCAGGTGACTGATGTTAATATGAAGATCTATTTGGTGCCTTATATGTATATGGATTCGCAAAATGCCTGCATGATGACTCATGCATACTTTGATATTGTTGACATTTCGAGCACATAATCACAGCACTAGACTATTTGCTTTATGCTCAAGGCACATTTGTCTTTATGTGTTGCTGTTTTTTGCTTTATGTGTTGGCCTTTTTGTTTTCTTTCTGGTAGGGTACATTGCAAATAAAGAGGCGGCAAAATTGTATTTGCCTAGAGCAGCGAAAGTGCATGCACCCAACCTGATGGTATCCTATCCTTTTACCTAGTAGTAGACTCACCTCATCAACCACTACACCACTGACTATAGAGGTGCAAACCCTAAGACTTTTTTTCCACATAATCAGGTAGAGTAAAATGAAATGACACATACATATTTACTTACAGAAATTTGCATTAAAAAATATCCAAAACTTTCTCAAAAGTGTCTGAACAATGTCAATACTGTAAGGTGGTCTTTGTGAGTAAATCCAATGACTGATTACGAATGAGAAAAAGTACTTAAGAAGATCAAGAAATAAATAATTGGGGGGAATTCATCTTTCTCCATTACAGTATTGAGCAGCATACATCCTCTTGTCCTTGTCCAAATCTATAAACACTGCACTATTGATTTGCTAATGCTTGCCATGAACGACAGCAACAGACCTATTATCCTCCTGCAGATATTAGTGAGTGGGCACTTTTGCTCAGCCGGGCTGTTTTTCACTCTCTGCAGTGTGTCTGATATTCACTGTTTCCGCAATGCTATATTTGTGTTATAATTTTGTCACATACTGTATGCTCTTACTAATTTACTTGCATTCTTCTATTATTGACTGTTTTTATTTGATCATTTCTCTGTTTTATTTAAACTCACGCTTTAGTCAACATTTGTTATTCCTAAATGTGCTCTATAAATAGATCAAATCTGACTTGACTAGATCCTTAAATCCATAACAGAGTGCGTGCAATGACTGTGCAACGACACCAGGAATACTCAACTTGTTTGGCTTGGGGGCTAATCCCAGCAGCCCCATTCAAGTTTCTAAGATTTAAGGACATTCATAGGATTTTAGGACATTTCTCAGATTTTAGAGCATTTCTAAGATTTTGAGACATCCCCAGGATTTTAGGATGTCTCTAGGATTTTGGGACATTGCTAAAAATTTAGGACGCTTCGAGGACCCAAGGACATTTCTAAGATTTTCAAACGTTTCTCAGATTTAAGAATGTTTCAAGAATTTTAGGACTTTTTCGGGATTTTAGGACATTTCTAGGATTTTTGGGCATTTCATCAGATTTCAGGATGTTTCTAGAATTTTAAGGAAATTCCTCAGAGTTTAGGACTTTTTTAAGATTTAAGGGTATTAGGAGCTTAGCTAGGACCCCCAAACCAAGCTCTATTTTAATGCTGTTTTATGCACTCTGGCATCTTATGTATACTAAAAGTACAAAACTAAGTCCTAGTGTATAATGTATATTTTTTATTATGAATTAAAAAATGGTTGGGGGGGCTTTACCCTACCCTATCAGGGACCAGATTTGGCCTGTGGCTGCAAGTTGGGTATCACTGCTGTACATGCTGAAGGTCTTGTTATATGTGCTGTGATAGTGGTGACAACATGTACATGCTTTCCTTTGTAGATGTAACAGCCCAGCGCTTCTGATGAGACTCCAGCTTTTAAGTGCTAGACTTAATGTGCACTGTGACTGCGCTGCACCCCTGAGGTTTAATATGGGTTACAATATTGACACTACCCTTACCAGAATTTACATGCATAATAATTCAAGAGGATTAGTGTTCAAGAAATTCTAATGTAAAAATAATGAGCTTAGTAAGTGATCTTATCAAACCAATATGCTTCAAGTGAACTGATTATAAATTAATACTGCACTGGCCGATTATGTTGCTTGTGTCTCACTTCTTTCATAATATAAAGGCTATTTTTTTTCAATAAAACAAAAAGGGCTTTTCATCCTGTTTCATGATTTTTGAATTCATCTTCCTCATGTTAAGCTTAAAACAAAGTATTTCAGCTCCATCTGTGTTTACCTGATGGGGGCCGTTTGGTTGCGTTGTGTCCACCAGGACTTTGGTGGGTTGAGGTATCGACACCACAGCTCCCAGTCGAAGCCCTGAGCAGACAGCGGGTACTCCTCGATCTCAAAGCTGTCGTACTTGATGTTGTCAAAGGATGGAGACACCACCCGGGTCCGGTCCTCCTTTATTCTCTGCAGAATGGGTTCGGCCCTGCAGGACGACACAAAACAGACAGAATGTGTTGAAGAGATGACAACAAATTAATTCATGAGTCAGTGATATATTGTTGGCTGCAGGTCCAAGCTTACACTCTCGGGTAAGTGAACATAATAACAGTCCAAAAAATGTGGAAAATGAGAACTGAGATAAGTGAAGAGAATATTAAACTATTTGTTTATCTGAAGGCAATTTTGACAGTTTGTCACATCAGAAAGCTGCTCCTGGATCCCAGTGCACTTCACAACTTGACAACTGACAGCTTGACATTGTCTCCAAAACATAAACCACATATTAGGCTTGGGAAAAATGTAATATTTCATACTTTCTTGAAATTTCACCAGGGCATACGATATATGACAAAGTAAGTGCTGTGTGCTAAAACCACTCTTCCCCATACCCGACAGCAAGTGCGCTTCTTACTTTCAGCTTTTCAGACTACTAAATACAGACTAAAAACCCACAAATTAAGAAAAGTACCTTTTCAACTCAACTTCCTCTCGGTCATGGAAGACTGACAAGGCTCAGTTACCTCACTAACTTATCTTAAAACACATTTTATTCTAACTCAACAGAAACAAAATAAAGCTCTCCCAAACTGTCTTGGTTACTGTTAATAATCCAGTAGTCGCAGGGGTCAGCAGATTTTAAGCCTGGCCGATTATCGGGGCCAATACATGGCATTTTGTCAATTATCTGTATCTTTGTTTTATTTTAAAGAGCGCAAATAAAATTAAGTAATGAAATAGTGTGAGTTTGTTATATTTCAAATTCTAAATTTCGACAGAAAGATATTCCTTTTTATTGTAAATGTATATCGGTTCCAAATATCGGTTATTGCTCTCATTAAGTACTAATAATTGCTTTCGACCCTGAAAAATCATTATCAGGTCTACACCTACTAGTAAGTCCATTGTCCCAACAATCACCAGCTCAGTTTGGTCAAAATAAAACCGCAACTAAAAAAGTTAGATGTAAAAAAACACAGTTATTCCCCACAGTCTCTCTCTGCCTGCTGGCCGCTGACTGTTTACAGTCCTGTAACTTCTCCCACCACCTCTAGGTGTCGCTGTGTCTTTCAGCTCTGCTGCCTGTTCCACCAGTAGAGACCGGAGACTGAGCTCTGGTGGTGCATGCTGTGCACTACATACAATGAGTTTAATAGGAAGAGGAAAGCCTATATTGATGATGGTATTGAAAAACATACCTTTGGCATTTATAAATACCCTGATTTACCGTAACACCGTGATATTGCTCAAGCCTACAATTGAAGGCATAATGCGATGTTAACAGGCAATGGGCTTAGGATGCTGCAATTGATGCGTTTTTCTGCATCACATTAACAAATGTCACGTACACAATAGCCCAAGTGAACCCTAGTATGGAACATTATTGGTGTGATAGCAGACAGACGGGGGAGCTCCTGTACTTGAGCATGATTAGCAACAATTGTATCTAATATGAAAACGACCCAAATGTCACACTTTTTCCTATAATTAACGACCTTGCAAAATTGCCTTGGGAAGCTGCCCAGAGGCTGCCCTTAGCGGCTGCCTATGTCGCCTATAGGAAGATCCTCCACTGGCTCGTCAGGAAAGGCAGAGCAGAATAAGTCAGAGTAATAAGGCACTAACTGGAATAAAAAGTCCTGGAGAGATCAGCGCTCCCTGCTTAGCCTTGTAAGCCATTCCCAGGGTTTTGAATTTAATTTGATAAGAAGTACAGGAAGTGGCTGAAGTGTTAGAATTCACAGCTGAAGAGAGCGAGGCTGGCTGCAGCACGAGGAGCCGAGAGAGCCAAAAGAGAGTCCTTCTGGAGCTCTGGAGTCCAAGAGGAGACAGGCACAGCCTGGACTACAAACTAAGCTCAGTCCTTGATCAGGTAATATTGGATTTGGTGGATGCTGAATGTAAAGCTGCAGGGCTGTGGGTGTGATGATGGCTTCGCACATCGGACGGCTTTTAAGATTCACAGAGGCTTGTTGGCAGCCTGGGCAGTAATCACAGAGGGGCTGTCGATACAGAGGTAGTGCTGAGGGCAGATGTGCCAGTGGAGAGGAGCACTTCATGTCAAAGAGGTCGAGCAGGTGACTCGCAATCAGCCACAGATAATTCCCCGACAGATACGCTGTTTTAAAGTCTGTGTAAAGTGAATTCAGACATTTGTTTCAAAATACATCATAAATGTTTGAATCTGACTGTTGAAAACACGTTACAAAGACCCTTTACTACATGGTACTGAATTGTGGAGTTAGATGGTTTTTTTGAGATGTTTTGGGCAAGCCTAAAACCATAGCTTGATGATGCACTGGGGCTTTACTCTGCATAACCCCGCCCCTGACAATGTAGCAGTATAAAAACGAGAAGCATCATTAGCATAGTCCCGTGAGTTGGGCGTAGCCTACGCTCCTCCAGTGGACACTCCCCCAGCGTTTCAGATCAGAGAACACTCTGCATTTTTTTATGATTTTGAGACCTTCTTTTACACACTTGGTGATTTTTTTGGTCATTTAAATTTGGTCAGGTGTTTAATAACACATCTTTCTGTGATGTTGGCTGTCCAAAACGTGCGTCAGAGTTATTTCATCTGCCACCTAAACCACACTGATTCATCTACCGATTCACAGTGCAGCTGAAATACTTCAGAAAATCTTTTTTCTTTACATAAATTGATAGAAATTGTTTTGGTGAGCAAGAGTTAGGTCAGTATGTGTCCTTCAAGAGGGCTCGAGGTCAGATACTTGACACTCAAAGCTACCTTTCTTTATACTGGCACAAGGTAGATTTATCAGTCATTTTTTAAACAAATTTTAAAAAATTAAATTACAATGTGTCCTTGATCCTACTGCATTTTTGGAATTGAAAGGTACGTTGATTAAAATCACCAGCTACTATGAAATTCCATCCGGTTGCTTGGGCATGTTACAGCTGATGGCATCATTCAACTCCATACCACAAATTCAAGCTGAAATACCTTGTAGTTCTTCCCCCTTACAACTACTCCACTATTTCATCAAATGACGTAGCTGGAAGGTCAAAAAACAGATTTTGCAAGTTGCCAAACTCCGTTTTCTTGGTAAATTTAGCTTGCTCTGAGGATTTTATTGCCTCAGTGATTTATATTCACCATCAAGGCTGATTGGACATCACATAAAAGGTGAAGAATATAACATTAAGTACATCAGAGGTTAAGGATTTGAAATGTGCACACCAAACAAAATGCTGAGGTAATTCTCACTTTTTACTTTTATATTTTGTGACAGAATTTCACAAAGCTCAAAGTGAGCTCTGAAATTCCTCACATGACCAGCAAAGAGAAATCTCTGCGCTGTCTAATGGGAAATCCCACCTACACCAGAATCATAAAAGTGAAAAGAAAATTCACATCACTGCACTCTGAAGAAAACAACCATTCATCTGGTTCCAAATGGTACTAAAGAGCTCCAGAAGAAACGACGGCTGACTGGAGAGGGAAAAATAATATCTTTACATTCTTAGTCTTGTGGGACAAACTGCCAAAGGGTGTCATTTAAATGCAAACTAACCTTGTCCCACGAGACAGGAAACACAAACCAGGCAGCGCACCTCACAGCCATTCATGTTTTATCAGTCCAGCCCCACAGAGGTACAGTATATGATAATAACATCACAAAGTCCCAACATCAGAGAGGAAGAGGGGCTCTTTCATCCTGCACACTGATTGTTCATTAAGAGGTGAACCTCGCCTCTGGCTTTCTTTTTACAGCTCTACACACACACATAAACACTGACACACACAAACACATACAGCGATCCCACCCCCAAAACACCCTGAAATCTAGTTATTGGAGGAGAAATCTAAAAAATCTAACCGCCCAATTAGTGAGACCTCCACATCAAAGAAACGTCTACTAGTCGAGGTAAAGGTTACAGCGTTCCCACAGTGAGACTTCATGGCAACCTACAGGAAATTATTTTCTCACAGCTGAATACCAAAAAGTGTTGTGTGCTCCGAAACACACGGTGGGAGATCTGACATGAGCACAGGTGTAGTCTCAGTTCATATCACTAATTTGAAAACACAGCTCGTTCATAGTTACTTTTTTCTGCATTAAACTGCCTCCAAATGGTTCACCGTGCTTGACTTGAAGTCTGGATACTACCAGACGGAAATCCATAAGATGACAAAGCTAAGACAGCTGTGGTAATGCAGCTTGGATTTTGGGAGTGCCGTTTTTTTGAAGGTAGTTATTTGCCCCCCCCATTTCACTGTAACTGGACGGCTGACTAAAAAGTGACAGTGACAAGTGCAGTGTTTTACTAAAACTTGGAACATTTTTGAACTCTTGTCAACCAAAAAAAACTCCAAACTTGCAGCGCTCATTGTCTTGATGTTTGTAACAGAGTGTGACTATGCGGTTCTCCCTTCGCAAAGAATTAACTATTTATGCTGGTCTCAGGTAAAAAAACATGCTGCCCCGTCGGGCTCACAAAAATTGAATTCATGATGCTGGAGAAAAACTAGTACCATCATGTTTTCTGAATTCTGGCATTGACTTAGTACCCAAATATCAATTCTTGTGACACACCTACATTCTAAGGCTGCAATCCAAAAATGCTCACATGCTACAAAAAAGGAGAAACTCTCCAAAACTTTTAATTTAACTTATATGCAAACACACATTTTTGAGTGCCGAGTATGTACTTGAAACTATCATCAGCCTGACTTACTGTGTCTGACATTTCAGCCTAATACATTTATTCAGTGGGAAATGATTACCCTGTTAATAATCACTTTTAAAACCTGGTCGGTTGATGATAATTGAATGCCATAATAATTAGTTGATGCAATTTTTGCACCCTTGGCCTGATCTCAAGTTCAAAATATTTTTGTTTATTCAGAGTAGGAAGACGCATCACGTTTAAATGAGTCCTTTAAAATGACAGCATGTCTACTTTTTGTATTTGGGGCACTTTTTTATGCCTTTATCAGTGATTTGACAATGGAGATATGACAGGTTGTGAGGGGAGAGATACACCGTTGCATACTGATATGTCTATGAGCTAGGAGTAGTTTAACCCTTTGAAACCGGAACAAATTGGCTTGATGTCTTTCAAAAACATGGGAAGAGGACAATGAGCAATGACAGAAGAAATGACCCAAAAATAAGCATGAAATTAGTCAGTCCAAGTATTAAAAAAATTACTTGAAAATTTGTAAAAATTAATAAATAAATAAATACAAAAAGGGTGGAAGGAAGAAGGGAATTTTAAATAAATAAATAGAGTAATGTTGAAACATAATTTTAAATATGTTTGTATGATCATTATAAATTCAGTTTTTCCCTAGCTTTTTCTTTTTTCCCTAGAAATTTTCCCCTAGCTTTTATAAAATCATTTTCTAAATCTATTAATTTCTCGCAATTGTGAAACATTTATCTCCAAGTTCTTTATTGGCTTTTTTCCCCCATATTATTGAAGGAAATCACACCAGTTTGTTCAGGGTTTAAAGATTAAATACTAATGAAAGGCATCTGAAAGTAGCAGCAGAAAAGTGATTTCACTCGAGGTTTCAAAGTGTTAAACTAAAGTAAGATTTTCACGACCAAAGGACAATACACACTGGTCACACAGCGTCACAGACATATAGTGATCAACGCACTGCAGGTGGAATCACGGCGTGAGAGTGGGTCATAAGTGATGATGGAGCAGAATTACTTTTCTCTCAGTCTGTTGTTATTTTTTAGGAAAATCCTCCAGAGTCGACTGTACTTTAGCAAATGTTTGTTGATTACTACGTGTGAAATCAGATGTGTTACAGAGAGCGCTTACAACACTGGCAAATGACAACATCAATTTATCATGGCAGCACCAGACCAAAAAACATTTAAACACCAATAAAAACGCTTAAAATGTGTGTGTTTGTTGTTTTTTTTATAGAGAGCAGAGAAAGTAGACAAAAAGTGTTATCTCCAGCTGAGCTCTTCTGTATCTCTGCCAAGAATGATTTCATTAGTCATAGACCAATACCCCCTCTGTGGCAATATGTGGGAGGTTTGTGTGGGTTCTGTGTGTGTGTGTGTGTGTGTGTGTGTGTGTGTGTGTGTTTGTAGCAAGAGAGATAGAGTTGGAGTGGGTGGAGGAGTACAGGGGTTAAGAACCTTGTAAGTGTCTCTTGTCTAATCTGGAACAGAGCGGCAACAAGTTATTTTGGATCAAACTTAGACATTATAATGAAGTCTGTGTGTGTGTGTGTGTGTGTGTGTGTGTGTGTGTGTGTGTGAGTGAGAGAGAGAGTGCGCATGTAGAAGAGCAAGAACGTAAGGCAGCACTCAGAAATGTGCTAAGTGCCTGTGAATCGTGTCACACTTGTGTGTGTGCTCTGATTTAAGTGTGAGTGTGTGATATTTTGCAGGCTGTCAGAATGATGAACAGGTACACAGCAGCGCTGTTGTGTCAGAGAGTTTCAAAGCGAGGACCCTGAGGTGATGAAGTGTCCGCAGCTCAAAGAGATTGACATTGAGTTTGTTTTTAAAAGAAAACAGCACTTGATTCCTGTCAGAACAGTTAAAGTGTCGTGAAGGATAACAGTTATGAAGCTCGGCCGCCTCCTGACTGTGATGGATTAAACATAACCAGCTCGTCTAACGAGGTCAGTAATTAACCACTGCTCCCACAGAACTTACTGGAATCATTAGCAAACAGTTCTGCTGTCAGTCAACATACTTGTTACAAGTTGTGCAGCCTGGTCTCACTCCCAGGGCGTCAATGCACGCTGCTTGAGTAGTGTCCTGGCATCACTAGAATGACGCTGGGACTGCCCTTTAGTGTCAATATGACCAACACGTTCCCATCCCAAGTCACGAAAAAAGTCTAGCAATGCACAAATCCAAAAGCAGTTAAATACTAGGTGCTGGACAGAGCAAAAGAAGATACAAAAATACAAAAACATGCCTGAAGAGTTTTGGCCTGAAACTTCACACGTGGAGATAATAAACGTTCCGGGAGCATCATTTCTCATCACAAGCCATCACATGTTGCCACTCTGCAGTGGACTTTTATGTCTACATATTATACTCTAGGTATCATTGTGCGTCTGCTGTTGACGTTCCAGGATGCTGCTACTGTGAGTCAACAAAAGCATATGGAGGGATTATGCTGCATGTGGTTATGTTTAAGGAACAAAAGCACATGATAACCAATATCAGGACGTCAACAAAAGCACATGCTTGGACGGATGGTTAGGATTATACAACAAGAACACATGGTAAGGTGTAGGAAAAAATCACATTCAGACAGGAAGCAAACACTGGACTCCTGCATGAAAGTCCAGGGATTGTTGGATCCACCCAACACTTTTGTGCTTCTTATACTATGTAATTACCGACAGCGTTGCAGCAGGATGCCATCCAGTAGCATATAATGCAGATGCAACAGGTTACATCTGGCTACTTTCTCAAATGACACTGACCATACGCATATCATGCTGCTACGGCAAGTGCCATCCTGGAAACTTACAACAACACCAAGAACAGTTTTGTCCGGCTGCCTCCTCAGCTGACAACGTCCAGCAGCGTGTCATGGAGAAGCAAAAGGTGGCTGTTGTTGGTGGGATTGTACAACAAAAGCACTGCAAAACAGTGGCATTTTTCTGTATTAGATGTTCAGAGCAACAAACAGAGTCAGACCAACATGTACAGGACTTTGAGCCAAGAGAGCGGTGTTTGTGTCCTGTGCCCAAATAATATATATATAGTATTTGTAATTGAGATAGATGTAAAGGCTTTGGATAGGCCTTTATTTGTCTTTTTGTTTTTGTTATTAGCACTTACCGTAACACTTGTTTGCTTTTATTAGTGTGTTTTTATTTTTTAACATAATCAAAATAAAGATTCATTCAGTTCAATTCAATTCAATTCAATACTCAGGTTAGTTGTCATGAGGCGGAGCAGCACGAGTTCAGTCTGACAGAGAATGAAATCGATTGTTGAGCTCACATCATCAGGATGGTCTCATGCGGCTAATTTCATTCATGTTAAGAAAAGATTGTGGTTGATGCAAGTCAGTCAATTCATGTGACTAATGAATAACTGATGTGACAAAATAACTCAACACTGATTTTGATCCCTCGGCTGGGTTATGAAAACATTTTATAAGAGGAGAAAAGTGAGGGAATTTGATTTAATAATACTCTGATAGTGATATGGCATAAAACAAGAAATAAATGATGAGTTCACACAATGATACAGGATTAATACCGGGAAAATGTATTTCACTGGCTCTTTAAATGTGGTCAAAGTGGCTAAATGTGTCTTTTATAAGGAGGGGGTTGTTGCCCTACGGAAAGATAGTCAAGGAGAATAACCACAGGAATACATTTTTAATTAGGCTTTTCAGGACCACAATAACCTTGACTCCTTAACAAAATATCTCAGCCACCTTTATACACCAGGGAGTCTGAAAATTAAATCATTTCATAGCCAGTCTCACTAAATCCACTTACTCTGTGACCCAAAATACTAATAAATATGTCACAGCTGCTTTGTGGCTCTCCAGAGCTAAAAGTTCGCACCTGGTTGAATAACATTTACTAGAAAATGGGTTACAGAGACATCAGTGCTGAATAGTACTCAAAGTAAGGGTGAAAATGGAAGCATCCACTCATGAATCTGGTGTTTTGTTTTTTCATTCAGCATTTAAGATTCTTCACCCGTCCTTTTTCTGACAAACTCATGTGTCTTGAAAGAAAACAAATGCCCACACAGAGAAATGATGCCTCTTTTGTGATTTAATCAGCAACATTTCAAACAAAGTGGCTGCTGAATTATTGCTAACATTCAGCATCTTATTCTTTTCTCAGTTTTCTTCTCTTTTCTTTGTCCCGGCGTTAATGGAAGGATCTATTTAGAAGCTAGTTATAGCTGCACAAGACAAGAAGGCATTAAAGTAAAATATACTTGCAGTGGTGCACAATATTCAATTCCCTGCTTTAGAGCTATCAGATGGTTTTAAACTTGAGCAAATCGGTTCGATTTCTTTTAAAAACATGGGGAGAAGGCAATGTGCAACTTCACAGGACATGGCCCAAAAACTACTAGTTTTTTAACCTCAGTACATCTAAAACCCTAAATACGGCCCTGCGTGTGTGCATAGGTAGCAGACACAAATCATCAGTAAGCCAAACTGCATTCAAATGTATTTGGGGGGCAGGACATAGCATCCAAGTTCCTGGTGCTTCGTTGGGCGGCACCCAACAGTATGATTAGGAATGAAAGAAAATAAACAAAATAATACAATGAGCCAGATGCATAATCACATTATATGCTGCATTATAAACTGCACATAAGTACTATGTATCTGCAGCATAATGTTTCAAGCACACATCCTTCATGAGCTTTCAGATCTGCTGCTGGGTTTTTAAATACACACAATTATACGCACAAGAAAATAGGCAGTGCAGCTTTTGTTAACTACGCTCCAAAATTATGAAAGACTCTAAAAGAGAAGCTAAAAGAGAAGCTGGCTCTGTTAAGAAATTTTTAAACAACAGCTGAAAAACTATTTATCTAGACTGGCTTTTAATGAATGAAATTCTAGTAATTATTATTTTATATATTTTCTCTTATTTTTATTGTCCTCATCTACGTTTTACTTTTGTCATTTGATTGTCTGATCATTTTTTTGTGTTGCTTTTTTTGTTTTATTGTGTAAAACTTTGAGCTGCATCCTTTGCATGAAAAGTGCTCTATAAATAAAGTTTATGATTATTTATTATTACAGTATACACATGTGGATACACACATGCTCAACCTGGAATATATTAACAACTTCAAAGCCTCTGTGACTCCATGATATACAATGATTATATCAAAAAAGAACCGTAAACAACAAAAACATACACATAGTAACATACTGTGGATACCGCTTACAGGATATCATATAATCCAGGTACAGGTAGCATGTGTCTGAACTAACACTTTAATAATATACAGAAACGAGGCTTCACATTACTACTGCGTAAAATACTATTCAGATGTGGTCATGGGGTCCGTGCTCAGCTAATACCTACAGACAAATGCTTTCGAAGGCATAAACTAAAGAAGGATTGCAGCAGATGGTTACAGAAACCATTCAGCAGAAATGTAGCTGCACACTGAAACTAAAAATGGCAGACTTCCTGTTCTGGGTCTAAGTGCGTGTCAAATTAAAGGCAAATAAAAGGCCCAGCAGGGGGCGCCAAATGTGAATGCAGAACACAAATCAATGATTAACACCAAAAGGGCAAGAATTACATATTAATAGAAAGGCCACGAGTTGTCCAAGACTCCAAACTTTATACTCTCTCGTAATAAATCCTCAAAAGAGAGAGTAATGCCTATTAGGATATCTTTTTTTAAAAATGAAATAACAACAAAATGTACATTTTAACAAGTTTTTACTTTTTTTTTGCTTTTATTATTTTTTTTGTATGTGCCATCTGGTCATATTATCTTATTTATGATGCCTTTTGTATAGCCAAACTTTTTTAAAAAATATTGATTTTTTAGGGTTGGGTCCACATGATACGCTACTAGAAGGAATCAGCTTGAATCACTGCCAGTAACAACATATTATAAAGAGCATAAAGTCCCTACAGGATGGGCAAACAAACCCTGGATTTTCATGTGGGAGCCCAGTGTTCGCTTCTTGTCTGAATGTGATGTTTTTTTCTCACATGTGAAGCATGTGTATTTGGTGGCGTCACGTTGAAATGCTGCTGGTAACGACATAATATAATACAAATAATATGAAGGTCTTTATGGGGCCGACAAACACCAAACTTTCTCGTGGGAGTCTCGTGTTCGCTTCTCGTCTGAATGTAGTGTTTTGCCTCTTTTGCCAATTTTTAACCATCCATGCTAGCATGTGTGTTTGTTGACGTCCTGGCATTGGTTGCCATGTGCTTTCGTTACCTAAACATAACTACGTGTAACGTAATCCCACCATGTGCTTCTGTTGACATCAAAAAAGTATAATAAAAAGTCCTATTTGGAGCAATGTTTTGCTTATCACTGCAATATTTCATGGGTGTAAATACCAGATCAGTCCATTTTTTGGATAATAGAGGCAAATTACTTTACTTTTAAATGGTACTTTAGGTAAAGTTTGATGCTAATAAATTTGTATTTTTACAGTAGATCTGAGTACTTTTTACACTACTGGTAACTGCTTGATGCTGCTGAATTTTCATTGCACACACAGTGCAGTAGTAAGAGTATGAACTGAAAGCAGCTGCTCACCATCCAGTGTTGAACTCCACATGTGCATCAAACAGAGCGACGACGGGAGCGGAGGCGGCCCTCCACCCGCTGACCCTGGACCTGATCAGTCCTTCCTGCTTGTCGTGACGGACCACCTTGATGAATCCTGGGCCGTGCTGAGCGTTGGTCTCGTCCACAAAGCTCTGCAGGTGCTCTTTCAGCTCCACTGGAGAGAGAGAGACACACACATTTACACACATACACTTGGATGTTAAATCAGACTCACTGAAGCCTGTTGGAGCATTGATTATCACCAAAGCTCCACAGAAACTCCCTGAGCTCCATGGGACCGAGGAGAAGCAATCTGTGTGTGTGTATGCGTCATTTCTGCAATAAACTAGGTGACATTTTTAGCAAGCCTGTAATTGTTTTTGTATCATAACTTGTTATAATTTCATAACACATGAAGCCTACATTGTCAATTGCATCATTTTACAACGTAGTTTGTTTTTTTTTAGTAGCTTAGTTAACCAAACAAGATTTCTCCTGAGGGTAGCTTTGATGTAGTTCAACCTCCTCCAATGTGAAGTAACTGGTAGCTTTCAAAGATTTGCTTTTAAGCAGCTTCCCAAACACTGCATGTAGGATACACCTGTTTTATCGCTCAAAGCTCCTCCAGAAGCTTCTCTCTCCTCGTTTTGGGGTCACAGGAGGAGAGGAGGCAATAAATTAGCGGATGAAAAGGACCCTCGGTATATAGTTACCCAAGGGGCCCTTGTTGTTCTGACCTAAAAATGACTTGAATATGCTTATGCTTCAGGAGAAGATTGTAGGTGGGACTGTGTATTTACAGTAGATCTATCTAATTTCTATAACATAATATTTTGTGCTTTAGGTGAGTCAAAGAAATGTTGCTATTCTCCTCTCAGCTGAGACAGTAAAATCTTGGGTCAGACTCAAATGAGTTTCGGGGTGGGCGATACATCGAATATACTCAATGCATAACAGCTTGTTCCACGTATGATGTATAAAATCACTTCATCGTGAACATTGAGTATACTGTAAACTGTCACATTGTTTTTATAAGCCACAGGCATTTTGGTTCTCTCACTCCCTTCTGTGGTTCTCTGCCTCTCACAGACACACACACAAAGCAGAGCTTTTGCAGAGCTCCAGACTGTGACTATCTAATCACATTTTGCGACCATGTAGAACTATTTCAATTTGCAAATACTATTAATATCTTAACTGGGGAGCTGTTAGTTTGTTTCCAGCTTGCAGACAATAAATCATCACGTGTAACGGTGCTGCAGTAACAGTCTAACTTAATGAGTGGTAGTGGCAATAGTGTGAACAGTCAGGACTTTTTAGTCACATTTTGCGACCACAGAGCACCAGTGGGACTTGCAGATATATGTAAAATATGAACTGGAGACTTGTTTGTTTGAGACTTGCCTGCTCAGTGAATAAATCATCACTGTTTCTGTTTAACTGTCTGATAACATCCAACTTTTGACTGAAAGCTTCAAGTCCACAACAAAAACATCAACAGTTCCTGCCTGAGACGAGCCAGGTCGACCCAAAATTTCACCATAAAAGTACATTATTTAACTTTATCAGACTTTATTTAACTTTTTTGTTCCTGCAGTTCAATAATGTTGTGCCTTTCGTAGTTAACATTACTTAAAAGGATGTTTAAAAAATATTGCAATATTTGTTGAGTATCACGATATAGCCTTGAAATATTATATACTTATATCTTAAAGCTATATTGCCAAGTCTTAAATGGGTCTTTCTTTGTCTTTATAACCAACACAATTAAGAAAAGCCCTACAGTTTTATACAGTGGTATTCGAAAACAGTTGGATTTCTTCAGATGGTGAGAATGCATTAATCTGTTTCTGTCTGATCATTTTCTCACCATCTCTCTTGGTCAGACTGGATCCAGTTGTTCAGAGGGCAAACAGGTCTCCTGTTGTTTGGACAGTCGGCTATTTGAGTGAAAACATATTTCACACCGCGGACCCGACGCCTGAAAATTAATTGGGTAACCGGAGTTGTTCTTGATTTAATGACTCGATATTTTCTGTTTGGCAGTAATCACATATGTACACATAACACAATAAGGTGCTCTTCAACTACTCCTAACTCCAGTTTTAAATGAGCCCGTCTTTCTTCCAGGTCAGCAGCAAACTGTGGCTCATTAAAGGAAAACAGAGAGACTGGAGAATCCGGGCTGATGGTAATAATGAATAGAGAAGGGAAGGCAGCAGCCGTAGCCTGCAGGCAGGATTACAGCAGAGAGAAATCACGACGAGGAAATGAAGATGTTAGCTGTTCCACTGTGGGCAGCCTGTGTGAGTTTGTCTCAATGACTTTCTGTGTCTGTCAACCTCAATGTGTGCAAGGCATGTATGCAATCACTCATAGAGAAAGACAGGAGCAACATGAAAAAAAAAAACCCTCAACACTGAATCTCAATATATTCTAAGCACGTGTATGTGTGTGCTTTATCTGTGGCACTGTTTTATACATGCACACATGGACCTTCAGCCCAGTCACCAGAAGAAAATGTTTGCATTGTACATTTCTGCAAAACACAAAGACATAATACATTAGCATGTTTCATTTGTATTATATTAAGGTTTCTACAGTGGCGTAGTGTTTGAGTTGAATTTATCATCTGGAGACTACTCTAAGAGAACAACAAAGCCCAAAACAGGTTGTTTTTTAGCACATCAATGTCTGTCCTGTTCTTGAGCAGCATCTAGAGTAAAATACTTTTAAGCACTTTTTAAAGGTCATTTCCATGTTTTCTTTTATTTATTTATTTTTTGTAACTAATTATCAAGGTTTCTTCTACTACAATTTTTGTGAATTTTTGAGTACTTCTTTCATTGCTTATTGCCTTCTTCCCATGGTTTTGAAAGAAATCAAGCTAATTTGTTCTGGTTTCAAAGGGTTAAAACATGTTTGTTCAATGATAGTGAAAATAGTAATACCTGCAGCCCTAATTTTGAAAATATTGTTAAATTAGTACAAGTTATGATGTAGAAATTTGGCTAGCAGCTAGACAAAGTAATTCAAAGTGATTGTCACATTGTCACACAAACGGAGGTTTCTATGGTTCACTGATCTCTGATCAGCACTGTGAGGCTTTATGAGCACAAGCCCTGATGTCTAATTTACTATTCTGGTGGCAACACATAATGAATATGAATGCATTTCCACTTTTGCCTTCATCTAGCCTCACTTGACCCTCATTTATCATAATTACACCATGTACAATCGATAAGCTGCAGTAATGATCATGCACTGAGTTATCTTCCATCAATTACTGTCAGTGCGAATTACCAGCATGCAATTGTTATTCCCAATAAAGCGAGTGCATTAAATCGCATTTCCCGCAGAATTGTTAACTTGAACAGATGAATTGCATTAGTAGGGAATACAATGTGGTAAATGTTGAATCTATTTATTCCCTGGTTGCTACACTAATCAGCATTCAACCCTGTGCAGCTCCCATGACTAAACTCTGATATAGTGTATTATTGAAGAACAGAGGCGCAGGGAGAGACCCATAAAATCTGCAGGCGACTGTAGCAGAGACAGATTTCTCATAATGGTAATTATTTGGCAGCGGTGAATTATGTTCTATAGGACGTGATGCAATTATTAACAGCACTCTTCCAGCAGACACCGTGCAACTGCTGCAATAAGTTTTAATCTGTTTTCATACACCACTGATGCAGCTAATGCGTGCACAGGTCCTGATCCTGTTCACCATCAAACGCAGACTATAAAAGAAGAGGGACATAAAATATAGACAGTCTCGGCTATGGCTCAGCTACTGGATGGAGTACTTACTGTAATTATTCAACTTAAGATCTTTGCCCTATGATAGGCGAGAAAACTCTTCATCACACTGGTGTGGGGTAAATTAACTCTTTATTTGGCTATTAGTTGGCAGTGGTGTTGCTGGGGGAGTAAACCAACAGCTTAGTCTTTCAAGTTTAACCTTTTAAAACCTGAGTAAATTGGCTTGATTTCTTTTAAAGAACATGGGAAGAAGGCAATGAGCAACAAAACAAGAAATTACAAAAGAAAAGCAAGAAATGAGCTAAAAGTAATATTTAAAAAGGGCTGAGGGCTAATAGTAGTTTTAAAACATTTTTAAAAATATGTAATTATTACAATTGGCTATTACCCTTAAACTTTTTTTTTTTTTTTTTTAAATCTTATTATTGTGGTGTTATTGCACTGCTGTGGTTGCTCATCATCCAGTGCTGAACTCCACAAGTGGAGTTGCCCAATGCCTTTTTTTGTCACGTTATTGAAAGAATTGCACCAATTCATAGCTCATGATTCAAAGAATGCTATAACAACCTGTAACAACCTACCTACTAACCAACCAAACAAACAGACAAAAACAAATGGAAAAATAAAAAAGAAAGAAAAAACAGTTTAAAAAGTATAATAATCCTTTACAAATAATTTTAAATATATAATAATTATCATTTTAAATAAAGTTCTTGGAAAATAAGCCTAGCTCCTTTTTTCTTTTTTTAAAAAAATAATTATCTAAATCTACTTATTTCTTGCAATTAGAGACATTTCTAATCAAGTTGCTCTTTGCCTTATTTCGCATGTTTTTGAAAGAAATTGCACCAGTTTACCCAGGGTTCAAAGGTTTTATGTACTTGTGAAAAGCATCTGAACGCAACACAAGAAAAGTCTTTCCAGGTTTCAAAGGGTTAAAAGATTTCAATTAACAGTGGGTTAAAATGAATATTAATTATTTGCCTGGAAGGAGAGTATACTACTTTGTGAAAGATATCCCTATGAAAAGAACAAAAGATTAAATTTGGATTGAAAAATTATGCAAAAAAATCAATCAATGTGCAAATAGACTGTATATCGATAATATAATAAAATCCCCCTGAAATCCAACGGCCATGAGGGGACTGCTTTCAGGAAAAATACTGCTGCTAAGAGAAATATCCAAAATTGGATACACCTTTTAATCCTGCCTATAATTGATTCCTCCCTGTGGATGGATGGAGGTATAAATGAGTGTTAGCTCCGTGTTTGAGGCTAAGCTTTAAATTAGGAAAGCTGGGCCGTGCTGTCTGCAACTCAAAAACAGGGCTGCATAAAAACAACAGCATAAAAATATCATAAAAGAGAAATGACAGGGAAGTTTTAGGATTCTTACGGCTGTTGCTGTGGTCGTCTACGAGGATGATCTCTTTGAGCAGGTGTGACGGAGTCCTCTGGATTGCTGTGTGGACGGAGCGCAGCAGCACCGACAAGGCCTCGTTGACGAAGATGAAGATGACACTGAGCTGAGGAAGATCTGATGAATATGACATGTTTCTGCAGCTGGAGGAGGGAGAGGGACAGAATAGAACAGAGAGAGTCAGACACTTTCATTGATGTTTCTTGATATTTAAAGATCCAGTGTGTAAGATTCAAGGAGATTTAGTGTTGTCTAGCAGTAAGGACTGCAGCCAGCTGAAACTTCTCTCAGTTAGAATTTGTTCAGTGGTCATTGTTCAGGAGGTTTTAAGAAGGTAGATTAATTAGTCCTTACATTTGTCCTTGATCGTGCTACATTTTTGAAGGATGAGTTGATTAAAATAAGCAGCTACTATGAAGATTCCAGCCAGTTGCTTGGTCATGTTGCTGCCAGTGCCATCATTCAAGTCCTGCAGTGTTTTTTTATTTTTCATCAGTCTGGACCAACAAGTCCACCCATCCAGCACAACAGCCCGACCCGATCTGGGAAGTTAGGGGTTACCCATGTCTCTGTGGAGATGTGTGCAAAGCAGGCTCTGATCTCCAGTTGCTGAGCGAGCCAAAAACACATCTCATCCATTTCATTCTCCTGCGACCGGACATTAGCCAGAAGAAGGCTTAGTAGAGGAACAGCTCTGTTCCAGGTTGGGTCAGCCTGGCCCTGATGCCGGCTCTCCTCCCTCTCTTCGTCCAGCACTTTTGTTTGGTTTTTTTCTCCCCTCTGGTCTGACTGGCTGCTTGGCGCATGCTGTTGGTGGATATCCTCTTGCAGTCTGCAGCATTCACTCCAAACTCCAGACAACTTTCCCCAATGTTGATATGTGCTTCTCTGTCGTAGAAAAGTCTTGCTTCAGCAGAAGGGGCCATGGAGTTGAAAAAAATAGAAAAATCTAGCAAAAAAGTAGCAAAAATTTGAGGAGCTACTGGCTGCTGCATCTACACGCACTGCCATCATCATAGCATCATCATATTGGGAGTTAAATTACCCACAAAGGCTTCTTCCTCTCTAAAGCAAATGGGCCCAGTGATTTAAACCAGCAAAAATACTGAATAAAGCAATTTCACATTACAAATCAGTGTTTCTCCAATATTGTTTGGTATGTTGGAGACAGGTGGCTCACCCACCACATGCTCACCTTTTGTCTCTGATAATTTAACATCCAGATGTTCTGAGCTGAATTATCTGCAGAGGTCTGCTCCTTTTGAGCAACAAATGGATCAGGTGATTTAAACCGATGAAGAACACGCAATTTCATAGTGTTTTCCTGCCGCTGCTTGTTAAAGATGGGCTTCCTCTACATGTTCTCATCCCAACTTGTCACATATGGCGCTTAGCAGCGGACTCCTGTGTCTACATATCACACTCTAGGTATTCTTCTGAGTCTGCTGTTGACATTCTGGGTTGCTGCTATTGTGATGCCAAAAAAGTGCATGGCAACCAACGTCGAGACGTCAACAAAAGCACATGCTGCCATGGATAGTTAGGATTCAGCAAAGGGGCACATGGCAAGGTGGGAAAAAAAAACATCAGACGGGAAGCAAACATTGACCTTCCGCATGAAAGTCCAGGGTTTGTTGGATCCATCCACCGCCCCTCACGCCCACCATACAGGGACCTAGGGGCTCCCTATATTATGTCATTACCGGCAGCATTTCAACCTGATGTCGTCCTGCAGTGTATGATGCGGGGGTGACAGGATCCGTCCGGCTGTGCCCTCACCTGACGTCGCCCCTTTTGCTTATCTAACTGCCACAGCAAGAGCTGTCTGGCCGTCTGCTGGTGTATAATAACACCACGAACAGTTCTGTCCAGGTGCGTTTGCAGCTGACAACATCCAGCGGTGAATCATGCATACACAAAAGTGGGTTTTGGTGTCAGAATCTGACGCCAAAAGCTTTTCAAAAGCTGCGGTATTTGACAACTTCAGGATGAAAACATGTTGCTTCTTACCACAGGGGCCCATGTGAACATGTAAATGCAAATATGTAAATCTATCTGGAGCCAGTTTGTTGTTTGTCCATTCTGGACTACCGTAGAAACGTGTTGGTGCAACATGGCAGACTCTGTGGATGGAGACCTGCTCTCTATGTAGACATGAACTGCTCATTCTAAGGGAACAAAAACACAAAGATTCTTGTTTTGAGGTGATTATACACCAAAGATAACATACTATTATATTGCATTTAATATATCCCCCTAAATCCTACAGACTGAACCTTGAACAAAATCTACTAAAGATCATTCCATTAAAGCTTAGATCAATACAGGCAAATACCACCATCATAAATCTTAATTAATCAATTAACAGTGCGCACATAAATCAACTGACTCACCCGTCCGGTCGTAAATCTGGGATCGGCCGGGTGAGGGAGATCCGGTCGCTAAGGTAGCCATTGTAGCCATAGTAACGGAACTTCCTGAGGGCGACCCTTCGACTCTCAGGGCCTAGGTCGTGACCCCAGTGGTCGAAGAGTGAGGAGGCGGCGTCTGAAGCGGAGTCCGAGGATGCAGCGTCTTCGCTGTCCTTCTGAGGGGTCTCTGCGGACAGAGAGGGAGAGAAGGGTTAATGGAATTTTCCTTTTGAGGAAACATATTTTAATATTTTCAGGTTTTCTCCAACCGTGCTGCCAGACGCTGTGACAGCTACCTGATGTTACACTGTGGAGAAATTTAATGACAAATGAACTTCCCTCAGCTCTATTCATGGAGCTTTACAGAAAAAGAAATGCAGTGACAGAGTGCTAAGTATGCTGTGCGGTTATCAAACAAAACCTGTTTGCTCGGGGCGGAAAGAATAATTTCAGCAGCACGGGGGAAAGGATTGGACACAAATGTGATGCGCCTTAACAGGAATTTCATTGTCATTACAAATAACTCATTCTGGCAGCCACGCCAATCTATTTCTGCAGAGGTGGACATAAATCCCCTAACATGCCCAAGGTAACTTTTTTTTTCAGCAGCTCTGTACTGTTCTGTGCTTCATGTGCAGCAGCGAGCCACTTCCTGTGCATGGTGGAATAACAATGACAGTAGGAAAACATGCTGGAGGCCTGTTTAAAGAAAAAAAACACAACAACACAATGTTCACTTTGTGGGTTGAAATATTTACATTTTATGTGGGTTATAGTGTGCAAAAAGGCTGCATTCATTTTAACTTGTCATGATTTCCAACATGTATGTACGTAGAATGATGCTCTGCAGCTTCCTGTCACCTGTTCTCACTGAGTGGCAGATTTGGGGCAAAGACACAGAATATAAATGCAGTGGACTGTTGTTTGTCTGAATCACTGGAAGAGTTAAATCAGCTGAGAGGAGGAAATAGAGCAGTGATACTCAACTTACTGCCCACAAGCCAAATCTGGCCCCTGACAGGGTGCTGGGTGGCCCCCCAACTATTCTCTAATTCACAATGAAGTAAGGTGAGTCACACTAGGAAGCGGTTTTGTATTTTTAGAACACATAAGGTGCCAGGGTGCATAAAACTGCATCAAAATGTATCAAAGAAAGTGCCAATGGAGGATCCCCCACACCCCCCAATGGAGGTCCTAGCTAATCCCCTTATGTCCTAACTTTCTAGAAACGCCTTCCGTGAAATCTGAGAAAATCCCAAAATCCTGGAAATGTCCCAAAATCTGAGAAATATTCTAAAATCTGAGAAATGTTCTAAATTCCTAGAAATATCCCCAAATCTGCAAATCTGAGAAACATCCTAAAATCCTAGAAATGTCCTAAAACCTTAGAAACCTCCTTAAATTCTAGCAGCATCCCAAAAGGCCAAAACATGCCCTTCAATCCGAGAAGCCTCCTAAAATCCATCAAATGTCTTAAAATCCTAAAAATGGTACTGTTGACTGCCCCCGGCTTCCTGTCATTTTGCAAAAGTGGCCCCCAAACAAAGCAAGTAGAGTAATCCTGCGATAGAGGCTGAGGCGTGCTAAAATTTCAAACCCTGGTGTACCAGTGTTGAACTGGTGGAAGGTATATAAATAAAGAACGATAAGGAAAAAGAAAATTTTAGACAATATAGAACTTTTTTTTTTTCTTCAAAACAGGATCAAACTGTTCTTTGACCTATTTGTGGAAACACTGTCTAAGTTTGAAGCCTCTAAGTGGGCGTTTTCCATGACAACATTTGACAGACAGAGAATTGGCATCACAAGGAGATGCACTGTCAACATCTGAGGGGCGCTGCTGACAGAAACATGTCAAAATCTTAAAACTCACATTTTCAAGTCCACATAGCAGTGGTTGCGAGGATTGACAAGTTAATAATTTATCAAAAACAATATTTCGATTCCGTTCCCCCGACACTAAATACCTGCAGCTGTATGAAATTTCTATTGTTTTTGCAGCAAACAGAAAAGAAAATACACCTGCAGATATTTGACTGCAGTGTATGGACAGAGTTTTATTCATAACTGTTTGTGTCTGCAGGCCTGACAGTAAAATCCATTTAATAAAAGGCAAATGTATCACCAGGGGAGAAGAAAACAGACTGAACAAAAACAAACAAAAAAAAGAAATCTATCACATAACTAAAGCAGCCATAAAGGCATCACACTGACCTCTCACCTCAAGCAAGAAATGTCTGCTTGGTTATCTTTGAAAATGAGTTCTCTTCCTCTTACTGTGTATTCCCATACCCGTACTACTATACTGCATACTATGCCAGAGGAAGATCGTATCTTCCAACAGATAGTATGTCAAATGCAGTATGCCAAAATTTGTGGATGTTCAACAGCATCCAGTTTTATTTTGCAGTATACGCAACACGTTCTCATCACAAGTCATCACATATTGCCACTTTGCATTCTGCGTCTACACATCACGCTCTATGTATCCTTCTGCTTCTGCTGTTGACTTTTCAGCATGCAGCTATCGTGATGTCAACAGCAGATGGAGGGATTACGCTGCACGTGGTTACGTTTAGGCAAAAAAAGCATATAGCACCCAACGCCAGGACGTCAACAAACAGACATGCTGGCATGGATGCTCAGAATTAGGCAAAAGGGGCACTTGACACACTGAACGACACTCCCACTTGAAAGTCCAGCATTTGTTGGATCCATCCGCCAAACACCTTCCTCCCATCCTATAGGGACTTTTGTATTATTTGTATTATATTATGTTGTTACTGGCAGCATTTCAACCTGACGCCGTCCGACAGCGTATCACGTGGATGTGACAGGTTTCATCCAGCCGCATACTAAACTGAAGCCGCCCGTCCGCCTTTTTAAAGTACCATGGTAGGTCCCTTCCGGCCGTCCAGCAGCGTATAATAACACAGCCAGTGGTTGGTTCCTGCTGCATTCTCAGCTGACGTTGTCCAGCAGCGCATCATGCAGATGTGAAAGATGGCTTTTGCCGTAAAGATCCAAACGCAATGAAGGAGGGGTCAAACTGACCCAATTTACAAGTTTAAAAATACAGGAAAGATATTTCTAAAACTTTTTGGAGCATGAAACCACACACAGACACACACACACACACACACACACACACACACACACACACACACACACACACACACACACACACACACACACTTGAAATGTTCACCCCTTTTTGTTCAGGTTTCCTGTTGTAAAAATAGTAAACATTGTAAAAAAATAAAAAAATAAATAAAAGAAAAGAGGTGTTGTTTGAATTAATCAACATGCAGAAATCAATTTCAAAAATGTTGAAAAAAAAAGTGTTGAAAAGAGTGTGATGAATGATATGGTCAGATTTTTATGGGGTAAATATATATATTTTTAAAACTACTTTCAGATGGTCAAACATGCACTGCCTTGAAGTTGAACATCATCCGCTCTTGACAGCACTAAAGCAGAGGCTACAATCACTACAGTAAAAACTTAAATATCTTCTTTTTGTTAATCGCAGTTTGGACCAAAAAGTCCAAAAAGTTGGGAAAAATAAAGGCTACAGGTTTCTGAGCAAAACTAATTTTAAATTCAGTTTGACTTTGGAGTCTGTCAAACATGACTTTCTTCTCTCTGCTGCCCTGCAAACAGTTGAAGGACTGTGAAGTGCCCTCTCTCCTTCCTGAGCTGAATAGCTTTTTCATTAGTGCGAAGAGCACTACTTCACCCTTTGGCAATAACATGCTTAATGCTCTCGTGGGTGGAACGCCACCTCCCTCCAAGTCCCCTCGGAGCCTCATAATAGGAACACTAAAAGCTCTGCACAGGATGTTGTGTTGCACTTTTCTTGGCTACAAATGCATCGTGACGCACCTGAAGTCCTGAGGAGAGTTAAGACGCGTCATTTGGAAAAACTTTTTGAGTTTGATATCTGACAGGAAGAGGAACATTGGGTGGAAAGAAAGCCATTTACATTCACTGAGGCTTTTAGTTAATACATTGTGCTTTTTAGCAGCGAAGGTCAGCAGAAATAAGACCGTGTACTCTGAAAGGTTTCTCAGTGATGCGCAACCCTCTGAAACATCAAGTGACGTCACTTTTCTTGTGCTGCTTTCAGAGTCCTTTAACAAGCATTTCAACCTTTGAGCCTTGAGTAAATTGGCGCTATTTCTTTAAAAAAAACATGCGGGGAAAAGGCAATAAGCAATTTTACAGAATATGACCCAAAAAGCAGGAAATTAGTAAAAAAACAAAAACAAAAAAAAACTAGAAAATTGCCTGACAATAAATGGAATAAAGAAAGTAAATAAAAAACAAAGAAGAAAATGACCTGCAAAAAACCCAATTAAATTATAATAATATAATGGTTATAAATAGTTAGTTTTTATCTTAGAATTTTCCCTTTTTAAAGTATTTTTCAAGTCATTTTCAAAGTTATTTTAATTTTTTAAAAATGATTTCAGGTCATTTCTCACTTTGAATTTTTGATTGGTTGTTTTTTAAAAATAAATTAATAAAGCCAATTTTCCCAGGTTCCGGGGGGTTAAATAAAGCATTTGATCTTATTTCCCATCTTTGCCAAGCGACAGTTTAATGTGGAAGGTAAAAAAAAAAAAATCCCTCTAGAAGCCTGTCCCAAATATAAGCCTGTGGAGGCCAGTGATTCAAGCAAATAATAGACCAAGACATGACTACTAATTGACGTTTTACGGTTATTAAATTTTACAGAATTATTATGATTTTCCAAAGCAGTTTTTCAGGTCATATCATGTTTTAGTTTTATTTACTATTTTCAGGTACTTCTTTGTGTGTGTGTGTGTGTGTGTGTGTGTGTGTTTGTGTTTTTTTTAATTTTATTTAATTTTTATTAATTTCTTGCTAATTTTTGGGGGGTTTGGTTTTTTGTCGCTGCCTCTTCCCATGTTTTTGAAAGAAATCAATTTGCACAGGTTTCGAAAGGTTAATTCTCCAGCAGGAAAAGGACAGATGCATCACAGATGACTGCAACAGGGTGGTTTTCTGGATGTTTGTGTCGTGTCCTGACCTGACCTGTTTCCAGCATGTTGCATTATTAATGACGTAGGAGCGAGCTCCCCTTCACAGTATGGCGGGAGGATATAATGTGCCTCTGGAAGAGGAGTCAGGAGGAACCAAGTGGAACAATGGTGAATCGGTGAGTCAGTGTGTGTGGGTGTGTGCAATACAGTATCCACAGTAGCCTTTTGCATGTATAGTATGTATAGGTGCAGCAGAGCAATAAGTGCATGTGTGTTAATTTGTTCACTGTGTGCATGTGTGCTTTACTTTGGACTATCATACAGAGTCTAATTAGAACTAATAAGCACAACAGCAGAAATCAACAGCACACTGATATGAGAGTGTTTTGTCCTTATCGAACAGTCAGATAAGTGCTCACACGTGAATGCAAAGCACAGCTTTGTGAAGCTTCTTTCCTTTTATGTTTTGACATGATATGTCTTACTCACTCCGTAATAAAATGTTTAGATCAAATCAAAATTAATTTTCATTTGCTCAATTCAACGTGTGAGCATTTAGCTTCCCCCAGGTATTGCATCATAGTTCTTTTTTCATGTCAAGACATCATTTTAAAACTGCGAGCAGCTTTAAAGACACAGACAGGAAGGGGCAGAAATGACGCTCTGTGTCTGACTGCACAGCAGACTATACGACAGGATTTTTTTTCCCCAAAATATTATGACTTTATTCTCAGCTTTTTAGAACTCTCAGATATGTGGCATATGTTTTGAACGTGCAGTTTTTAATATGAGCAGAAAAGTTGCTTAAACACACACAAGCTTAAGTCCAAACTTTACATATTATTGTTTTTGTTTTTTACACCGTCAAATCAAATTTGGTATCGAGTATCATGGTTTTTTTGGTGGTATTGGTGCCGACTACTAGATTTTTGGTACCGTGACTTCCCTACATATAGGGACCTTTGTGCAACATTTCAACTTGGCACTATCCAGCTGTGCATCATGCTGCATTGGAGGGTGCCATCCAACTGAAAATGGTTACACCGCGGCTGTTTCTGTCTGGCCATGTTCTTTGCCGAATTAAAAAGGTGACTTTTGGTGTCTGGTTCTTATGCCGAAATCACTGCAAAAGCGCCTTAATTTGACAAATTTAGAAAATAAGGATTAAGCCTACAAACAGAAAACCAGCAGCGGTGAGGTAAACTGGTGAACTGAGCACTTTCTAGGCAAAATTGGAGAACAGCTTCTCAGCTGAAGAGGTACAAAATAAAGGCCCAGAGACCCGAACCAATAATAATATCAAGGGCAGATGTGGACAGATTGTGCAAAAGGATTAACCGAAACAAGCCCCCCTAGACCTGACAGTATCCCTGCTCGAGCTTTTTACAGACAGTTTCTGTCACTGCTCCAGTCTGTCGTCCAAACATGTCAAAAAGATAACAGAAAAACAGGAAGGAACCAAGGCTCTCATCTTTAGGAAAAAAGTTAATTGCAGTGGCAGGTTCTAAAAACTTTAAATTCTTGAAACCAAAGTCTGGACGCCAAAACGCGTCAAAGAAGTAATAGTTTTTAATCATGGTTTAAGGCATTCTAACTTTTATCCTGAGTACCTTGGTTTCTTCCTCTTTTTTCTAGTTTTCTAGTCTTTTTTATACCATTACTAGTTTCAAGAAGCTCTCCTGTTTTGTGTCTTTTTATCTTAAAAAAAATGTGCCTTTCCCCAAACTCCAGACCATAGCCCTCTTCCTGAATGACTACCGTCCAGTCGTGGTAGAATTGAGTCTGAAAACAAAGAGTTTCACTGCCAGCGACTGCTCCGCTGTAACTGATGCACGTCTGACAAATAAAACCCTGACAGAGCAGCTCGTAATCCACACACACAGAGGAGCTGAGAGGTCAGAGGTCACCCTCTTCGAGTGCTGCTCACTGTTCAGTCCGGCAGCATCCGGGAGTGCATTGTCACGGTAAACAGTGGAGCTCTGTGCTGTGATACTCTTGTTGGCGATAGGCACTTGGCTGCCTGTCAATGTCTGCTCAGCTGTGATTACACACCAAACACACAAAAACACACATGCACACCAGAACGGTTCAGAGAGAGAGTAAGGTGTACAATTTGGAAATTAATTGAACATGTCCTCATAAAAACCATGAATCATACACGCACTGTGAGGGATTTAAAAAGCAGCTAGCAGCAGTTAGCGTGTAATTCGAAAATGAAGAAGAGCGGACGTAACATCCAAAAACTGGGAAAACAAGGACAACAAAAACGCAGGAGCACCTTATCCTCTGAGCAGAGGACAAGATCAGCCGCCAACCAGCCTGGAGCTACATCACTTATCTTGTGCTGCTTTCAGACGCCTTTCACAACTATTTTAGAGGAAATTTGAAAAACACTGAAAAAAAAGGCGAGGAGCAACTTGGTTAGAAATGTCCCACAAATTGCAACAAATTTAGATGTGCTCGGAAAGCTAGGAAAAAATGTCAAAGATTAAAAAAAAGAAAAAAGCCAGGGAAAACTAAATGTATGATTACGTTTTTTCTTCTGTTGCTCATTGTCTTCTTCCCTTTGAGAAAAACCAAGTCAATTTACTTAAGTTTCGAAGGGTTAACTGCAAACAACAGAGATTATATCAATATGTGATTTGTTTACTCTTTATTTACATAGTTTTCAAACAGCCTTCAAATTTTCTACAAAAATTCAATTTTATTAAGTAAAGTTATGTGTTTTGTTTTTGGTGTGCCACCTGAAATTTTCAGTGGCCCCATCTGGGCAACCCTATAAACATTTTTTGGGGGGGCACCACTGGAGGGACAACACGAAAGACAGACAGAAAGAATAAAAAATAATAATGACAAGAGTGAGTGCGATGGGACAAATTGAGAAAAAGCCAGAGGAGTTATGAGCGCGACAAAATAAAAGTGCCGGCAGGATGAGGAGCGAGGTGCGACAGAGTGATGAGGACAACAACAAATAAAGGGCTTGTGACAGAAGGTATTCATCCCGGGGCATCTCTAAAGCAGGCGGCCCTGAGCTCCGTCAAATTAGCTTGCAGAGACACACACTTTTATTGGCTCAGACATCAAGACAGCTCCCCGTCTATACACACACACACACACACACACACACACCCATACATCCTGCAAACCTGACGGCATCAACCCCCGGACTCTCCCCACAACCAAATGGATTAGGAACGGGCCACTCTGCTGGGTGACAAAGTGTCTCACCTTGTCCTCCAGTCACTTTATGCAGAACTGGCGTGCTGTTGGCTCAGCGGGCCGGACGCTGCACGCTGCAGAGCACATTTCACCCCCCGGCGAGCACTGTGACAGCGCTGCAGTCAGAGTCCTGATCTGCTGCAGTCAAGACTGACACCACGACTATTCCACACCGGCAATGACGGGTTTAGGGAGGATTAACGAAAATGCAAGAGTAAACCACAAGGGTTTTCACTAATGAAAACATAAAAGGTTGAAGACAGTCATACAATCTCTCTCTCTCACACACACACACACACACACACACACACACACACACACACACACACAATTTCTTTGATCGTTTGTAGTGTGGAGAACACAAATGTGGACCTACGGCAACAAATGCTTTTTACTCCAAATCCAATTTCCATCTGCTTTGGTGACTGAAAAAGAAAATTACAAATTGAAAATGTAGAAGAATGTGAGAAAAAAACAATTTAAATCTGAAATGATGCCATGCTTTTAAATAAATGTATTCCTCTTTGTTGGAGGGTGGTGAAAAATACCACATTTACTGTGTTTATTCTGTCACAAGTGTTTATTTTTGTTTACTAAACAGCATGCACCCTCCCTAAAGAAGATGAGGGTCTTAACAATTTGAAACCGGGGAAAATTAGCCTAATTTTTTTCAAAAACATGGGGAATAATTCTGTGTAAGTGAACAATGAACTGATTAGGTTCTGGTGGTCAAAGGTCATATATGATATCTCAAGTAAGCCCTGAGGTTTTTGTTTTGTTTTGTTTTTCAAATTTGGCACAAACGTCCACTTGATGAACTGATTCAGTTTTGGTGGTCTAATTTCAAATGTCAAGGTCACTGTAACATTATCTGTCTCACTCTCATCAAAGTGACATCCCAAGAATGCCCTGAGGTTTGTTTGTTTTTTTTCCCAAAATTTGGCACAAACATCCACTTGCACTAAAAAAATGAACTGATTAGATTTTCAAGGTCGGTGTGACCTTCGTGCTTCATTCTCTTTACTGCGATATTTCAAGAAGACTCTCAGAGAATTTTCTCAAATTTGAGAATCTGAAGCTGTTTTGATATACCTGTAAAAGCTGAGGCATCATTCAGTTACATCTGCAACCAGCATACTGCAGTCCTGCAAATAACAACTGAAAACTTGGTTAAACTGAAAACTCGGGCTATTTTACCATCACAAGTCAACATAGCTGCACCACCCTGCTCCATGTCTCTGTTTTAATTTGTATGCCATGTACAAATTTGGTGCTTGTTTTGTTTGACGCGAAATCTGAGCGTCCTCTGCATATCAAATGCTCACCAGGTAACAGCACAGCTGTCAGCGGAGTTTTGACTGACAGTCAGCTGTAGACAGCGAGATGTAACATACAGAAGGAAGGAAAAAGAGAAACCTAAAATCTAAACTTTACTGCAAACTAAATCCAGGATAACCAAAACTCCACGCAGTCTGGGTGCAAGATCTGAGCCCATCTGTCAATCCTCCATCCAAACGCTCGCTGGCAAACATTTTCTGACATTCTCTAATGGCGTATAATTCGTGTATATAACAAGAGCAGTCCACAAAGACATGATGAAGATGTCTTTTGAGGACAGTCGGAGTCAACATTATGAACACGTTGGTGTGGAGGGGAAATGCTGCGGGCTTGCTGCAGTGATTCAGAGCTGGATGTTGATTAGGGAGCAAAAAATCCTGCCCTGCTGTGAGTCAGCATGACGGATGCTCCCAACATCTATTTATTCTTTCATGAAACCTTTTCAGCTTTTTGTGTCGGCGCTGACCTTAATTCAGCTGGTTTCCAAAGACTCCACATTCAAGTGCATCGATTCAGGAAAATTGAATGTTGTCGCAGAAAAGGGAGCGTTTGGGTTTTAGAGATCATATCCTGTTTGCCATCAGCTCTTATTTTGACAGAGTGGAAGTATGAATACGCAGTGTTTACTGATACCGGCTATATTGTGTGTTTTTTATCCTCCGGTACAATCAGGATTCTTGTTTATTCAGCTCCATCGGTTTCTGTGTGGGATGCACATAAACAGCTTAAACTGATCAAGACCTTAAATGGGACATGAGCCCGATTTGCAAAACACTGTGCGTGGATGTAAAAACATTCAATTAGACCGCCGCGCCTCCTCCGTGTACTTTCAAGTTGCTCATCAGCCCCACATTGAAAGACTTGCTGCGGCTGCTGCTTCGCAGGAACCTATCCCAGCAGGCTTTGCACTTGTAACACAAACACACACCCACTCACACCCGAGGATTTGAAAGAATTTGTTTTCGTGGAGAGAATCTCATTTGCTCTGCGAGCCCTGCAACATTATCTCCCTCCGAAAGCTTTTTGTGTTCCAATATTTAAAGAGGCAAAAGGGAAAACACAGGCAATTCATTTGCCTTTTGTACCGACTCGGAGCCCCTTCAAATCACACGACGGCTTCGTTTCATATCACAGCGAGCGATGACTCACAAAAAAGTTCCTTTTCAATTGTTTGCAGTGCGTTTCATTGCGTTGCCACGAGCACGCTCGCACAAGACTTGTTTGCAAAATGTTGTGCTGCTCCCAGCTGAGGCAAAAAAGGAGCCCATCTGCACTTCCTCGAAGTAAAAGGAAACTATTTTTGCAAGTTTTGTGCTGCTGTGTTACAGTGACACACACACACACACACACACACGCTGACAGACAGAGAGGAAGTGTGTGTGACACAGAGAGAGACGGCGGCCTGCGGCCTTGTGCCGGAGTTCACACATGATTAATTTAATCAAGCAGCGAGCAGATGGTGATCTCTGGCTTCCTCCGCTCCCCTCAGGTATGAATTATGTGTTTAATGGATCACACCTGGACAAGTCAAATCTGTACTTACAGCGTAACCAGAGAGACAAAGCAAGACAGAGGACGCAGAGACAAACCACAACCGAGAAGCATCAGTGCTTTTCCATACGGTTTTGCATCTTTGCTGGTTTTATCCATCAGTTAGAGTCACGGCCTTTTGCCATTCAAACTCAGGTTTTCAATGTGGAAATATTCTACGCCGGCTTTATTCAAACATAACAGGACGGTCACAGATGGAGCTGAAATGCTGAATTGTGTTTGGCACCATGTGTGCTACAGAGAGAGCGGAGGTGCTGCTGGAGAACAGCGGTGAGCTGGAAAACAATGACATGAAGGAGTGTTTTCTGAGGGGCTGTATCACTGATGGATTTCACATACAAAAAAACACAGAAGTCACGTGTGTGTACAGAGCTGGAGTCGGGATATGTTCAGCGTAGCTTCACATAAAGGCTGGAGGCAAAGGGAGACTTAACTTGACTCTGTCAGGAGGGCAACGTGGATGTTAACTCTTTGTACGACCATATCCTCTTAAACATATCTTACAGTAAAGGGTCTATACATTAAGTAGAGCTCCGATTCTCTGCTTGAATCCAATTGGGTGAAATTTGTCACTATTGCATTGGGTTTGAATCGAGTCAGGCTCTCCAAGATTTAATTATTACCATTTTTTTTGTCTTTTCATGAAACTGTCGTGGATTGTCTTGTGCTTAAATGGCACTTTGGCAGGAGTTTTAATGAACAGAATCAAGAGGGAGAGAGAGAGAAAGAGGGTGGAGAGACGGAAAGTGGCAAAGCATGTGGAGAACTGAAGAAGGGAGAGCGTGCAGGCAAGAAAGGGACGGAAAGAAAGAGAAAGTAAAAGGAAGGCTGCAAGGTGACTGGCAGTATTTGCTTCAGCCTCCTCAGCAGGTGGAGAGATGTGCATAATCATCATCTGCGCGCTGCATCGCCATCGCCGTGCGTACTAGTTGTGCCAAGGGCTGCATGCCACATAAGAGCCCACAGAATGAGTAACTGACTCTACAGCAACAATAAAAAAATCATCTTTACATCCCTCAAGTTATGAAAACTGTGGTTCCAAAACAAGAATATCCCTCAAATAGCACTGTCAACACAACACTGTCTCACAAAAATACGTGAAACCATGAAAGCAAACAGCTCTGGCTGTGCTAGGCTGCTATTTCTGCCGGATGCCGGAGCACTTTGCATCAATTCAGCCAAATTAAGCACAGAGCAGACAGGAAGTCAGACAGCGACACAACATTAAAACATCCAGGTAATTTTCAAAATAAAACACTACATGTTGACATTCAATCGTATTTCATGCAACTACATCAACAAAACGTCACAAGAGGTTTTCAGAGATCACTACTGACACCATGGACAAGCGGAAGCTATTTATGGAGGTAGAAAACCATAAAATTATTTATGACAATGCACATCCTTTTATAAGGACAACCACGTCAGTGGATGGTGAGTAATTACTAACTAGCTTCTGTACTGATACACAGGGGATTCTCGTTTTTAACGATTCAGAAATCCTAAACATCGACATTTATTAAAGTCTTAATAATTTAGAGACTGTTTGTCGGATCGTCTTACGTTTTCGGCGGTGAAAGCTGCCGGTGGTGCCGCTCAGAGGGAAACTCCGGCGCAGCGCAGCTCTTTCAGAAGCCTCAGGATCCAGCCTGCGAAATCAGGTGTTTTACGGGACCTTGTTCAATAAATACATAGTGATTGATCCGATATTGGGTGTCTTCCGTCCATATTTTAATCATATTTCGATGATAAAAGTACACTAGCATCGATGCTAAACGCCATATTGGTTTCCCATGGTTCCTTTGGAGAGGTCAGAGGTTTGTTTCGGTGTTGTCAACCAATCGGAAGACGAGCCGACGCTTAGTATCCGCCTACGTTTGCTACACGTCATCTGGAGCAAACTGCACTGTGATTGGTCTAATCTGCTGTATCTATCGCTCTGTGTTATTGGTTGCGCCTCGTGCATTAGAATAAACGCTGGTGGCCCCTTTAATAATAATAATAATAATAATAATAATAATAATAATAATAATAATAATGAGACAAGGGTAAATCAGGAGACAGTGTAACAGGCAGCAGGGCCTCATATGGATGTAAACTGTGTGTTGACTGCAGGCAGAGCAGGCAGGAGAATCAGGCCCCTCTCTGAGGTGTCAGGAGTGTGATGTGGCCCTCTGCAGCATCACAGAGAGGAGCTGCTTTGCAGAATGGCACAGATAATGGGATACACAAACAACTGCAAAAAACAATGGTACTTTTTTTGGAAAAGTGTCAATTTTCTGAACTATAATAATTACAATGTTTATTTTTTCACTTTCTGATTCCCAACGGTTTTCTACAACAAAAAAGCTTGTACATCATAAAACTTCCATAATTGCATACACACTTTGCTTTCATAACATAACATGCCACTGGTAAAACAGACTGCAGTAGATCCTAAGATTACACCTCCTATATTTTGAATCGGAAATCTTTTCGAAACGAGAGTCAATTCTAAATCGAATCGTGACCCCAAGAATCGAAATTAAATCGAATTGTGAGATGCTGAAAGATTCACACCCCAACTAATATAATGCACATGATTCTGTAATTACCGTGGGAACTCCTCGGTCTCGCCACTCCAGCTGATTCAGCAGTTCTGGGCTGTACCGCACTCAAACCGCAACTGGTGGGAGTTGAAGGATGAGCGAGCACGGAGCAAAACCGCAGCTGGGCCGTTCCACAACGCACATGCAAGCTGTGGGAAGCTCTGCGTTAAAAGGAATTTTGTGGAGGTTTGCACGAAATGTGTGAGAATATCTTGCTGGCAACATGAAAACAATGCAAAGTCTATTATCAATGGTTGTTGTTAAAAGTTTGGGGAAAGGACTAGAATTACCGCCTTGCAGTAATAATTATGCGCTGCTGCACCCTATCCACTTCAAGCATGAGACATGGCAGTGATGTGTCAAACTGACCGCAGTTAGTAATGAAGTGCATGTCTGAAAGTAGTTATTTAGATGCTGAGTTCTCCAAAAAAAGAAAGTATTGCCTAGTAGTCGGTATAATTCTGAGCCAGCATACCTGGAATATACAGTACACTATATGGACAAAAGTATTGGACCACCTCCACATTACACCTACAGGAGCTTTTATGACATCCAATTTTAAATCCATGGGCATTAATATGGAGTTGGTTCCCCCTTTGCCACCACAACAGCCTCCACTCTTCTGGGAAGCCTTTCTGTGGTATTTTATAGAGTGAAACACCTAAATTCAATGATTATTTATCCATATAGTGTAGGTGTAATGTGGAATAGTAACAGTTTCATTCTCAGTGTAAATCTGGGTGGTGTTTTGCTGAGTTCTCTAACAGTCAACCTTTGGTCAGGGGATTGTGACTTGTCAACCTAGAAAGTCGAACTCTAAAAATGTTCCTGAATTGTGTTTATATAGGAGTGGGGGGGTCGCCATGGGAAGGAGGTAAAAGAGGAGGGATTTTATAATGAGCAGCTATATCAAAAATTCCCTTGTTTACTAATGATTTAATTGTTAGCACAAAACATGCATTTGTATACCTCCATGTAAAAGCAACTGATCACAAAAAAATAAAATAAGATTAAAACACTGAAATTTCTATCTGCAATTTTACTTGTGCAAGCTGACTTATCTAAATTTGCACTCCTTCGTGTTGATAACCCTCACCTTGTTGTTTACTGAGCGGAATAATGCACAGTGTTTCCTCCTCTCTCTGCGATGCCTCTCTAACACGGAGCCTGACAGACTGCAGATTAAAGATCAGAGCGGAAGATTCCATTATCAAGCCATTTCCTTAACCACACTAACAACCTTTTAAAACTCTCAGCCATCATTTTATCCCCATCTCGCTGTCGTCATAATGTGATGCTCTCTAGTCTCTACTATTACTGTCAGTCCCTCTGCCGTACAGTGTGTGTGTGTGTGTATAAAAAACAGATTGTTTCCCTCTGCAGCTCAGCCAAAAACATTATCCATCACAACTCTCAGGAGGCACACACACACACACACACACAAATGCCCTCACACTTTCACAAACAAAGAGGTAATGCTTGTGCACTGGAAAAAACACGCACGCACACTCTGGGAAACATGCATGATGGGAGGGTAATCTATGTCTTCATCACAGCTTGACTCCAGTCTGGATTTTCCAAGTGGTCCACTTCCAGCGATCAATACAGATTGAGTGGGTCTTCCTGTAAGTCCATATGGCTCTCTGCCGCAACAGACCCTTCCAACGCCCCGCTAATTACATTACAGCGCTACAGATAAGGTTTCATTGTCTCATACAATGTGCCTGCTATTAAAGGCACTTCTTGGACAGAGAGATGTGGAAAAAAAGAGGTTTTCTTATCAAACGATATTAAGTTCCTCAAACTCATTTTGAGTCATTTGCTCAGAAAGCTGCGTGTCTTTTTAGGGGAAGATGAAAGAGTGCAAAACACGCATGCATGAGGTGTGTGACTCAATTAAAAGCATTTTAAGAACTTTTCCCTTTAATTGTCTGTAATATGGCTCCTGCTGAAACATTATATTGGCGCTGCAGAGCTCAGACACGAATCTTCACAGTAACAAAGCAGTGTGAGATCAGTGAGTAAAACAGTTGGAGAGAAGAGAGCCAATTTACAGGATCGGAGGAGTGGGATTAATTAAAATGTGTGATGTGTTTTACTGGGTGGATAACAGTTGACTTTGGGTTTGTTTAGTTAGATCTGCAAAAAAACAACCTTTTCAAGACACAGGTTTATACATTTATTTGGTTAATTTTGCTGGAAAAGATCTGTTTACGTCAGTCCAGGTTCCTGATTTGAGGGACGTTTGTGTTTGAGACGTTAACTGGATGCTTTTTAAAGAAGAACTCGTAAAACTCATTCGATTTATTTAACTTTGCAGTTTGCTAAAAAGACTAAACTTCAACAGCCCTGTCTGACTGCAGGATTCATATTAATCCTTAACTTGATGGGAAACCATTTTAAAGGAATATAAAGCCCCTTTCCCACTGGGAAACAAAACAAAACAAAACAAAAAAAAACCAGTTGAAATAGGAAAGGTTACAATCTGCATTCATTCGTAGAGCATATAACTCTGCAGCAGTCATGGATATTATCGGTTTCAGCTCTGATCACCAGTTATGGAAACATGAAACCCAGCAGGTCAAGGTAATTTTTGCCCCATTTCCGGCAAAATTATACAAATACTGTCTGTGTCAGTCCAAGCAGCACTCAAATATTATTTCAAATTATTCTGCACTGACTTTGAGAGAAAGACGAATAAGTAAGAGAATTTTAAAAAAAAGACGAAGCAACCCCAACAGTGTCACTGGCCTCCATGCTGCTTTCTACTAACCTTGTTTTCCGCAGCGCTCATGACGCCCAACGTGACATATAAGTAAAAAAAGTGTGTAAGAAACATGTAGGCATCAAGTCCACTTATTAGACGCTTTTGGATTTCTGCGAAACAGTGTGCCTTTGTAATTCTTTGGTTTTGACTTAATGACACAAGAACTAACAAGTCTCACCTCTCCCTCCTGTTTTGGTCATTTTTGTTCTTGAATCCAAAAAGCACCTGTTTTTGAAACCTACATGTGAAGACGCACTCCTCAGCCAAACTTTTTATAACAGAAAGGTATACTTGTCTATTGCAGAGACATGTACATGGATAAGGTCTACTTGCAATATCATTTGGTCATTTAGCAAAGTACTGAACAAATGGCATTTTTGACCTGATTATGCTACTAGAAGAAAAGTTAAGGGAACACTCAGTCCATCCTGAAGTCAACATAGATGGCTGCACCAAATTTCATGGTAATCCATTCAATAGTTGATTAGATGTTTCTCTCAAAACCACAAAGGTCGACCTCATGGTGGCTCGAGGAGAAATATCAGGGGAACACAAAGGTCCTGGGGATACACACTGTCTGGTAAACATGTCTGTGCAAAATGTTATGCCAATCCATATGTTCAATTAAGAGATCTCGCTGAGGATGGCGGCACCCGAGGACGAGTCAGGGGTCGACCAAATTCATGTCTGCACAAAGTTTCACTGTAATCCATCCAAAAGTTGAGTCTGGACGAAGTGATGCACCGACAGACAAACTAACATTAGTATTCATTGACAAATGTGCAATATGACCTGAAAAGTTGTTAGAAATAATGACAGGACCACTGCAGGAAAGAAATCCATAAAAGTTAGGGAAAAACTATATTTTTATATAATTATCACAATTACATATTTTAAATTATGTTACAGGATTATTCTAATTTTAAGCACTTTTTCCAGGTTGTTTAATTTTTTATTTATTTATTTTACTTTTTTAAATGTTTTTTCCCTGATAATGTTCTTGTACTTAAAAACAATAATAATAATAATTTCTTGCTAATTTTTCATTGCCCTCTCTCCATGTTTTTCTCTCCATGCAGAGCAATGTTAAAGAGGAAGACAGCAGATGATAGAAACTGTTCTGGGAAAACCAAAGAAAAACCTTGCATGTTCTCCTCTGTGACCTCTCACGCAACCATACTTCTGGTTAAAAGGAATGCATAAATTAGATACAGAAAAATGTCATATTTATGCAAATGAATTACTTCCCCCAGAACAATGCTATCCGGCATCACTCACTTGAAATATACATCAGCATGTGCTGCTATGCAGGCGTTTAAAATATGCATCAAAACAGATTGGAATGTTTTTTTTCCTCCTCTGAACAAGACATTTGCATTTACGGCGGCCTGTTTGCTCAAACAGCACAATATGTTTAACTTGTGGGGGCATAATCGGAGGAACAGAAGGGCATGCATGTTCTCAAAAAAAAAAAAGAGAGAGATCCTGGAGACGCTGGGAGAAAAAACTTACAACTGGTGCTTCAGGACACCAATTAGTACACAGCAAGAGAACAGCAGGTTTGTAGTGAAGAGAGGAGAGAATTAAAAACCTTTCAATACTGACTACATCATATCTATTCCCTGTACAGTACAGAGTTAAGCTGTCAGTGCTAACAATAAAGTGGCACTCGCTCAAAATAGATTACTCGTCGCCACATATAAATCACACCGAGCTTTAGTAGTGTTGGCCATTTTGGCAGCCATACAAATCGAGGTTCATGAAGATTAAAGAGGTGCTCATAACCTGCGGAAAGTGAAAATGTCAGTGACAAAAACTCAGAGAACAGCAACAAAGGCAAACAGCATCAAAGGCGGCTGAAGGGAATCAGAGGGTTTAAGAGCTGCAGGAATCATCTACAAAGCTCAGCTATCCGAGCCCCTGAAACCATTCACACTGATAGAGCTGCCCAAAACGCACCAGCACAGATACTGAACGTACACAAAGGCAGAGAACCAGAGGAAGAAAAGGAGATTTTCCCTCAAAAGGCGGCATGGCCAATTAAAGAATGTTTAAAGACCCTGACACACTGAGCCGACAGTGAGCCGTCGGTCAATATTTAGCCGTCGGTGTGCGTCTGTAGCCCTAGTTGCTGCAGTGTGTCCTACATTGTTGGCAACCCTCAGCTTTTTCCCACCGATTCAGCATGTTGAATCGACATTGGAGACTTTGGAGCCCATTGGTGAATAAAAACACTCAGATACGCAGATCAGCTCAGCGCACGAGAAGAGAAATGAAAGTGAGGAATGAAAACAAAGAGCTAAAGCCAAAAGGTAGTAAGATCAAAATAAACTTGTTATATAAAAGGTAAAATTTCTTGTCGCTGGCAACTGAGCTCTTCAGCAGAAATGTTTCCTTATGCTATGTGTTATTGTTCACTGGTGCACGGTAAATACTTTTTGATCTTTCAAGATTGCTGTAAGAGCCGCTTGATCACATGTTTTATACTTAGTAAAAATGTTTGTGTGGGTCTCTGACATGTAATACAGTTTCTGACCTTCTGTAGGTTTAAATAACATTTTCTGTATATTTTGAATTTTGTACTGTGGTAGACATGTTTATATTTGCACTTCTTATTATAATATTTCTGTACCACAGCTTTAGTGCCATTAGGTAGTTTAATGCACATGACAAATGAGGATGGGATGACGTTGTGCTAAAAGACGACAAAAAGTCTGTGTAGGTGTAAGGTGTAAGATGTTTTCTTTATGTGAGGAACAGGACATCAAATCAGTGCAGGAAAATGTTTATGTGTTGCTAGGCAACAGCAGCCACTTCTAGCAGTTACGGAACTTAATTAAACAAACAAATCATCAGTTGCCGCTTATTACTGTTAACTAATAAAAAACAGTTGAACTGTTGCATAAAAGCAATATCACACTCGAGGTTGTGATGTTGGACTGTATATCATCACGGCTGATGATATACGGTGCAACATCACGATCTCGAGAGTGATATTGCTTAAATCCGTCAGTGATTTAATGTTGTGGCTGATCAATGAATTTTCTTATGTGATGTGCAGCACCCCAGTGAACTGCTGTGTAGGTAACGCTTTGAAAAAAGATTAATCCAGTTTGTAAAATAAGTCACAGCTCCAGGGCTAGACCAAAATTCTCACATGGTGTCTGACAAAAGAACCCAAACTAACGGTGTGAAAGCCTCTTCTGTTAGAAATTTGTCCAAGAGCTGTTTCATCGATTTGTGCAGCCTGTGTAACCAGCAGCTAACTGGCAGCATTTCAGAGTCTGATACTGATTCTCTTGGATAATCGTATACACCCACTTCATGGATATTACTGTGCAGCAGCACAATGCAAAGTCAGGAGTTTGAGTCCATGAGATTAAATTAATACCCTTTCCACAAACAGGCATGCCATTTGCTGGAAAATGAAAATATTGCTCCTTTGACAGAGCAGATCAATCACATAAACACTCAGCGAGGCTCTCTGTGTGCACTGACAAGGTTTGTGTGTTCAATCCGAGCTAATATCCATCACAGTGTCTGATAGTCATGCTAATCATGCAGATAAGGTGCCAACATGAGTCACACCCACTCTCATTTCAGCTGCCACACACACACGCAACACGAGCACATAAATCAAAGGCAGTGTGTAATTCCTGGGAGCTAATGAAAGGCTCAACGACTGTAAATGAGCTACTCCTTTCTGCATGGCCCAAAATGACAAAATCTATAGGAAGCTGATCAATATCTGAGACTCACTTATTAGCTCAATGGCTGGGACTTTCAGAGCTCACAAAAACTTCCTAGTGACCGGGTTTGCCACCGCTGACCGGCATTTTTCAAAGTGCTCAGAGAAAAATAACGCTGCAAAGACTGAGGGACATCTAATGCTGGCTCCCAACAGCTGACTCCAGTTTTGGATTTGGTTCCAGGTTGATTAAACACCAGGACACACTACAGGCGTGTTTCCACTACATGGTACTGGCGCTACACTACTCTGCTCTACTTGCCTTTTTTGGTTTTCCATTAGGAAAACGTACCTAGTACCTCGTACCTGGTACCATCTTTTTTGGTACCTGCTCTCCTGGGGTTCTAAAAAAAGCCGACTGGGTACTATGAGGTACTAAAAAGTGAGATGGAAACACTGCAGACCACTGATTGGTCAGAGAGAATCGTCACTGCGTCATTGCATCATCTATGCACGGCACGCACAGAAAACCCTGAACAGCACAAACCCATGTCTGCCATTTTTAAACAGCCAAGCTTTTGTCGGGGACACAGAAGGTCCCTCCTCTGTCCTCCTCCGTGCCGCTGCCCGCATGTACGCAGTTTCCTGTACCAAAGAGTAGCATGAAAGTCAAGAGCACTCACTCACCACAGCAAAATTCAGCAAAATGTCCCCAGAAGTACACAACACACAAAAAAACCCAACAGCTTGACTCCAAGCAACCTCAGTCGACTGAGGGTCTTCAACTAATGATTCAAATCTCTGACTTTCAAGAGCAGCCCTTAAGTTTTACATATCAGCTCCACAGTACCCAATCAGTACCTCAAGTATTTGGAACAAATTACTTATAAAAATCGATTGTCAAAACTATAGTTATGGTTCCTGCTTTTTCAGCCAATGCACAGTATATCTTTCAGTTGTTTTTAAGGATTTGGATTCACTGAGTGGATTCAACATTGGATTCCAATGTGATAAAATGCTTCCCAACCAAAGAACTCACTAAAGCTGCACAGCCGGAAGTCTCAAGTCTGATGTCAAAGTATTTAGTACTACAGTATATACAACGTGTTCCTGGGTGCATTCTGCTCTCATTAGCTACCTTACCCTGAGGTACGTATATGACTTTTTTATTCGTGTCAGTAACAAGCCAATGCAGGTCAAGGACTGTGCGAGGCACTTGTGCAGATGGAGGAATTTCAATGTAGCTGCACGTCCTGCTGTTTGCAGACAGAGCTGGATAAAGGTTACAGAGCACTATGTTCCCCTTTGACATTTGCAAGGCCTTATTTTTTTTTAGCATTCAATGAAAATGCCATGGTGGGTTCTGGGCATTGTAACATCACAATGATGTGTGCCTGCTGTGATCTGAATACCACTCTTCTGTTTGGTGCTCAGAGTAGGTTTTCACATGTGGCGCTGACGATGGCTGCCTCAGTTTTTTAGGCGCACGCAAGCTGTGACATTAGCTGCCAGGGCATCCAAACAAGTCCTGCTGAGGCTTTTCAAAATGCAGCACTATGCACAAGTCCAAGGTCCATCCTGTCAGTTACAAATATATATATATATATATGCATTTTTTACATTTCAGCATGATGATGCATGAAGATGGAGGCACCCAACGATGTCTCATGTGCTGGCTGTTGCTGAATCATGGTGTTATTTCTTAGAGCTGAATGCATGAAGGGGATACGGAGTTTGTGAAGGACATTCTGTTTGCTTGTGCTCTGTCCCTCGGTGCTGTAAGTGGTTGCTAAAAGGGTAAATGCAACAAAGTAATGCACAATGACAAGGTGACTGCTTCCGGCCTTCAGTAAATAAAATCTCCTCATTACGAAACACATTTCATTACTTTTGAACAACGATATTCTTTGCTTCTTTCCTCCCTGACACTGCTCGTCCTCCAGGCTGTTCCTCAGATTGTTGGTTTGTCGAGCCGTTTGTCTCCGGCTCTGATCATCAGTCTGAGGTACACTTCTGTTTATCACAGATTTTTTCTGGCGAGACTGCATATTCCCCTCAGCACCCACAGCAGTTTTTGTTCTAACCATTCAGAAAAAAAAGTCATGTCTATTCAAATAGTCTCGTCACTTGTCCCTGTCCTTCCTCATTCTCTCTCGCTCTGATTCATCTGCATGAGAGACAGCAGGGAATATCTGACAGCCACTGCGGGTCAGTGGACCGGTACTCAGCTGTACGCGCATTGTGTTTGTGATTGTGTGTGTGTGTGAGACAGAGGGACATGGGAGCTGTGGGCTGGTGAGGGGAAAGCGCTTCAGGCAGCACCGTGTCCTTGATTGAAACTAGCAGAAACAAGCAGACAGGCTTCGTTCACAAACTCAGAGCTCGTGAATGTGAGACATTCATATCTCCACTGAATCAACTCTTAATGCCCTGACACTGTCTTACAGATGTGCTTTAGAAAAACTTGACTAAATTGATTTACAGAAAAATTATGACATAGTGACACAGAAAGTCTTTAAACCCACTCACCCCCTTTCCAGCTTTACAGAGTCGCACTCAAACTTGTAGATTTATCTGTTTTAATATTTTTCATGTTACGTGTTTTTACAGTGTTTATAGTCGTGACATTTTTCATCATGATGTAGTTCGTGTATCACCTAACAATAGCTGTTTTGCTTCTTCCGATTTCATTTATGCTTCAAGACACACAAAAATGGTGTTCATCTTTGAAGATTATAATGCTGAACAAAATGTTTAAGTCTCATAATCTTGTGTTTATCACAGAGCTTATTTTTGGCGGTTATTGAAAATCCCATTCAAAAATCCCATAAGGTTTTTGACGAAGGAACCAGTGCGATGCTAACTTCCTGGTTGGCCTACAAAAATACGTCATCCCTTCGCCAGTCTATAAAGTATCTTTTAATGGAGGCAGTGTTGTAGACAGAGATGCTCTGTGAGGCCATAAAACACATCACGACATGTGAACAGAGAATTCTTTTCAATAAATTACCTATTTCTTCAGTTCCACCATTTTTTGAAGTTTTCATCACGTCCTGTGGTCGTATCCTGCTTGAACTACACTACACTGCCAACGAAATCTCAGGTCATACTGCTCCGTTTCATCCAAATCCGTAAGCTTTAAGAAAATGAGCACAAATATGGACGAAATGGACAACTCTGTTCCATATTTCAGAACAGGAAAATTATCCCTGTGCTGTCAGGGTACGGAGATACTTCTTCAAAACACAGAGACAAACACTTCACTGTGTACACCAAAAAACCTGAGCATACATTCTCTAGCTTACCAATACGGTGTCTCTCCTCCATTGCAGAAGAAGGAGAGACAGTGCCATCCACAGGTCCAACTCGTGACACAAGTAACAAACTATTTACGAATATAAACTTTTTAGACACCAAGACGCAAAGGCCGAGCCTGAGAGGCGAGCTGCTGAGGTCAGCAGCCTGACGCAAGGAAAGTAAATAAAAGGAGACAAGGCCAAAACTAGATCGGAGTGGGCACTCAGATCACGCTGCTCAGCTGAGCAAGGCTGACGATAAATTGGTGGGAAATGAGCACATGGGCCACAAGGCCAAGTCATCTATTGATGAGTCACAGCCGGCACTCGCTCACTGAAGGAGGGACTGGCGGACGAACGTTTGTGCTGAGCGTGTTTTTATTTTTGAAGCATCTTCGATGCCAAAATGTGAAGAATGTGAATAGACTCTGCTTTGTCAAACTGAGTTTTAGTGGTTTACTCGGTTGTTAATTACCACAATTATGATGCAATCAAAAGTTCTGTGATTTTTATTACAAACTCACAGCAGCATGTAAACATCACACACACTTTACCCACTAACCAGGCCCCAAAGGAAGCGCACCAATTTCAGCTGCAGCCAAAAAGTGTAATTACATCCGTCATATGATGCCCTGTGTCCCCAAAAAACTTTTTCCCATTAACTTGGCAAAAAAGAGTCTGCAAATCACTGGATACATTTTAATGTGCAACATTTGAACACCTTTCACAAGCTACTTAACCCTTTGAAATTGGTTTGTGTTTTTATTTTTATTTTTTTTAAAAAACATGGGGAAAATGCAATGAGCAACTTGGGCAGAAATATCGCAAGAAATTAGTAAAAGGTGACAAGAAAATGACCTGAAAATTATCCAAATAATTAAAATTAGTACAATTATATATTTAAAAAATTATGTTACAAAAGAAGTAGGATTTTTTTCCCCCATTTTCAAGTTGTTTTTTTTTTACTTTTCTTCTTTTGCTTATTTTCGGGTCATTTTGTTTTGTACCTTTTGACTAATTTATTCAGGGTCAAGCGTCCCAACAACCGCAAAATAGATTGTTTCACGTTTGATTAATTTGGCTCATTAACAAAGTCTAGGAGAGCCACGAGATTCAATCATTTTATCCCCATTCAAGTTACCAGAGCGCTCAACTGGAAGTAACTGGCTCGACTGGTGGAAACCTCTACTGCGCCTGTTTAATGCTGATTATCCAGGTAATTTCATACACGGCAGTTCAATCTTTTTGGCTTTATGCACCACTGAGAAACTTTCATAGGAATAAATGTGGCCTCACCTTCAGCACTGTATACAGTTCTCTTTATACATCCATGCCCCTAACAGAGACGCTGCACAAACATGACAGCAGAAAGGAGACGTTGGGCTCTGTGAATGCAAAGTGACACTGCTGTTTCTGAATACGAGCAGATTTTGAATTGTTCCACTAACAAGTTTGAGTTTGTGTGGAGTGGCGCTCTGCTTTCTCCCTTTGTTCATCAGTGCTGACAAACAATGCTCCTGCTAACAAGCTTGTTCCTCTTTGTCTGATTATTTTACAGCTATCAAGTGAATCATATGAGCTGGGAGTACTTTAAGCATTTCTGTATTTAAAGTAACAGCACTCAAAGCTGAATCACCAAGGACAAGTTGCATCCTTTTTCTCATGCTCATTTCCCTTCTTTTCACCCACAGACGCAATTCGTTTAAAAGAGGAATGGGTATTTATCTCAAACCTAAGCACGATTAGAGTCATACAGCAAGACCAGCATTTATACGGCAGAAAAATGGATCCTCAATTAAATTCTCATTTAGAGAACAAAAAAAACATCTTTAAATCCTGCGAACCCAGCTTTCATTACCCAGCACATTCTCTCACTTCGTTTTTGTCATTTTCAAACAGCCTTGATTGCAATTAATGTCATATTTGATCGCATGCAATACTAATTAAAAAATGCACACAGCAGCAGGATTTACTTTTTCTACAGGCAACGCCTGACAGAAAATCGTTCCAATAAACTATCTACAACTTCAGCATAAATTGCAGATTATGAAAAAAATAAATAAATAAATGCAAGTTAAGTACATTCAGCAAAATTAGATAAACTCACATGCTTTCTGATGAATACTGAAGTTAATATTTTTGATGAAGCTACCAGAAAAGTGCACTCAGCAAAGTGTAGCTGCTGGAGCTGATCACAGCCAGTCTGGACTGCTCGTGTAACTCCAGTTTCAGCAGCTAATAAAAATACTTGTCTTTTCTTTTTTCTTTTTTTTTTTTGAACAGTTAACAAACTGATCAAAGTTCATGAATTTACTTGGAAATGTCATTTTTAAATTCCGTCAGCATCATTATAAGGCTTTGTTCGAGGCTGTTGTTGCCTTACACTTCTTTCTTTTTTGTTTGTCATGTGTATTGTCTAATTTTTAACTCAAAATTTGCGAAATTCCTGAGAGCTGCTCTTGATCTCAGTTTCATGACACTTTGCTTAAGTAGTAGCCTCGATATCATGTCGATTCGGTTTAGGGGCCGGCGATCGATATGAGTCCATATTATCTGCTCATTAAACATCCTTAAAACATGGATTAATAACAAGATTTTTAAACAAAAGTATAAAAATGAGCTCAAGAATAGCTGTCAAGTATCACAGACAAAACAACTGTCTCTTCTAAGTCACGTTTCCCCACATATACAACATGCCAACATTATGAGCATAAGCCTTTGGCATTTTATATTGCATCATCTACCTGACGCTGTGTGACAGTGACACAGACTTTCAATATAAAAGCACATCTGAAAGACGATGATATGGATCGATATTTACACTTTGCATCGATGATATGTGATCGTTGGTCATTTAATCGATATACTGATGTAGATCGATGGATTGTTACATCCATAATATATACAGGTATATATTGTGTTGGTTGTACCTTTAATTAATAACTGAGTGTTTAAACAGCTGAAGCCCTCGTTCCACAGTATGTTCAATTTTACACCTGAGTGTTCAGCCTCCTAAACAGCAAACACAGGCGAGAGCACGCTGCTCTGTGACGCTGAATCAATACAAAGCTAAATATAATGAATAAAGAAGACTGAGAGTATTTACAATTAATACCCAGGGTCTCAGGGGCCGTTCACACAGCAACGTTTTTTTGCATGAAACATTAAACTTCTGTTGCTGTTTGGCCTTTTGTTCAGATGAGAAGGGCATTTTGGGGGCCTGAACGCACAAACTTTTGAAACCTGGTTCCAGAGTTAATTTTTTGGAAAACACAACCTCTTCTGTCACCGTGTAAACTGGCAATGTGCAGATCCTGTGAGAACAGTGACATCCTGGCTGCACTTTGGACACGCTCATGGTGTTCTCCTTTGGTGTGTCATTGCAAAGTTACACCGACTACTACTACTGGCTACTGGTCTGGCATGAACACTGCAACATTTTCCATTGTTTTTGCAGATCCCTGTACGCGAGGATTGTTTTCGCAATGTGATCAAATTAACGTGGATATTTTTAAAAACCCAAAGGAAAGACTTTTTTGATTTTAGTAGGACCATTCTCATCTCAGGTACACGCACAAGTTTTGTTACACAAATACCTCGGAAATAAAAATTCAGTCTCTGATTCTAAACTTCCGGATAGGGATGTGTAATATTTTTCTATATGCGTATCATACTAAAACACTGCTGGAAGAGTCTAAAACAAATTCTCACATCTTTTTGTCATTACATAAGATTTTTCAGGAAACCACTTCAGCTGAATCCCAGCTCTTTTCCTGGTATTATGACAAAACTGCGGGAATTAAATATATAACCACACAGAGAATGAGTTGATAATGGGTGTAATACATAATATCTTTGTTATACAGCACTTAAAAATACTATTAGGTATTCAGTATTCATCCTGGAGTGCTTAGTCTCCCTGCTCTGCTGCACAATGACAGGAGAGGGTCGGGGCTGCTGCGCTGATATTAAATCATTTAGATAATGCGTTGACCTGCGGGGAGCACAGACACAGATGACCTCAGCGGTACCGATAGCAGGAAGAGACGATGTGACTGGACAGTCAATACACACACACACACACACACACACACACACACAAAACACATGAACATACATACATATACATCATGAGGGAGAGAGAGAGAGACACATACAATGAGGCAGCCTCCTTTACATCCAGAGGGATTCATATTTTATTCATTTCTGGTGCTGGGACACATTTACTGCTTTTCTCTGAGGGGGGAAAGGTCTCAGTGGGGACAGGCTGGTTTATTTAGAAATGGGACATGCTGGGGCTGCTTTCTGTCTCTGCTCTTAAAGAGGTGTCACAGAACTACAGACAGAGATTTAGAGATGTGAGACATGACTCAAGTGTATCTGAATATTAAAAGGTTCATCCAAATCAGAAAAAAGCATTGTTGGTGGTGTTGTTACATTTGCATGTTGTTGTGTAGCTGATACCCTGAAACTTAACGGTTCAATGCTGCTGTGGTTGGATTTAAGCACAAAAGCTACTGGTTATGATAAGGAAAATATTGTGTTTTGGCTTAAAATATCCAGTTTTCGGGTCAACGTATTTAAAACTTTGAATGTTGAGCAAATTGGTGACTGGCAATTTAAAAAGAAAAGGTGGGGAAAAAAAACAGTGAGCAACTTGGCAAGAAATGTTCCACAAACTGCAAGAAAAAAGTAAATTTGGGCAATTATTTAAAAAAAAAAAAAAGATAGGAAAAATGTTTAGGTAAAAAAAAAAAAAAGCTTATTTAATTTGATATTTAAAATTATGTTTGCCCTTTTTGTTTTTTCCCTTAATTTGTTTGTTTTTTTTAAAAACAAATTTTCAGTCTCTGATTAGTGGACGACAATGGACGGATGGATGGAAGTAATTTTCTTGTGCTTTTTTTAAAACAGATTTCTTGCTCATTTTTGGGCCATCTCTTGATCGCCCTCTTCTCATGTATTTGAAAGAAATCAAGATAATTTTCTCAAGTTTCAAAGGGCTAACCGGCTTTCTTACAGTGAGTAACCTGTATCATGTCTGGGTCAGAAAAACCTGACTAAGCTCTTCCACCAATTAAAGGAGACCTACTTCCTGTCAGAAGCCCTGCTCGCTGCTCACTCCCATGTTGCACTGAGCCATGAAGACACACTGCACTGCTGTCTCTTTTGGTTTCCACCATCTGCAGAGTTTCAGACTCACACAGCGTTATGAATTGGCTGCCATCAACATGATGCCCCCCACATCTCCCTGACTTAATTAAGACAAGTGTAACTCTCATCGCAGCTGATGCACAGCACAGTATGTGTGTGTGAGAGAGGATGCAGGCTCTGATGCTGCATATCCTGGCAAATGAGGCAGGGGACATCCAGACCTTCTACATCTGTAAACTCACACCAGCTCTCTGTCTCTCCCAGCAGCCCTGACAGGCCTGGTGGTATATTTATGATTCCAGTGCTGGCACTATCAGCACATTTCCAGGACGGCTGCAGCTCCAGCAGCTACAAACTGGTGCTCTGACATCCAGGATTCATTAAACTAAAACTTATAATGGCTTGTAACATCAGGAAATTTGTTGGAGGCATCAAAGAGATGACACAGGGATCTTCATTTCCTCTGTATTACAGCTAATGTAATATTGCTTATTCATAGACACTGGGGACAGGGGAGTGCTAGCTACTGATGAGAATATTCTGCTTTATTCATGACAACAGGAAGACTTGTTTTCTTGTGTGATCATAAGAACCAATGCTGTTTTAATCAACATTTTTCAGGTATTAAAAATTGACCATGTGTGTACCATGAAATAAGTCACTTGTTATGATAAAACCACAGAAAATTACCACCCAACTGCAGTTTCTCTTTGTTCTAGTGAGCAAGTTAGCATATTCTAGCTAATTACAAACTCTGCTCTAATAAAACTAGTTTCCAGCTGTAGCAAGAAGCTCTTTTCACAAACTGTTCTCATTTCCACCTCCTCAAATACAATCGGTGGCCCTCGGCCTGGGACCAATGCACAAGGCAACCTTCAGCTTCTGTATGTGACGCACCGAGATTTCAACTCAATAAACCTCAAATTAGGACTGGGCGATATGGCTTTACAATACTTTTGTGATATTTTAAGGCTATATTGTGATACACAATACATATCTCAATATTTTTAAATGTCCTATAAACGTATGTTAATTACTACAGTTACAATAAAGTTAAATAAAGTAGCTACTGCTGTATAATAAAGCTGAATACACTTCAATTAACCCTCTATTGCACCATTTTGCCATGGCAACATAGCCTTTTTTGTCAACTTACTGATATTTAAAAATAATTATGAACACTGATTTGCCTTTCTATAGAAGGTGGGGCATTGTTTTAACCAATTATGTGCTTGGATGAGGTCACGTCTTTTGAATCCCCCCAAATCTCACTCTTTCCCACTCTGTCTCCTGAATACTCAAACATTTATTCCAAGCTTTCATGCATTTTAGCAATTTAAAAAATACTGAATGAATATTTGGTACGTTATGACCTGCTTTTAGCATGTAAATCTTATTTTAAATGAATTTTCTTTTCATTCAATAAATTATGCATGTTGCCAAACGGAAACATTGTGAGACTGTGGAACTATATGTCAGTGGGGCCAATGGAAACCTAATTTACTAATCTCTTTTTACAAGACAGACAAACAGAAACAAACAGTTCCAATATACCATACACATAAAGCAAACACCGAACGGAAACCAGAATGCCTCTGATACCAAAATCTTCTCCCGTCACCCACAGATTTAACAAACTCATGCTGAAATCTTTTTATAGAGAATGTTTGCTAACATTCGCCACAATAGCTACTGGTCATAACAGACCAAGTAAGGCTGAAGCAGCAAAGCCCCCAAGTATTTTGTTGTGAGCACAGACGTGTTTTATGACTAATGAATTAAACTTTTCATTCGTAAGCTGCAGCTTGTGTTATTTTGTCTTTTAAAAGTTGCAAAGTCTCGCTTTAACGAGGCTGCTGTGCATGTGAAAGTAGCTGCTGGTGTTGTGCGTGAAGGGGACTGATGGGACTCGGGGAGAAGATTCAGGCTGGAGTTTGGACTGGATTATGACTGCCTGACTGGGCTGCTTTGCCTACAGCTGAGAGTGGCTGATGGGAAGGTTAATGGTAATGGGAAACAAAGCTAAGAGCAGGCCATGGAGTGATGTTTTTCAAGTAATAATTGGGGATCCAAATGTGAACTTCATGGTTTAAAGCTAATAGAAAATAAGGATAATGAGGCCCTATAGTGTTATTTGCATTTGCAGCACACTGGATGCTCACACGTGGCAACACAGCAGGTTGAACATTCATCAGTAACTCTGTTATGAATGCAAGTAAATTAGGTTTTGCACTGACACTCAACTTACTGCCCACAGGTCAAATTTGGCCCCCAGCAGGGTTCCAGCTACTACTTTCTGCTGGACGCGGTTTGAGTTCAGGTGTAGTGAGTTTCCAGCTCGGTTACGCTGAAAGAATAAACTGATCTCTGATGTTTGATTCCTTCCAACAACCAGCAGAACAACATGTAAATCTGCAGAGATCGCAACAGAGCCGTTACTTAGGGACTGTTCTGCAGCTGCTGCTTCCTGACAGTTTGGGGAATCTTCCACTCTATAGTTCCACTATAACTCAAACACAATATTATTTTCGGCATTATTTTTGTACAATTCAAGTTAACATTAGAAGATAAGAGGGAAAAAAAACAAAATATTAAAATTAAATTGATTTTGCTTTTGAAAATGACTTTCTTTTACAAAAATCTCCCCAGCTTTTTGTCTGAAATGTTGTTTTTCTATGAAAATGCACAAATTAAATTCATCTGTACTCACTACATCTCAGCCTTTCATACCCTCAGGTAATGAAAAACAAACAAAAAGAAATGATCTGTTATCGGTATGTTATCGGCCACGAGAAGCTGGAAATTATTGGTATCAGTTTAAAATTCTCAATATTGTGCATCACTGCTGGAAATGTCCTAAAATCCCAGAATTTTCCTAAAAAAAAAATCCTAAAATTCGAGCAATGTCCTAAAATCTTAGAAACATGTACTGGGCTGCTGCAACTGGCCCCTGGCCTCCTGTTATACTGCAAAAGTGGCCCCCGAGCTAACTGAGCGTCCCTGAAGTATTGCCTCGTCCATTGTGGCATGAGGCTGTAAAGCCAATAATCTTGAAGACATTCTTACAGGAAGCAACATTTATGAGCCAACTTGTGCAAATGCTATTGGGTCGATTTTTACCAACTGGGCACATCCCATCGCTGATGTTTCTCTCAATTAGACCAGGAAATTGAGAAAAACATCTCTGTGAAATTGTTATGTTTCTCTTGACAGAGTGCTTCATGCAGTAACAAGGATTTTATTTTGTCTGAGGGAGCAGCGAGAACTGAGGCCACATCACAGCGACAATCTTGCTTCATAGGATGTGGTGACATTTTGAATTAGGGTCTGTTTCCTCAGCAGGCACTTGTCAGATCGTGGGGAGGAAAGAAAAAATAAAAAACAAGTTCCTCTGATGGCACTTCGCCTTCCCAAAAGGGCCCCGCTGAAAGAGAGAGAGCACGGAGGAATTCAAATGTCACGGCACTTCTAAAGCAAGGAAGCACAGGGTTTTTGTTTGAACGAGGAGGGTTCTCTCTAAAAATAAAGGTTATAAATGAGACACGGCCTTGAGTCCTGATAATGTATGGGTCCCGTCCTGTCTCATTCTGCCCAGTGTCTTATGGCCTCGGCCCTCGCCCTCCAGCCATCTGTCAGCGGTGACCTACCGCTGGCACAAACATGGCAGCACGCCAAAGATGCCAAGACACAGGAGCAAGGGAGGATACCAGGCTGCAGACACAGAAGAGGGGGATGTGAGGAAAGGAAAGGAGAGAAAGAGAATAAGGGATGAGTGGACAGTGACAGAGGGCGGTGAGGAGGATGAAGCAGTGAGCAGAGAACAGAGTGCAGATGTAATCTCCCCTGAGCCAGAAAGCCTCCAGCTCTCACAAATCTGTTGACTGATTGACTGAGTTCAAACTGGTGAAAACATGCTCTACGCTGAGCTTAGTCATTACTGAAGACTGCCAAAAAACAGGCAACACATCATTAAAGAAACATCTTATTTCACACTCAGTGCGTTTGCAGGATGTTAAAAAAAAAAGAATTATTGTGTTAGTCCGACTAAAACTGGACTCTTAAATACACGTAAACATGTTAGTCTGACTGAAATCATAGGATTTTCTTAAAGTCAGACTAACACACTTGGACAATGCAGTTGGGGGTCAATTTACTGTCTCGCTGTATTACAGCTGAAGTGATTACATCAAGAGATTGTCTCTGAAATCTGAGAAAAAAATGGGAAGGAGCAGCAAGAAGTGACCCCAAAATGAGCAAGAAATTAGAAAATAAGTTTAAAAAAAAAATCTAAAAATTGCACAAACTTAAAAAAAAAAGAAACAATTAAATGACCTGAAAAAAGTGCAAAAAAATAAAATAACAATAATAATAAGAAGAATAAATAAAAAAAAATTCTGTAGCATCATTTTAAATGTAGATTAATTATAACCATAACTATATCTTTTTATTCTATTAATTCTCTAATTTTTCATCTTTTACAAATTTCTTGCCTCATTACTGATTGCCTTTTTCTCTTTTTTTAAAAGGAAATAAACCCAATGTGCTCACCTTTCAGAGGTTTAAATGCTTGTAAAAGACGTCAATCCAGGTTTCAGAGAGTTAACATGAAGAATTTGACAGACTGTCCATCGACTTTGACTACATGTCCCCTCCCACCTGAATCCTGCACTCTTTCACACCACAAAACAGCCTGACTTGAGATACCAGGATGAAGCCAAGTCTCTGCAAAGATACTGGCACAACAATTTCCAATCTCCAGTTCCTGGGCCAGCTCAAGTCCTGTTTCGTCCTTTTTACTTGTCAGCAGGTGGACATCAGCCCAGAGCATTCTGGGTAGTAGAACAGCCCTGGGTTCAAGCTGGGGCAGCCTAACTCTGCTCCCTTTTCTCGCCCTCAGTGGTGCCTGGTCCGGCTGGTCTGATCGGGTGGTTGGAAGAAGCCGTGGGCAGTTATCGTCTAAGGCGACTGCACTTGATCCAATCCTACTGCTTCCTTCTCTGGTGTTTTTAAAATAAAGTTCATGGGAGCTACGAGCCGCCAAATCTGCGTCTACTACCAGCCGTCATCATGGCGGTGCACTGTCTAGTCTTATTTGTGGTAGATAACCCAAAGTGATGGTCTAAATGTTTCAAAGCCTTCCTTAGCCTACCATTAATATACAACAATTCTGGTGGAAAAATACAAAAAGTTTAAATTTTACTGTAATTCAATTTGACAGAATTTTATTTTTTCTTTCAGAAACAGCCACATGTGATTATGAAAGTCCTTAATGGCCCTGGTTTCAAGTGTGGTAAAATGCTAAATGGACTTTCACACTTCATGCCGCATTCACCCATTCACACACACACCCACATTCACACACTGGTTGCCAAGGCTACCATACAAGGTGCCACCTGCGACTCGGTAACCACTCATATGCGCTCCTATGATGCAGCATCGGGAGCAATTTGGGGTTCAGTATCTTGGCCAAGAAAACTTCGACATGTTGACAGGAGGAGCCGGGAATCAAACCGCTGACCTTCCAATTGGAGGACGACCCGCTCTACCTCTAAGCCGTGTATACATGCACTTTTGGATATTTTGCTACAGGTTTGTAATCTTTCAAATGTAGTTTATTAAAACATGTCTGTCTGTCTCTATCTGACTGTGCCAACTGTGTGTGTCCATGTGTGTTATGTCATGCAAGTAAATACACAATGCCCAGTGGGAGGACGGAGGAGGCAGAGAAAGTCAGTGTGCTGCATTAGCATTTTGAGCCAATGTTCAGTTTGGCATTGCATAAAGTAAAAATAAAGCTCAGGGTTTCCGGTAGGGTTATGGCTTCAAATCTGACAGCATCAGTCATGTGCAGTCACGACGTAAAGAAGTGCTGTCAGGAATTATAAAATCAGCCATCTGTTTGTGTGTTTGTGGCAAGAAAGAGATTTTATTTTGGATGTATTTAACTATTTATGAATAAAATGCATCTCATTTCCTTTCACAGTATAACGGTTGTTGACGTGCTTCCACAGAGTTGAAGTAATTCTGCCACTTGCACAGTTTCAGAGCTGAATTCAATCACATCTGAGGATGCTCAGTGACCTGACCGAACCTGAGAGGCTCTGCACAGTTTGTGAAACCGGAGAGTTTCTATCAAACTTGCATCCGCAGTACAAATGGACTTTTAAAAATGTGATCCAGCTGTGCTGGTGTTCACCTGCTGTGAATACTGCATCCTCGGAGAGGAAACTGTGGCTCGGCAACACTCTGTCAGAGAAGATTAACTCATCTGTCCATAATGACATTTTGGATGATAGTGACATTCAGGCTGTCACGAGTTTATCAGCATCACTCAGCAGACATCTACCTACTGCCTTCACTGATTTCAAGTTTAAAAGCTTGTCAGAGTGACGGCGGGACTATATCCTCAACATTTTATGGATTATTTTATCAACTACTATACCCTGTCGTGATGGCTTTAAAATGGGACTGTGAGTGATCTTGTGTTGGATTGTTGTGTAAACTAGTGGTTCCCAACCTGTGAGTCAGCAGATAAATCACAGGCAGAACTAGCAGGAAGCAGCGTGCACAGGTGTGCTGGGTGGAAGAGCGGCGTTAGGATGGACAGGGTACAGTAGTGTTTAAGACCTCACTCCGAGGTACGAGGTGGAGATGCAGCATGGATGTATGGCAGCTTTTATAATTCCTACATAAGTTGCCCTGTAGTGTATAAAGCTACCACTGTACATCAGGAGTACTCAACTTTCTTTACTTTAGGGGCCACTTTTGCAAAATGACAGGGAGCCAGGGGCCAGTGGCAGCAGCCCCATACTCGTTTCAAGGATTTTAGGACATTTCTCGGCTTTTAATACATTTCTGGGATTTTAGGGCATTCCTTGGATTTTAGGATGTTTCTAGGAATTTAGGATGTTTGTAAGATAAAGAATTTTTCTAAGATTTTAGGACATTTCTAGGATTTTAGCATGCTTCTAAAATATCAGGATTTTCTAAGATTTTAGGACATATATAGGATTTTAGAATATTTCTAGGATTTTAGTACTTTTCTAGAGTTTTAAGATGTTTCTAGGACTTCGAGCATTTCTAGGATTTAACCCGCAGGCTGTTAGTTGAGTATCACTGCCATACATAGTTAACAGCAGTTATTGAAGATAAAACTGATCCTAGCCGTTCAGATCAATGAAAAGACTCTTTCTCAGCACCCCAATTCCAATCTCCTTCTACCATCCCTGACAAACAGTCAGCCAGATAAGCTGATAGACGTGCAGTACAGAGACAGACGTGGATTGACAGCCTATAGCGGACAATGAGACGGGAAAGGCAGACACATAGCTGCTGTGTTTGAGTAGCCCTCTGCATCTTCCCTCTCTAGTCTCCTGTTCCCCTCAGTGACATGACACCCTGCCTTGGATTGCCAGACAAGCTCTCATTCTATCAATCAGCTGTAATGCCTTCAAGACAAACCCTGTCTGCTCAGCGTCTCACTGGCTTCAGTCTCCCTCTTGTTCTCCTTCTCGTCTCTTTCTTTCTTTCTCGCACTGCCAACTCGATGTCAACATAAAGCTTCTTTTCCTCCCTCTACTCTTTCTTCTCGCACTTTATACGTCTGCCTTTCTTTTCACCTCCTCTCGCCTCGTTCCTCTGTCTTTTGGAGAAAATTCATTCAGGTAAAAAAGAACTTTTGTTGGCATACGGCTCATTGTGTCTGAAGTCCTCTTTGGCCTTTTACTTGATGTGTAAGGTACTCTAATTAATTGCAAGTGCAAATCTAATTTAACATCAAGGTTGTAAAGTTTCAAGCATTTCAGTTCATTACAATAAAGCTTTTTTTACTATATACAGTATTCAAGTATAGCAATTAGGAGGCTATGTGCAACTCCTTGTACCAAGTCTTCAGCAATTCTCTCCACAGGAACAGAGTGTTGTTAACTTCATCTCATCTGTGCTGGAGGTAGCTATTATGGCTAATTAACCTCTTCTGCCCCTTCTCCAGAGAGGGGGCCCTGGAGGAAGAGGAGCAAGCCCAGCAGAGAACAACCTGGACTGGGCAGATGGCAAGCCACAACCCCCTGAGGTGGATGGAGGGAGGGGGTGTAGAGAGAGGGATGGGGATTAGAGGAATAGACAGAAAAAGTGCTACTAGCGTCATTCATGAAGAGATGAGTGATGATGATTAAAGGTTTTTTTTAAGTAATTTGTAGATTTTGGTGTACTGACAATGCAAACGTCGAGTGGCTCTAATTAGCAGATTGCTTCCACACTTTTTTTCCTTCCAAAAACAAATTAGGGGTCGAAAAGGTGAAAAACAATTAATATATTTAATGCAAAAAAGTATTTAGGCTGTTTGAAAAATCCATATTTTGCAAAAATGCAAAGGAAACACTTTTTTGGCTTTTATAGTTCACATGATGCTATGGCTATGCGCTTGTCAGTAGGAACTGGCTCCCTCGGGCATGATGCAGCAGGAGCTACAAGACTGAGCGGGTCATCCAGAAGTTTTGAATCCACAATTCCTCTATGAAATCGTGGACGATCAGCTCCCAGAAATCCCTCATACGTGGCCGCTCCCCCGTATAAGGGGCTTGCCCTTCCATTATTGCTCACATAACACGCCTATGTTGCCTTTAATTGGAAAAAATGACAGCTTGTGCGGTGGCTGGAATAGAAATAAACCTCCATGGTGATGGTTGTTCAAAACATTAGCCGAAGTCACATAACTTCACTCAATGGCAACGCAGTCTTCTCGCAATTTTTTTTATGGGCATTTTGAAAACATTTGCTTAATCATGGTGCAAATATGTAACCCAACTAGTGACTTTGACCTTCAACCTTTGAAGTTCATCCTTGAGCATAAGTGAACATTTGTGCCAAATTTAAAGAAAATCCCTTATGGCGTTCTTCAGATATCGCATCACAAGAATGGGACACGTGAGCGGATAAACAATCCCAGAACACAATGCCTCCAGCAGCTATTGACGGCATGGAGGCATAAAAGGAGAAGTTGTCCTGCTGGAATTTAATGTCCCCTGGGAGGTTGAAGGACACCTCCCAGACAAAGAGAGCTAAGTATGCAGACTGAGCTGAGGATCGAGCTGAGTATGGCACATGTTCAGGTTGGCTGCAGAGGCTTTGCAGACCAGTTCCTATCAGAGGCGATCCGGCCAGCTGCATTATTGTGAATATTCCCTTCAGGGTGCAGATCCTCACAAGGTATCTGAATACAGATTGCACCTTTTCCAGTCCTAAATACTTTCTTTAGCTCCAGTTCTTCTGCGTTTAAAATCAAGCCTACTGGACACCAACAACCACACAAACTGCTGCTGAAATCTAAACAGAGCTGTGTGCTGCACAATTGCTGGTGATTCATGTGGTCTTATATATAGTCTAGACAACAACCTTTGGGCATACACTGAGAGAATATTTGTGAGCTGCAGAGGAACTGAGTGGGCTGTGCAGCACAACAGGGACGCAGAGCGACCCAAGAATTTATACCAGAGCAACAAACATCAGAATCAGAATGCTCTTTATTGTCATTATACAGTGTATAACGAGATTGGAGAGCTTCTCCATTCCTTCAGTGCAAAAGTACAAAAGCATTTTACAGAATTAAGTACAAAATAGGTATAAAAAAAATAGCAATAGGAATAAGAATAAAAAAATAGAAATAAAAATAAAAATAGACTGATATACAGCTATGTACATGGGTGTGGAGGTATAAGTTAAATAATAAATATAAGTAGAGCGACTCGGTGTATTGCACGACATAACTCGGTGTATTGCACGACATAACATTTAGAACATACAATGAACTCAACAATTTTATAAAAAGGCAACTGTGAAAAGACCCAACCTTTTTTTAAGATGCGAGTGCGAGAGGGGAATCTGAAGACAAAATACAAAATTTTCCTCTTGTCAGCATATTATATTCTAATGCAAGCAGCCAAAATAATATGTGGAAACAAAAAGGAAACATGCTCAGTCTTTTGTGTGTGTGTGTGTTGGGGGGATTCACTTATTACCCACTTGTAAACCACATTAGATTCGTCCACACACGTACAAACACACACACACCTACAGCGAGTGATGTATTTGCGGTTAGATTAGTAAAGACAGCTGGTATATGGAGAAAGCTTATTTATGCGGACTACACATGTTTGAGATCCAGCGAGTAATAGCAGTGTGTGTGTCTGAGACTATTTTTATTTCTCTACGAGGATGTCTGTGTGCATCAGGGGATTGTGTTTGTACAGCTGTGTGTGCTTATGCGTGTGTGTGTGTGTGTGTGTATGTGTGTGTGTGTGTGCTGTATAGCAACAGTAATCCAGTGTTGGTTTAGCTCTGAGAGTCCCACTCAGGGGCAGAGCAATAAATCATTATAAGTGTGTCTTTGCTTCTTGACTTTATTTGAAGAAAGGACAGCTCGGGCACATCATTTATATTTTGTGTAAATGAAAATCGACATTTCATCCCTCTGACTCAACCTTGGAGATCGCCTTGGTTGCTGAGTAGTTTCTGAGTGTTTGCTCCACTGTACTTGACACGGTCTTCTTCCAAATTTGCCTCTCGGCTGCTGCTAAAAGCCTGGAGAAAACCTGAGAAATTCACCAAAGAAGCAAAATAAGTGCTACTCAAGCAGAAACAACTCTGGGAGCCAAATATGTGCCAGGGATCCTCAACCTGCTTTACTTGGGGGCCACTTTTGCATAATTACAGGAGGCCAGGGGCCAATCACAGCAACCCCAAACATGTTTCTAGGATTTCAGGACATTTCTACTACTGTATAACATTTCTTGGATTTTAGGACATTTCTCAGGTTTTGGAACATCTCTCAGATTTTAGGACATTGCTAGGAATTTAGGAAGTTTTTAAGACGTTTCCTGGATTAGGAAGTTTCTGGGATTTCAGGACACTTCTGGGATTTTTGTAGATTTCCTGAATTTTGGAACTTTTCAAGGATGTTAGGAGGTTTATACAAATTTAGGACATTTCTGAGTATTTAAGACAATTTTTGGATTGACAGGATGTTTCATAGATTTTAGGACATTCTGGAATTTTAGGAAAGTTGTCAGATTTTTTGACATTTCTCAGATGTGAGGACATTTCTCAGATTTTAGAATGGTTCTGGTCGTTTGGGAAGTTTTCGGATATGTCCCACAATCCTACATTTGTGGGATTGTGGGACATTTCTTAAATTTTAGAACATTTCAAGGATAACAGGAGCTTTATTCAAATTTAAGCAATTTCTAGGAATATAAGACAATTCTTAGATTGTATGACATTTCTTGGATTTAAGGACACATCTCCGATTTTAGAACATTTATATGATTTTTAGGACATTTTTAGGATTTTAGGGCTTTCTAGAATTTTAGGACATTTCTGGGATTTAAGGACATTTCTTTGATTTTGGAATATTTCTATGATTTTAGGACATTTTACTGATTTTAGGACATTTTACTGATTTTAGGACATTTTGGAATTTTAGGACAGTTTTCAGATTTTTTTGATGTTTCTCAGATTTTAGGACTTCTTAGATTTTAGAGTGGTTCTAAGTTTTTAGAATTTCAGGATGTGTCTGGGACATTTTTAGGATTTTTGACATTTCTCGGATTGTAAGACATTTGGGGCTTAGCTAGGACTTGTGTCAAGGATGTGGGGGATCTTTTACTAGCACTCTTTTGGATAAACAAGCTCTATTTTGATGTGGTTTTATTCACTCTGGCTCCTTATGTAAACTAAAAGTACAAAAACAATTCCCAGTGTGAATCACTTTATTTTTATTGTGGGCCATCCGGCTCCCTATCAGGGGCCAGATATGGCCTGCGGGCCTTAAGCTGAGAATCCCTAATGTATGGAGAGGTGCTCCCTGCACACAGAACATTTCATCTAAAACACCCACATCCCAGGAGCCAAAAACAGAAGAGCCAGATAAGTCAGAGCCATGCAGTGGTGCACAGCAGCAGATGGGATATCAGCACAGTGTGTTTTAGTTGTGTTTCAGTCACTTCTTCTTGGCAATAACATTGTTTTGTTATTTAGTTTGCTACAAAATACCTCTGTATTTTTTTTTTAATAAACATGCCAACATTTAACTCTTCCTACAGACAGAAGATAAAGAAGCAACTGAACTCTCTGCTCTGCTCTGAAGTTAGGCAAATAAAGTCGCCTTCATCAGAGCCATTTCTGCTGGCTGATATTGGAATCAACATCTATCCAATCTAGCTGCATCATTTGTTGCTAATTAGTGTTAATGCTCTTAAACTGCACTAACCTTATCTTTTTGCAGCTGGCACGAGCCATCTGTCCTGCCGCTGCTCACAAGGTAAGTGCTAAAGCCCCGAGCAACAATAAACTTAACGCTCATTATTTTCATTTTCTATTACAAAAAAAGCAAACCAAAAACAGGGAATTTAACAGTATTTATTAGAAGAACAGTTATCTACTCATAAGCATTTTGTACTAATTATCTTTTTGCCTTTCTTCTGGCAGGAAAATATTCTGAGCTGCACTGGTTTACCCAAAAACTGTGTGTTCTCTGGCAGCACAACAACTTTTTGATAGCTGAGAAGGTGAAAAACAATCAGATAATTGGTCTTACCAAAAAACAAGGTATTTTCATCTAAAGAGTAGTCACAGATTAAAAGGGAGAGCCGTAGGCAAAATGGCTATTTACCCAAAAATTGAGATCAACAATAATCAAAGCTTAGTTAGATGTTTCTTTCTGGCAATGTAGTTCTACATTTTGATGCCAACAACTAGCATTAGAGGCTTAATAATAGATAATGTCCTCAGATTGCAATGGAGGCTGTACTGCAAATTACAAGATTTTTGTTAAACTGTTTGACATTTTGTGAAAAACAAATATTTGCTTTCACATCAAAAAAGAGACGACTGATACTGTCACAAACTCTGTCCATTACCCTTCGTTAGGCTGGGCGACATGGCTTTAAAGTATTATTATGATATGATATTTTTAGACTACATCCACAATATATATCTCAATATTGTGAGGTCTCTTCTACACTACTGTAAGCTACCTAAACACAAAATTATTAAATGAACTGTATCCCTGCTTTCAGTATCACTTTCCATTTCCTCTACGTTTGTTTTGGTGCCATGCATTATGTAGACGTCCCTTTGGCCCCATGGACAAACCCAAAGCGTTATCAAATGACATAAATGAAATAAACGATGCAGCATAACATGAAAAGATAGACTTTTCTTTTTCTTTTTTAATCATCAGATGATATTTTTCATCATATTGGACAGCCTTCACCTTTGACCATCAAATTCTAATAATTTGTTTTTTGAGTCCATGTGGACTTTAGTGCCAAGCTTAAAGAAATTCCCTAAAGCTGTTCTTGAGATATCGCAGTCATAAGAATGGGACTGATGGACAACCTGAAAACATTATGTTTCTGGCCAAAGCAATCACTTGTGCAGATGCATAAAAAAAAAAAGTTGGGTCACATTTTTTTTGCTGGAAAGAGTTGTGAAAATAGATGATCGTCCAGGAAAGTTGTTTTTCTTCTGTGTGTGTGTGAGTGCATGAATGTGTCCCTGAGTGTTTTTAACATACTGTCTGTGAGTTTGTGACTGCTGTATTTTACCACTAAAGCAGCAGCCACTTTCCTGCAGTGCCCTCAGTCTGTGACAATGACAGCACTGTGGTGACGAGCGGAAACCATGAAAAGATGCAGTCAGAGAGAGTGGAGAGGTACAGAGAGATACTGGGTCAGTATTTGCTTATCTGCAGAGGGATTAAGATTATGGTCAGTAATCTGGAATGCACAGATGGGTGAACGGTCCAACACACACCCACACACACACTCACACACTCACACTCACACACTCACACACACAAGCACATATTTATAGACAAGTGTGCCTTGTCAGCTCAAAGCCAAGGTTAGAGAATGAGAACAGAAAATTCTACAGTCATCTCCCGAACAGCAACATGTGATTTCACAATTTTCAATTGATTGCTTACACACTATGATCACTCACTTTTATTCCAAACCATAATGCCATCTACCAAAAGGCAGACACATTACACACAACTATTAAAACCTTTCATCTGTTTACCCACATTTTAGTATTCAAAACTCTTTCTGCAAACCCTTGAACAAAAGTATCCAAATAAATCAATCATTGCACTGAGCTAATTCAGCAAATACATCATCTCAATACAATTAACTGAAGTCATTACAACATAACTCAAGTCCCACAAAAAGCCTCCAAACTGTTACCACATTAGACAGGTCAATAGATAAGGCTTCATACAGCAGTTGGTTGTGATCAAGTAGTTTGATTGGTGAAGTGGTATTCCATGAGTGCTGATATACAGTACAACAGCACTGGGACTTTTTACTGTGCACGTATCACTCCGCTTTAAAGCTGTTATAAACCTTTATTTAGGCAAACATTAATGGTCTGTAGTTATCTAACATTGCCGTACATTGTATCAGTGTTTGAAGATCAAGGAAATCCCGTCTGACCAGCATCATCGCTCAAAAAATACCTGAGCAAAATCCTGCCTGATGCAAAAGCCCTCGACCTGCAGCCCAGGAGGAAAGCAGGCGGGTTCTGGTATCCCGCCAGGAGTAAAACAGCTGTCATAGATGTTACAAGGATGTGCAGTAAGGGAGGGACACACTCATCTTACACCAACCACAGCGGTAAACATCGCCATACACAAACAGTGATAAAAAACTCCAGGTGACGGAGATCACGGCAGTGAGTCGACACAAGCTGGACTGTCCGATCAAACTGACTCATCTGCATCACACCAGCTGTTAACAGACTCTTTTGACATTATTGTAATTTAATTGTACAGCTGTCAGTTCCAATGGTTGCGTAACTATTTGTGTTGTATTGCCAAAAAAAATCATAACAAAAACCCTAATCATATCATAATCTGTTGCTTGTTGAACTGTTGTATAAAAGCAATATTACCCAAGAGGGATGCTGTTGTACTGTATATCATCACGGCTGCGATTTGGTCATATAAGCACGAGGCCATGATATGAGCCTTTTTATAGTAACAGCATAAATGGAAGAAATCTTTAGGAGGAGCGTCATTAATTAATTAAGTCTCAAGAGTCAAAGGTTCTTAACCCAGGTGTACAGTGACCTTCACACTTATCACAAAATACAATTCTTTGTATATGAAAAGTTTATAAGCTACTAATATCATAAAACTACCAACAGAAAGACAGATGAATAAGTGATGAATAGATGTGAAATGCATGATGAATAAATGATGAATAAGTGATGAATAAATAATGACTAAATGAGTGAATAAATGAGTTATAATGAACACAGCGATGAGACCATTGTGTAGACTAAATCATATCAGTGACTTATCTCTTTGATGTTCACCAATTAGCTGTATGATAGCAATATATTATAAATATGTATCTTATATTTTATTCTGTATTTTTTACACTATATCTTATTTTGCAATTTATTGCTTTTCATGGTAAGAAGCTAAACTGCATGTTATTCCTGCTCTCTGTGCAGCGACGATAACGTTGAATCTAATCTGTGATGTGAATTGGTTGATATTTTGCCTCGAGAGGCAGCAGAGAAAATAGGGCTCAAATGGAAGCTGTTCATCCTCTCCAGATAATGCTTCTGATTTTGATACACCGGGCGAACGAGCGGAGAGTCCTGCGTCGCGGTGGCTCGAGAGGAAAGATCACAGGCTTTTCAAACACGTAAGTGTTCAAGATTTAACAAGCACCATCACAATTTCCAGGATCAGCCACTGGCAGGACAAACATCCCCGATGTTATCATTCATGTTACTATCTCCAGGATGTTCCAACCTACAAGCCCTTTACACAGCCGCAACACTGGAGCTAATCTGCTTACCACGTTCTTTGAGGTAAACCATTAAACTGTAATGGATTACAGTACATTTCCCAATTTCAAAGCAGATTATTGCGAATCCATTTCATTTAATCTGTTATTCCACGGCCTCGGGTGGATGATTAAATAGTGTAGGTGAACTGTGGTGTCCCTGGAAAGCGCTGCAGTCATGTGAAAACCTTGTGACTTTTTTCTAGTTAAAGTTGATTTCTTCCTCCATATACGGCGTAATTCATTGCCCAAGAATCACATTAAAAACACTTGAAATATTTTCATGAAACTGACATTCCTTAACCTCTTGTTAACTCGTTTTATAATCTCAGGGTACTTTCACACCTGTATTTCGGTTCATTTGGTTCAGACCAGGGGGAAAAATAATAATACATTAATGCTTTTTAGCTCTGATTCTGTTCCTGTTCACAAAGACTTTTTACAAACAAACCAAGAGGAGAAAACATTAAGTTCTACTGACGGACAGCAAACTCGTTGTCTGGTCATCCTGTGTGGGAAAATCAAATTCCTGCGACTGGCAGACGTTTATGCAGCAGCACTTAACAGAGTATTTATATTTATTTTCTTTGGTGTCACAAAGAGCTCACACAGAAATAAGTGATTTATTGGTCCGCTATTATGAGGCTGCAAATGGATCGCATGTTATCAGGGCCGCTGCTGGCCGTGTGGGTACCCGCAGTATTTTGCTTTGTTGTTATGCTCACACATAACAGAAGAAAAAATCTAAAAATGTGTAAACTCTCCATATATGTTCTGGCAATTGCTGAAGGCACAAGTCCTCTTTATCTGCTGCAAGGTTTTTAGGTCATTATATGACGTCTTCCAAAGGAGTTCTGCAGTGATACTAAGGACAAACATCATTTAGACATTCCTGTCTTATTGTTGAACGCAGGTATGTTCAAATAAGCTTTAGATTTGCAAAAACTTCACTCAGGGGAGGACATTGAGTATTAGTGGTGTGCTTTATCTTCTTTCAAAAACCAAATGCACCACAGTCAGTTTGGAAGCGGATAGTGACCCACCGTGTCAGGCGGTCTCGGTCTGGTTGTTCAGTCTGTACCAGGGTTTGACTGACAGGTTTCACATCAGCTCAAATGAACCGTATTAACTGAACCAAAGCGCCTTCAGTCTTCACTCTTTTTCACTCATGTGATTCTCTGTAGAGTACAACGTGCAACATAACAATGCAAAGACAGTTACAGAGTAAAAAACGTATTGTCAAATACCGCATCTCTCTGCAGCTGTAGACCATGTACATCGAAGACTATCGAAAGGTTCCTCAACAGAAGGGAAACATCAAAGCATCCAATATCAATCAGCCTTTGTTATTATCACTCATCCTGGTGTTTTTATTTCGTTCTCCAACTCTACTTCTCTGTCCTTTATCTATGTTACAATATTATTTCCATGTCAGCCAGACCATAATTATTGCTTTATACACAAAACAAAATTCCAAGTTATAATGTTTAAAATATTTAAACGTTAAAAAACAAGGAAATTTCTCTGACATTTTAGAAACAGAATTGTTTCTTTTGTTGGTATTTGTTTACAACTCGCCTACAATACTGCATTTTATTTTTTATCTTATATGCGTCTAAGTAGACGGACCAGAAAATGGGTCATTAAGGTGTTGCTCTATAATCATTCAAAGTAAAAAAAAAAAAACAGATCAAGAAAATTTCTCTGGCATTTTTACGTTCTTGCTGTTTTGAAAGTGTACCAAACGGTCACTATGTAATAAGGATTTTTTGCTCGCAACATTACATATCATGTGATATATTTGACGAATTTCACATGTTGCAATGTGTGTGTGTGTGTGTGTGCGTGTGTGTGTGTGTGTGTGTGGGCACACGTGCACAACTTCAGCCTGTTCAGCCATCAGATCTGTCAACACTGCGCTTCATATTCCAGCAGACATGTCCTCTTCAATTTTCCCTCTGCAGCATTTCCCGTCATCTCACACTTTCCTCCTTAATTTCCGCTGCCAAATCATCGGCTCACTCTCTTTTAATCTCTCCCCCTTCCCTCGTTTTCTTCCTCAGCCTCCCCTCCTCTCTCCCTTGTTTATCTCCAGCAGAGACAGATGCAGACCTCCTGAGTCTGGTGAAAGTTCACGGCCTTAGTTTCCTGCCAGGAGCCATCTCCTCCTGAGTTATATGGAAGCTGAAACATTGACAGCTGATGTGCGGGACGTGACCTTAGTGACCTCCGTCAAACCAATCCAAGCCTCTGAACCTTGCAGCCGCACACAAACAAACACACTTGTCAACAGTTATGATCTTCTCCATACCGTGCACTCAGCATCCAACCGAGATGTAATCATTTCCTGTGGAGATGTAACTAGTTCAGATATGTGTCCTTGTAAAGTGCATCAACATCTAAATATAGCAACACGAGTTGGGTTTGCATTAATCTTCAAATTGCACAAACTGAAATTGCAGATATGAAATACGCCTAATGGCAAACGCACCAATTTTTTTTTTTTTAATCCCATGTATCGCAAAAAAAGCTTTTATGCTCACATGAGCTGGTATTTCAGGCAATCCAAAAAAGCCATATATCGCAAAACTAGAATGGAAACACTTTTTTGTCTTTTCTAAGTCACATGATGCTATGGTTATGTGCTTCAGTAGGAAATGGCTCCCTCATGATGCAGCTGGAGCTACAAGAGCTGTTATTGCATCACATAACTCTGAGAAAGTTGAGCAGATCATCCGGAAGTTTTGAATCCACAATTCCTCTGTGAAATCGTGGACGATCACCTCCCAGAAATCCCTTATACATGGCCACACCCACTTGCCTTTCCATTATCGCTCCATAACACGCCTTCCTCGTCTTGGATTGGAAATAATGACGAGTAGTGCGGTGGCTGCAACAGAAATTAACCTGCTAATGTTTTGAACATCCGTCACCATGCTTCTTGAAATGTTATCAGTGGAAACAGTCATCTCACAATTATGTTTTATTGTAATTTTGAGAATATCACTTAACTGCTACTACAACTAACTCAAAATGAGCTCAAAGTTATGTTCAAAGTTATTTTTTTCATTTCAAAAACTAGTGCAGTGCCCGTTCAAAACACGTCTGTTCTAAATGGGCTGATTGCTCGGCTTGTGGTTTTGCTGCTTGTAGCTTTCTCAAGAATCACTCATCCAGTCACCTCGCCTTCATACTCAACACTGCACTTCTTTCAGTCCTGAGCAACACACTTGAGCCCCAAACAGCAAAGGATTTATTATGTTTGGGTATGAAAAATATTGAATTATGTTGCTATAGCCCCCGATGGTGAGTGTGCTACCTAACTTGGAGTTTTTCAGACTAACAAACACACTGCTGTACACTGTATACCTGCTGAAGTCATAGAAGACTGATGAGGCCTTATTGCCTCATTAACTCATCATAAAACACTTCCTTTAAACTCAACAGAAGCCATCTTGGTTTCTTTACCTAGTAATCTAGTTAGTAAGTCCACTGGTCCAACTATTACCAGCCTCAGTTAGTTCAAAATAAATTCAAGTTAGATAGAAAAACACAATTATTCCCCACAGTCTCTGTCTGCCTGCTGGCTGCCAGCTGTTAACAGTCAACTTTTCCCTCCACCACTAGATGTTGCGGTGTCTTTCAGCTCAGCTGCCTGTTCCACCAGTAGAGATTGCTGGTGGTGCATGCTGTGCACTATATACAATGAGCTTTATGGAAGGAGGATCAATCATCTAGATTGATTATGAAAAGACAAAAGCAACTCGTCGGTCAGGAACAGTAAAAAGAGGAAATCTTCTCCTCATCCCTTTTAAATATTTTCAGCCAATACACCCACCAGCATGCACAGAACACGCACAGGGAAACCACATATTAACTAGGCTCACATTTTTGTAATTAGCAACAGCTGATTTAAATAAATTTATTGATGTCAGTTGTAAGTGAAAGTAGCAGTCTTCCCCATGCTGCAGAACCTTAAAACACTTGAATATGTACTTTAAAAACTTAAAATCGAGTCTGGATAGATGTTGTGCAATAATGCTGAAACAAAAACAAACCCACAAGACTTTTTCTGGTCAAGAGAAACAGTTAGAGAAAGACACATAATACCTTTGTGCAGTAGCAAGACTAAAGAACTGGGGAAAAGTCGAGAAGCAACATCATTTTGATCTGCTCATACAGCCAAGGGCCAGAGAGCAACGCTGAGAGGAGTTGAGGAGGAGTTTTTTTCATCCAGTAAACTGCATGAATCACAAAGTGATGGGCGGAAAATGTTCAATATCACAGGAGGGATTAAAAATCCCAGCCCAGAGGACATCATTATATGCATCCACTTCTTTATAGGCAGCCAGGCTCTCTGTATGCATAGGCTGTATATTTATGCACTGCCCAGCCTCTCACTGTGAAGTACTTGTTTGTTTTCAGCTACAGTAACAAGCTCAAGAAGGCTGTTTGAGGTAAATTGCCTCACTTTTTTTAGTGTGTTTATAGCTGGTTTAAAAAGCAGGGAAACAGTTTGCTGAGCACTATGATCAAAGGTTTGTGGATAGATATAAATTGATGTCGGGTCATGTTTCAGAGTGAATACTTGTTGACAGCTGCCACTTAGTTGTATCTCAGGTTTGACAGAGGTTGCAGACTGATGGCTTTAGGCAGAAAATATAGAACAAAAACCACAATCAGGCAGTTAGATAGAAGCAATTCACAAGTAAGCTTGGTCTCTTGTCATGCTCTCTGTAATTGAAAAATATTTTGCATTGTAACCTTTTGAAATACAGATACAGACGTGGCTCTTGCTGTTGGGATCTTACAGTAAAAGAGCTGCAAAAGTGGCAGTATTTGAAGACTTTGGAATGAGAACAGGTTGAAATAGCACACAAGGATCCAGTCTGCAGCAGCAAATCAGCAGATTTTTAGTTAAAAGTGTCAAGTAACAATGCTTACAATTTACCCTTGAATGAATATGATTTGATGTTACTGTCAGCTGGTAGCAAACAAGCTGATAATTGAGGCAGCTAAACTGAGTCATGAATGAAGCAGCTGATGCAAGTGTGACTTCATTGCTTGGCCTGAACTTATGCAATCACCCAATTCATCATCAGAGCTGTCTGAGGACTCTTTGTTTGTAATATGTGATGATCACTCATGCTCCCGGGCTCTGCAGGGATCAGCTAATTTGTTACTTGTCATTTTTCTATAGTTGACAGATGTGCAAATTCGGTTGATGAAGAGCGTGTGATAACCTCCGAACTCTACAACAAGCAAGCAAGTGGGCCGTGCGTGGACTTTACTCTGTCAACTGCTTTTTCTTTTACAGCAAGCTGCATTATTTCTAAATGCTGACCATTTTCATAGATAAGCCACTGTGGTATCATAGCACAACTGCATGTTCATCTACAACTGGTCAAAGCCTTTGTTAATTCAACTGGAAAACCACCTACAACATGTGCCTAACACCACAATACTGTAAAACAAAAAAAACATTAGATGAATAGATTAAATGGTGAGACAACAAAAGGGTTATCTTCTTTTTTGACAATTTCGGAGTTCTTTTGGCTGAGCTCATCAGCTTGACATTGTCACTCTTGGTAAACCTCCATCATATGACTGTTATTCAGCCATGAGGTTTGTAGTTATTTTAGGACACAGAAATTTCTTGTGGGGGTCAGAGGATCATTTAGGGCTGGATTTAAGCTACATGGTTCAAATAACTTATAATTTTGCACTCTCATATGGATGTGTCTCATGAAATCACATATTCTCAGTTCATTTTCAGGCCTCATCCATATGTGGAAATGAACCAGATGAGATTCAGATATCTGCAAATGAGTCTGTAGTCTAAGTAGACAAGTCAGATATTCCCTGGAATTGTGAGATGTACATAACTGAAAATGTGATAACGACGTATCATAGTTGCAGAGGTTACCTGTCTTTTAAGCCTTTGGGGTGAAGAAACTGTTCAGGCATAAATATAGGGTTTATATCGAAACAAAGACGTTTATGAGGACATTTTAATCACAATGGGAGAGCACTTTTTTTAAACGCCCTTTGCTATGGTGCCAGCGAGAAAATAGAAAACCTTAAAATCAAAGTATAAGGAGGCCACAGACCATAACAGTTCGTCACCGAACCCCCCGCTTATGCATGCGCGTTGTTTCAAGCGTAAGCAAAGTTTAAGCAGGTGTAAATGCAGAAATTGGTCACTTTTAAGAATAGATGTAAGCAGGTGGTCAAAAAGGAATTTAGGCAAGAAGTCAGAATTTGGCAGCAAGACTTGTAGTGTAGGATTCCTCCTCTGGGGACCATGAACATCTGTGCCAAAAACTGAGCGACTAACATTGTTGTTCCAAGACCCACACTACTTATTTGAAAACCTTTACCTTTTTTTTGGTGTCTTCTGGCATTTTGCCATTATTTGATAATGACAGTGTAGCCACAGACAGAAAAGTGGGGACAGAGAGGGGTATAACCTGCAGCAAAGGCTGTGATTGAACCAGGGTATTGACTTAAGCTGTATAAGATAACACCAGATAAATTTTATTGATTCCCAGAGAGGAAATTGGGTTGTTGCTGCAACACAGCCAGAGCAATCACACAGATATATAGAGAAAGTAAAATAAATACACCAGGGTGATGATGTCATTAGGTAATGGTTAGTGTTTGTCTGTATTAACATGGAGATGTAATGTAAATATAGGGTATTCTGCTACCATGCTTCTGCGTTTATTCTGATTACTCCTCTTCATTTTATCCTAATTTTGACACTTTACATATGCAGATCTACATTAAGCTCATTAATCATCCTCAGCAGGATCCCGGCACACAGTGTGACTCATTGTGTGTATATCATAAAAGTTTCTTCTACTAAATCTTAGCAGAACGAGAGGTGCATTTTGATGCAACAGGAGGCTCTGAGTCTGTCTGCACAGCAGGACGGAAAGCTGAGAAACTACTGGAACCCAGAGGTGGTTATCACATTCAAGAATGCCAAGTCAATACTGCTGCAGCAAGCTATTACTAGGCGTTGTTTTGGAAAACAAACTTCTGAAAAGTCTTAAAAAGCCACCGAAGCATGACAGTCTAGGATGAACTGTGTATTTGATATTGCTCGATCAATTAAGACACACAGCTGTTCATTTCCTCATTTCATTTGAACCAGCGCTGTATTAAAGATCATAGTGCTGTTTGAACATGATGTGTTATTCACAGAATGAGTCTTAGGGCTCCCATTCATTATCACATTCCCAGTATTGCGGACAGCCCGTCGGGAGCCCCGGGGGGGCGTTTTGGCTTGTCAACTTGACCACTGATAGTAAAGTAAGCAGAGATGAGTTGACGGACTCCTTAGAATGAAGCATCAGGCGCGATGCCCATGCACTCGGGCCAAGCTCTCATTCACGAGCCGCACTTCTCAATCTGTGAGACGTGATAGCTGATAGCAATACACAAAGAAAACATCTACCTGCTTCTCTACTGATAACATTTTAGAAATTTTCACTTGGCAAAATGGTAGAGTGGGGAGAAAGGAAAGATGGAGCAGCAAGAATAAAAAAAAGACACAGTTAAATGCTAAAAAATAAGTGAAAAATTTGCCAGTAAGGGACCAGCTCAGTCAAAAACACACAAGGCGTGCTTGAGTGGTAACATGACTGCAGCGACAGTTATCTGGGGAGCATTCATCTGTTTTGGACACTTCAGTCACTGGACTGAAAAACACACAAGTATTTATCCACACATAGTCAGCAAGAGTTCTTCCTACTTTAGAAATTAGTAAATATATCAGGTAAAGTTGTAATGAAGTATCAATACAATTTTTTGGCCGAAAATTATCATCACAGCAGTGGTTTAAAGAGCAGGTTTTGTAAATACACTGTATATCCTGACAGTAGTACACAGCTGTGTACACGGCTCTGCAGCAAAGTATGCATGTATGGGGGTTGCTTTGGTTAGTCCTATTCGACGTCACTGACAGGCTGGAAAACTGGTGAACAGCAGTAAGGAGTGTGGATGGATGCCTATGAAAACTTGTATTTTACGTACTTTTTACTTAATCAGTCTTATTGATGTTCGAGTGCTGCGCAGGTGGAAATGAACAGTATTTAGTGGCTGCGTGTCACTGCATCTCACCGATTAAGGGGCTAAAATCAAGAATTCACCCTGGTTTTGTGTTTCCATCCATACCGATCAGAGGCCATAAATATATGTGATTACTGCACCCTTGACCTGGGTGTGAATGCAAATTGAACACTTTTCTATATAATTAAAAATCCCAGATATTAGCAAGTTTCATCCTTATTTTGTGCAATGGGAAACAGGCTTTAGTGTTCTGTTTAGATGTAAAATGAGAACGTTTGCTCATAACCGTACTGAAAGAAATTTAATTGTAATCCCTTGTAATTAACAGAATTAACATGAATCAATCATGAATGTAATCCGTACCTTCCATAACTGTCTACTATCAGTGCTATGGGTTTTTTTTTCCTTTTCTTTATTGATAAGTTCAAAGCATCTGTTTTATTGGATTATCATCATTCATTCTTTATTCTCATTCTTTACCGTCGTTCTTACTTTGATCATCTCCTTGTTGCCTCTCTACCCCCATCTCTGTTGGTGAAGTGGTGACCTTTATTTTACACCTCAAACCCCATTCATGTCAGACCTTTCAAATTTCTTTAGAATTACAGAATTAGTGAAACAATTTGCTTTCTGTTGTGAAAATCAATGGGCACCTTCTTCTCTACTTACTGTGCTCCTATGCATTAAAAATCCTGTGCTTGAGACAGAATGGATTTTAAATTACTATTTATCACAAAAATCCTATACAAGAGTGTCTCATTTTTTTGACAGCCTTGAGAGAGAATCATTTTCATTTTCATTTTCATCATTTTTCATAAAAAGTTATGAAAAGCTTTCGAGCCTCCCCAACTTCTCAAATTCACAAATGGGCTTTTAAGGATTAGATATGTCAAATTCTGCTGCATTCTCATTTTACAAGGCTTTTACCAGCTGAACTTGACATAATAGACTTAAGAATTCTGGTTACAAAAAGACTTCAGCAGTAGGTTGGTTCATCTTGCAAAGTTTAGCCATTTATTTAGCTCTTTTTTAGTATTTCTTAAGGTCATCTCTATGGCAACATTAACTCTCCCTCAGCACTTTTAAATTGTGGCTGCTGTTAAAGGGTCCTATTTACCTGTCTGCAATTCTATGTGGCCATGGATAACTATTCCTCCGGTAAAACTGACCTGACATGTGGTGTCCCGCAGGACTATATCTTGGGCCCAGTTGTTTTCAATGTGTATCAGCTACCACTCTGCAAAATTGTTAGAATTCACATCAATTTCTATAATTATCAAAATGATATCTGGCTATATATCTCTGTAAATTCAAATACCTATAGCTCCATCAGTAACCCAACTGGATGTATCTCTAATTTAAGACAGTGGATGACTAAGAATGTTTTACAGTTAAACCAAGAAAAAAACTGAGTCTTGTTATTGGAGCAAAAGCTGAGAGAGAACCTAAATCTATTTATCCTGAACACCAGGGAAGTAGGGCTGAGCGTTATGGCCTTTTCTTGTTTTCTCTATTTTGTCAACATTTTGTGAATATTGACAGGATGGGGAAAGGGTTATATGATGAGTATATCTGCTGCTCAGCAATGAGTAATATAAAATGGCTAACTGAGGCCATTTTTCACATAACTTGTTCAAAATTGTTAAAAGATAGGATTTTAGACAGAGATCAGGTGTTACAACATTAGTGATAGTATTAAAGTAAAGACAATGCTTAAGAAATTAAATAGAAAAATTATTTGATTAGCTTGGTTGTAGATATCAGTAATATTTTAATTTCTTGATGGTACATGTATAGTTAAGGGTCATATTTGTCTATTGTTCTTTTTTTTTTTTTTTTTTGCATTTGCTTTCCACCCTTCAACACTTGCACTGTAGCCGCTGGCCCTGGTTCTATTCCACAGACCTTGCACTGACATGTTGCCCTTACTTTTTTTCCTTTTCTCCTTGTTTTTTTTTACTGTAACTGATTGCAGATATCTCCCTTGACCTTGGCAGTAGGCATTAATAATGCATTGTGAAATGTCAAGAAATGCATAGGCTTCACAGAGAGAAAATCAACCAGTATTTTTCTGCAGATTTTTTCAGGGCTGCAGGTTTTCCGCAGGGCCAGAGAGTGTGACACAAAAACTTTCAATGAGAAGCATCACTCCCTTGCCTGAGTCAAACCTTGCAACTTTCAGACATAAAAAAATAATATCATTACAGTGTGAAAGCAATCAGGAAACTCCACAGCCTGCACAGGTGATTTACACCACAAATGTTTTGATAAGAAATATCTCATTTTTCATTACGGTGTGTTTTTCACCCATGCATGAAATCCAGAGCCCATCGCTGACAATGTTCATATACATTAACCAGCATGGATATTAATTTGTATGGAAACAAGGTACATTACAACGACACACTTAAACAGATCAAACAGCATTAGCATCCTCCGAGTCGTGCGTATCACATTATTATCTTGCTGTCTTTGGAGTGTGAAATCCATTTGGAAGGCAGAACGAACAACATGCTGATCAGCTTGGCCAGTGACCCATGACGATGTATGAGAGGAACTCATTCTAATCTGTGGGGTGTAACACACGAGCATCAAGAAATGAGTCCATCATGGGTGCTGAACAGGGGAAAACTAATTACCTTTTAAATGATCCCGTTACATTATAATAGGAAAAAATCCATCAGAAGTCAAATTAAACACTACAGCAGAGGCACGCTGCAGACTGGGAACATGACTGTTTCACATCTTGCAACTATGAGACGACTGTTGAGACTTTGACTTTTATTGTAAATCTTGATGCATTATTATTGGCTGTGAGATGGATTAATTACTATTGAGTAGGGCGGTCAGTTTTAAAACACTAATCATGATACAATTAAAGCTTGTATATGACGCGCCCAGTGCCTTCTGGCCGTCCACAAGCGTAAAATAACAACGTCGCTGGTTCTGTCCGACTGCATTTTCATCTGACACTGTCACGCTCGTACGCCAAAAGTACTGACAAATTTTGGCAATGGAAAAACTGCACGGTCATTTCATGGGGTCCCTTGACCTCTGACCTCAATATATCTTTATGAAAATGAGTTCTTTGGATGCCAGGGAAGTTCCCCTTTACAGACATGCCCACTTTATGCTAGTCCCAAGTATTGTAAATGTAGTTTAAATTAGTCATTTTTGCAGATTGTATTTGAATATGTTTATTCACTGGGGTCCCTAAACAGTCTTGAAATTGGGGGCACCCAGAAGCTGACTTTGTAGAGCAGGTGTCCCACATGCAAAGGGAATGTCCTTTTTGCATGTGGCTGCAGGTCCAATTCCAACCTCAGCCCTTTACTGCACGTCGTCTTTTTATCCCTCTTTCATGCTACAACTGTCCTGTCAAATAAAGGCAAAAAGCCCAAAAAATAACCTTGAAAAAAAAAGAGCGCTTGCTACCACCTATGAGCTGGGCACCCAGGTGCAGTTAGTCAGACTGATGTCAGCAGGCAGCTGCATCACCAAAGATGGCAAAGCATTATTTTGGAGTTTGTGAATCATCACAGACCTGTGGATGAAACTAAATCCAAGAAGTTAACTACAGCGCTGCTAAATGTGCGAAAACTAACTGCAGACCAACAACATCAGTCAACAAATGCTGTCATGAATCCCAATCAGATCAACAATCAGGTAAGACCTGCCTTAACTCGTTAACATGGACTTCAAAACTGTTTTTAAATGCAAAATAATAGAATTGAAACATGAAATTAAAAAATGCAACTAACCATTAAAATAGATAGATAGAGAGATAGATAGATCTGTTATTGTGGTTGTTCCCACCCAGATGTATCAGGATCAGCATGTATCCACAGCATTCACACTTACAACATGAATACATTTACTTCATTATGAGAGCTGAAAGTCTCAGTCTGCTGCCAGCGTTGCTTTGGGACAGCTGGGCTTCCTGCTGCCACTGGCAGATCTGACATGAAACATGTCCGCTGGTCTCCTCTCATTAAACAGCAGAAGTTTGGCACAAAAACTTTGCAACTTCATTTATTACATCACTGTCTTTTGGTTGCTCTTACCACTTTAAGTAATGTTAATAAATATGCGCAATTTTACCTGCCATGTAAATTCCTGTGATGATTTTTAAAAATAAATTTCAATGAATATTTAAATTCAGAAATGAAAAAATAAAAATAGCTTCCTTGGGTTTTATGAAGTAAAATTTCCTCACATCCTTGCACTTTAATTAATAAATTTTATGAAAGATGATTAAAATAAAATAGTGATACAGTATCGGCCACCAGGCCGATAATCTGTTGATTGGTTATACTTTGTTTTAAAACATTTTAAACAAAATGCAGTGTTAGACGTCACACTGGTATAGAAAGAATATTTTGGGCTGTTTTGTGTTTTTACATGAAGGCCAGTAGTTTGTTCAGTGTGTGCTGAGCAGCGAGAAGAAAATGTTAAATATTACAGCTCTGAGAAAACTGCTGTTTACTGAGGTGGAGACTGAAGCTGAACTCTGGTGAACTTGAGCAACACTTGTTTTTCAATGATGCTGTAATCATCGTTATTAACATTGAACTCACATGTATGTAAAGAATATGTGTCTGTGTCTCAGCTGTAGCTTCAGACTTTAGTTTGCTCTCCTGAGGGTCCGTCACAGTATGTGATATTGAATTGCAACAAGAATGAAAGGAGCAAGAAATCAATGTGTGAGATATAAAAAGAGCATTAAGAGGATTCATATTTCCAGTGAGAATTTCATACAGGAGATCATATTTCCTCCACAAAAGGAAATATGTCACTAAGCAGGATTTAGCTTCTCATTTCCTCTGGTTAGGAGACAGCGATTAGTGTCAGACAGGCTACACTGGGATTGCGCAATGTGTGCTCACAATTTGCTAAATATAATGCGCCCTTAAATATAAAAGTCTGTTTAGCCGATCAAATTTATCATTTGTCTGCACCGAATCCCAGCTCAGCTCAAAATCAATGAGGTTCAGAGGAATGTCTCAAAACAATATCCATTCATAATTATGTCTTAAGAAATTATCCATTCACTCAGTTATATACAAAAAAAACTATGAATACAAAATACAGTAAGAAACACAAAACCTTAGTTAAATTACAATAAATTATATACAAATTAGCACATTTTAACCATTCTCAAAATATCAAACTCAAACACTAAAAGGATGGACGTAGCAACCATTGGTTTGTGTACTTCAATTGTATATATATACAGATGTATAGATTTCGGAAATAAAAAAAAAACTTTATTGCTGTTATACATATTCCTCTAAGAAATTAATGATGAAGTAACCTAGTTTTTTTTAATGACAGGTTTACATCCTATCACTTTGCAAAACTATCATAATAAAATAACTGAAACTCACTAATGGCTTTCCAAAGTGTTTTGCATTTAATAAATGGTGCTTGTCATGATTGAAAAAATGACTTCAGCTTAATTTTAATGACTCACTGTCTCACTCTCTCTAAACTCTCATTACAGATGGATGCACTACAGAAAAGAGGAAGACAGTCTGCAATACATGCAAAGAAAATGTCGGCATGGGAGGAACTTTTACACTGGTTAACCTTAGGGAGATAGTTGACTTACTAACTAGATTACTAGCAAGAGTAAATAAAGACGGTCAATTTTATTTAGTAACCGTCAAGTTTGAATGAAGTGTGTTTTATGATGAGTTTACGAGGCAATTAAAACTCTTTGAGAGAGTTGAATTCAAAAGGTGCACGGTTGAATTATTTAAAAAGGAAAATAGTTTTGAGAACATTGCTTTTCTTTACATTTTGTGGGTTTATATTTTATCTAAAAAGCTGAAAGCCAGCAGCGCCCTCAGGGCTTAGCACTGCACACTTCACCGTATACACCAATGAAATTTCAGAAAGATATGAAGGTATGGAACATTAAATACCGCCCACCCTATTGGCCATGTTCCCGTGTTTCAAGTCTTTATGCTAAGCCACATTTTGACTCCACCTCTGTATTTAACAAACAGACATAATAGTGGTATCAGTCTTCAGGACTCACTCTTGGAAAGTATTTTGCAAAATGTTGAACAATTTCTTTGTGGAGAACAGCAGTCTTCCTGCTGTCTAACAACCTGTTGAGAATGCGACTAACCATGTTTGAAAAGCACTACCCTTAGGCTGTGAGGAGGGATAAAAAAAACTATCTCCTGTATATGACTTAAGGCTAAGCTATTACCTTATAATGCCTCTTTGCCTCTTTAATATGCCCGTGCTGTGGTCCCATTGTCTGTCTGTTACCTCTGTCGACGGATTCTCTCTACTTCAGGTTCCACACAGGAGCAAAGACAAGGTGCAGATATTCACTCTAGCAGAGATGACGGCTCCCAGCGAGGTGTGGGCATGTTGATGTAATGTCTCAAGGCATGGCATGTCCACAGATGCCTAAAATCTGTCAAGAAGATGTCCTCGGAAATTGTGTTTTCCAGTCACAGTGGATTCCAGCTCTGATTTGAAGTGTGAACAATTTGGACGTGCAGAGATTTGTGCTAGTCTGGTACATGGAGAAAACCTGAGCCTATCAGGAGTTTGGTTTATCGTTCCATTTGTTTAAGGGACACAGTTAAGAGAGATGAATCTGAAGTTGATCATGTATTAAATAAACAGTCCTTTGTCTTTTCAATATGAGACCTCTGGATTGGTCGTTCACTTAGAAGAGATCTCCGTCAGCAGAATCATATACGACTTCAGTTTCTTCCCTTGGCACTTTATTAAATCGAAAAGCATTAAATGACCTAAACCGCCCCTTTAAATCACATTCCAGCCATAACAGGCCAATTTCATACACATAAACTTCTGCGGCTCCACACAATCTACTGTTTGTCAGGTGGAGGAAATAGAGGCCACGGCAGATTCGAACAGCAGGCGGCCAGACGGGCAGGTAGGCAGACGGATTAGCATCAGGAGGGTTTGACCTTAGCAGCAGGCGTTCCAGATGAAAAGAAGGAGAGATGGATGGTCGCCTCACATTGATCTCAGTCTCAGAAAGACAAGAATCTCTTTAAGGGGAGAAAGACAGCACCATCTGTAGAGATGATTGAGAAGATGACTGAGCCATCTTTCTTTTTCAAGAACACGTCCCATATTTCAACCCGCCCACAAGAGTGATTTACTCTGAGCTGTTTGTACAGAGGCAGAAGTGTAGAAGTTCTGATTAAAATCTAATTATGGAGGAAATATAGTCCCAAAATCAGTTGGAGAGCCTGTCATCTATAAAGAAATGAAAAACTACACCAAACTTATTTCATCCACGTGGCCTTCACCAGGGTATTTGAATGAGGCTCATGCACACCTTCATAAACTTGTGGACAGGTGCATAGGAGGATATTATATGAGAAAAAGAGGATTCCTGCACACTGTCCTATTAGTTGCGAAAAACCTTTACTATTAAGTTACCAATGTTTCGGCTGCCAGACCTTAATAAGGTTATATTAAAGAACAAAATTTGACAACATAAACACATAACGCCTACTCCGGTGAGGCCAATCAGAGACCAGGAACTGAGATCGCAATCAGCTCCACCGTCGGTGTATTAAGCCTGTTAGAAGGCACCTCCTGCCATCAAATATAACAGTTTGCGGCAAAAATGTAACAAAATACACATAGAAAAATGCGTTATTTTCTGACATACCTGCCTTTAAGAGGCTGTACTGCGCTGAGTTGTTAAGTTTGAGTAATGATACTGGTATCATATGACACTAGAAAACCTAATGGTCCCATGTCATGCTAGCATTTCAGTTGAGTAATGCTTCGAATTTTGGCTAAATTTAGGCAATGGCCATTCCACAGGGGTCCCTCGACATCTGTACTCAAGATATGGGAATGAAAATCTGTGGGTGCCCATGAGTCTCCCCTTTACGGACATGCCTACTCATTGATTTGATTCCTAATCAAACGGATTCCTTAATAAAGTTATTTTAACTGAATTGAATTTGAATCTAGTAAGAATTGCTCCACCTTGTCAATATGGACTTCAAAAGTTTCTTGAAAACAAAACAATGGCATTAAAAACATGATTAAAAAATGCAATTAATTATTATAAAATATTGAGTTCTGCGACTTATCGCAATTTTAAATAATGAACTGTTTGACGGTCCTAAAAACAATCAATAGAAACTATGTGTAACATTTACCAATGACAACAGGCTACTGGTAAATATCAGGGCAGAAAAATATCACCTCATCGTTAGGCACCTTGTTCACACAGCTCCAAAAGAAGCTGTTTTCCTCATGTTTCAGGACTAGGACTCACTGCTAAGAAAGGTGACTATATTTAGTTATTCTCACATATATTCAAGACAACAGAATAGTTACCACATTAAAGCGCTTTACTTTGATAAAGTATGTTGTTAGACTCATGCACATATATTCACTTGCTACAGTTAAATAGTATGTTTAGGATCCGTATGACTAAGCCCATCTTTTTATTTATTTTTGTTTGTTTTTTGTAAGTGCTGTTGTTGCTATTTTTGCTTTCGTTTTTTTGCTCGTTCTTTTTTTATTTGTTTGTTTCTTGCTAGTTCGCTTGCTGGCTTTCTGAAAGACCTTGATGGGTTGCTTAAGGTGTGAACTATTGCTTCACTGACTGATTTTCAACTGAACTTGTAAATTAAAGTAAAACTTGGAAAAAACTGATTGATTAACTTTACCATGACTGAGCAGTTGTTGAGAGCTGAATTTGATGATGATGAAGTGATAAAGCAGACAGAGCTCTGTGAAAGTAGGTTATATGCAACACCTTTTACATTTCATAAAGTCATTTCATCCACAGTTAACAGGAAAACAATTACTGGAGCAATCTAAATTTACATTTTGATAACATCAGACAGTAAAAAGTGTGATTTTATGTCTTGAATCTTTTCCTCATCTATTCGGGAGTCTGGGTGACACAGTGCAGTGAGGCCCTGCAGAGCTGGAAATTTGACGAGGTGAAATCCAAGTTAAGCCACAAAACTCAAAGATCCAGTTAAAGGGCGTCACGGTGGCTCAGCTGACTGAGGCAGGCGTCTGACTGTGACATCCTGCGTACAAATCAATGTCTCTCTGACCTTTCCCGTCCTCTCGAGTAGAAAAGCAAACTTTGACCTTGAAATGATGTGGTTTTTCATCGAAAAAAATAAAACCCACAAAGCACAAAAATTTCAGGCAAACAGGAAATCTGAATGCTGAAATCAAAAAGGGGCTAAAAAATATGTTCTTAAGGAAGAAAATCTGGATGAAAGTTTTTACTTCTCTCACTGTAACCCGAGCAACAACATACGGCACGATATGCAAGTGTTTCAAATGATTGCTTCAAAGAGGATTAAGGAAAATGGGTAATGTTTATCCAGTCTATTAAGGCGGCGAGAAAACAAAGAAGAGGCAGTGGATTGGAGCAGAAGTGTTTCCTCAAGGCGGACAGCCAAACATTAGAGCAGCAGCAGTTCATTACTGAGCTTAAGCAATGCACTTCTTGAACCTGGAATAAAATACATTTTGCAGCGGAGACCAAGAGCTCCGGGACTATTACCGCTTTTGTGCTGAAACCACACACACACACACACACACAACACACACACACACACACACAAACACATTACTGTGCTTCAATGTTCACATGCATACAGACGCTGAAAAGACACCCTGCTGTACATATTTTGTAGGCAGCCGGGGGGAAAAATTGAGGAGGGGTATGTGTTCTCCTTGGCTGAGCAGGCAGGATTTTTCCTCCCTGAAGACACAAAACATTGATAGATTCCTTTTTTTCCTGTTGCTGCTTCATGAACACACACACGCATGCATGCGTAGGAGAGCGCTCGCATGTTTCACGTGAGCAATCGCACATAGATCCATTGAACTCTTTTACACACTCCCAAAGGAGGCTAAGACATTAATACGGACAAAAGGAGGGAAACAACACTGTTTACTCAGATTTAAGGGGTGACAGTAAGGGTGAGAGTGTGTGTGTGTTTGTGTATGCGTGTGTGTGTGTGTGTGTGTGTGTGTGTGAGAGTGAGAGAGAGAGAGAGAAGGAGGGGGTTATTGTTCTGTAATCTGCTTTTGGGATCCTTGGGGAAGCAGAATTGCAACACCTGATTATCTCCGAGCTCGAGCATCAACAAGAAAGGTAATTCTCCAGAGACAGATTGAAACTCTTTCTTCCCACTCTCTTTCTTTCAATTTCTCCATTCTCCATTTTTTTTCCTTATCTCCTCTCTCTATCTCTCTGCACACACACACATTTGTTCTCCCTGTCCTCTACACACACACACACAGACTTTTCCACTCTTGTCTATACTGCCTCTTTTCTTCCCGGTACCCCTGTCTTAGTTTATCCTCCCGCTGTCCCTCGTGTCTTTCTCTCTTCTACTTCTCCTTCCTCTTTTCTTTCATCATTCTGTTTAAAAGGCCCGGTGGTTTTAAAGATGATTGCTGCTGAGAATTTTCCATCACTGAAATAATTGTGCAATCTCCGCTGCGATTTCATTCCCTCAGACTGCTGAAGGATGCCATCAGAGGAAATAGGCAGAATCGCGGGTAACAGGTAAAACCGTGTTGGTTTACAGGTTTTCACGCTTGTTGCGTACGTGCCATAGCACGTCTTAAAGTTGCACACCAACTCCAAGCACTCCAGTGTTGTGCTGAGACCTATTCTGTGCTATTCACCTTGAAGAGAATTAAATTTCACTTCACCGCGGATTCAATTTGCCACTTATATGAGGCACCAACTGGTTCTCCGGAAAGTTGCAGCGATTTCAAATCCATGTGTGCAGAGAGATTGCATTGTATCCATTCAAGTGACTGACAGCTGAAGGAGGAGAAGCAGCTCAGAGCAGTAAAGCTGCTGCATAAAAGCCTTTACATAGCCTCACCTCGCCTCACTTCAGTTCTGTTACTTTCAACCATCCCCAGTCTTTAAAGGGACAGTTCCACCCAAAATCAGAAATCAACTGTTTTTCCTCTTACCTGCAGTGCTGTTTATCAGTCTAGATTGTTTTGGTGTGAATTGCAGAGAGATATTAGCTGTAGAGATGTCTGCCTTCTCTCTAATATAATTTAACTAGATTGCACTCAGCTTCTGGAGCTCAAAGAGCCAAAAAATAAATAAATTTGAAAAACTCAGCAGCAAATTCTCTTTCCAGAAATCATGACCGGCTTACTCAAGATAATCCACAAACCTTGTTATGAGCAGATTCATGTAGGAACTATTTTCTTTCAAATGAATTACACCCGCCGACAGTATCACAGCACCACCTGGCTACCTAACGTTGCAGCTAAGCTGAGGACAACACTACGACTGTCTCTTGTCCGTGAGTAGATGTTCTCAATGGACATAAAAAACTTACAACCCGAACAAAACCGACCCATGTGAGCTGAAGTCTGAACCGGTCCATTTGAGTTCATCACATAAAATACTGAGCCCAGGCCCAAACAAGCCTGACCCCCCAAAAAGCACTAGCTGGCTCCTAAAACAGGGGACACGCTGGCTGCATGTCTTCAGCAGAAAATGGACAAGCTCTCGGCTCAGAGACACTGTATTTCCCCACCAGAGAAGCTCCCTGCTCCTGCAGAGAGGGAGGACAGAAAGCACAGCGTGCGAGAAGCAGTGTCGCTGTCCGGTGCTGAAACGGGGGCTGATATCAACAATCAATAAATGCATATGCAATATTTATAATATATCTTCTAATTAATCAATCAATTAATTAATTGATTAACTACTGGCTGAGAGCTCAATTTTTCAGATTTTTTCTCTATTCATCTAAATATATATAAATACATTAGGGCTGCACGATATGGAAAAAGGTCTTATCACGATAATTTTTTTTCGTATCAGTCAATATCAATATATATCACGTTATGCATCAAATCACTGTTTCTGTCAAGGTTCCCTTTGACTGAGATATGAAGATATCATAACCAGTGAAGCACGATAATGATTATTTCAACCAATACTGATAAACCGATAATTTCCAGCTTTTTGTGGCCGATAAGATAACGATAACCTAAGAAGGAGAGCAGAGCGGATGTTCTGAGACAACGGCGGAGAATGAGAGCAGAGTGGACATTCGGAAACACCCGCAGAGACAACGACTGGGAATGAGAGCGAAGCGGACACCGGCGGAGACACCAGCAGAGAATGAGAGCAGAGCAGACATTCAGAGACACCACCGGTGACTGAGAGCGAGGGGACATTTGGAGACACCGGCGGAAACACTAGCTGAGAATGAGGGCGGAGCGGACATTCGCTAGCAAGACGGTTTGGGTGATTTTCCTTTTGTTTCTGCTGAATTTGAATAAAATGTGTTTTTTTGATGAGTTAATGAGGCAGTTAAGCCCACGAGAAAATGTGACAGAGAGAAAATTGAATTCAAAAGGTGAACATTTTCATTTCGCTATTTAAGAGGAAAAATGGGAGTCAGAATATAACTTTTCTGAACATTTTGAGGGTTTCTATTGTGTATTGATTAGTCCAAAAAGCTACACATAAGTAGCGCCCTCATTGCCAAGGGGGTAGGGCAGTGAGGAGGGTTACAGCCGCATACTTATAACATCTTATATCATATACCGCCGTGAAATTATGAAGGTAAGGAATAATACATACTGCCGTATTAATTACTCTAGTAGAGTCACACCATCTTCTGCACGGTGATATGGCTGGAGGGTGTAGTTTAGCAGAAAGAAAGTAGTTCCTACATAAAAATATTGTCACATCCACAACAATAACAATGAAGCAGTTGTTGGCAGCTCTTAGTTCTCAAGCTCCCTCCAACGACGCTCACACAAACGTTGCACAAATGGTGAAACCCTTTAAGCCAAATTTGGGATTTGGGGCAATATAAATAAAACTGACTTGAATGTGGCAGATAGAATGAGTCTCTGGGAAAGCTCCCACGTTTGCTCTGCGTGTCCTTCCTAAATAAGACGCAGAAGCTGTCTAATATGCCATTGTAATCACCATGATAGATTGAACATAACCAGCTCCGCTAATGAGGTCATTCATTTAGCTAATTAATGCACTAATAAGAAAACGTTTCGATGTCTGCACATAACTCACTGGCGGTATTTAGATGAGCTGCACAACCTCAAGTACGGAGGAGTTACTGCCAGTTTCATGGAAATGAGCGTTTCCCTCATTAAAATCTGATGCAGAACGTGGACACAGAGCCCACAGAGAGCGAGGGGGGAAAAACATACATACATGGGCTCAGATGTGATCAGGACAAAACACAGAGCAGGAAATGTCCACGGAGACGCTTCCCTCTACAAAAGCCCGGGTGTAGTAAGTCCATACATATTGTAAAAGGGCTGAAGTGAAAGAGTTCCCCTGGCCTCGCTGTCCCAGCAGTCTGCCATTTGTCTGGCTGAGAGGCAGATGCTCTGAAGCACCGAAAGTTCTCCATATTGGAACAGAGCGGCCTGAGGGCACGAAGCACTTCACTGGAGCGCAGTGAGAGAGAAAACACCTGTGGGAGATCCACTAAACACGGGCTACCTGAAATCACATCACTGAAGGCAAGACTGCACACAGTAACACGAGAACTCCTTAGGAAATTACCCACCAAAAGGTGATTATAGCTTATATGACAAAATTAATGAAAAAATAATTAGACCCCGACCAATAGTGGATTTTGTTTGGGCCGATACCGATATTGGGGAGTGTATATAACCCTTAAAAAGGTAAATCATTTCTGTAAATAAGGTCCATAAACTGTATACAAAGGTGAACAACATGACAGCTCCCCCAAATGTAACTTTCTATCTGTGTCGCCCCCTGGTGTCTGTCTGCAGTATATGTCATAAAGCCCGCCCCATGTTAGTGAATGGGACACAGGCCAAACTAAAAACTCAGTGTACACGCCAAATAAATTTTCCCAGAGATAGTTTCTGTCACTGACGGTAGTTCTCATCACTGATGTTTGTTCAAGGGATTTTTTTATAATAATTTCGGTTTTAAAGAGTTATCAAATTATACAAAAAGGGTGCTTTTCTGCCATGATTGACAACTGTGACAGCCAATCGGTGTGCTTGCATTCAATGGAGCTGCTTCTGATTAGTCTGAAGGGGGTTTTGGTGGGAACACCCTGATTTGAAATTTGAAATTTACAAAAAAAAGGGCATCAGGGTTAAAAAGAAATCGAAATAAGGAGGAAAAATAAAAAATACAACAAATGTTCAATTAATGTATAGATAAAATAGTTAATTACAAATAATTTTAAGGTCATTTTTTGTCACCTTTTCCTAATAAATGTTGCAATTTGTAGGACATTTCTTGCCAAGTTACTCATTGCCTTTTTAGCCATGTTTTCAAAAGAAAACACCAAACTTTGCTCAGGTTCAAAGGTTTAAATGTGAATGGCGTTTGAACGCAACACAAGACTTCTTTACAGATTAAAAAGGGTTAAAATACAAAATGTAGTCACAACAGTTTGACTTATGGTACAGATTACAGTGTTTTGTTGCGGGAGGAAGTGCTGTTTGTCCTACTCTGGATTCAATTTAAAAAACTGAGCTTCATCGTGTCCTGCAGAAATCCTCAGCCTCCTTCAACAGGCTCAAGCTCGACCCACAAGATATGAGCTGAACACTGAAAGATGGGGATATAGGATATCTGTCAGGCCAAAGGCGTTCAATAATCAAACACTTCTTTGAAACTTGACTGTACAAAGAGACTGGGAGGATCTGACGGGAGGGAGGGGTTGCTGAGCAGCCTTTGGGCGACTGCAAGCTGCCGCAGGCCTCAGATGGGACCGCAGTGGGTGGCAAACTCACACATCTTAGATAATCTTCCCAAAGCAAAAGGCAAGTGTCTCCAGTCTGGAAAACACCTTCTGCATTAGTACCATGTAGTGCAGAGCTCCAAATCGTGCAGCTTTTCTCTTCGGGGAAGATTATCTCATACCAAAGTGGAGGACAACTGCAAAGGAACAGCAACTCTGAGACAAGAGCAGGTCTTTCTCCAGATTTCTCTTTGAGTATAAAAAAATCGAAGCCTTTTCAAATTGTGTTTGTTCCAGCCAGGTTTTCAGAGGACAATGTTGGCATTGTATGTTTCGCATGTATCACATCAACATTACTTAGGTGAAGTCTGTCAGGAAAGATGACTGCCAAGCTGCAGTCCACTGTCAGGCTAACAAACAAAAGTGTGGTACTGTCACAAGCCAGCACTGTTTTACAAGCAGCTTTTCAGGCAACCAATGTGTTGTTTTTTTGGTTTTTGGGGGGGGTTTTTTTTTTTTGCAAACCTTCACAATTTCTTTCCCCAGCTATTGTGCTATGAAGAGTGGATGCTTTTTACTGAGTTATTGCTGAATTTCCAGACAAAATAGTGCCCCCCAAAACAGATATTTTCAGCCAAGACAATCTTTTCCTAACCATAACCAATCTGTTTTTGTGCTTAAATATAATTATCAATATCAATAAAGTAGCTCCTGTCATATAATAAAGTTTAATAATGTACTATTATAATAAAGTTAGATTAAGTAGCTCCTGTCATATAATAAAGTTAAATAATGTACTGTTATACTAAAGTTAGATAAAGTAGCTCCTGTCATATAATAAAGTTAAATAATGCACTGTTATAATAAAGTTAAATAATGTACTGTTATAATAAAGTTAAATAAAATAGCTATTGCCATATAATAAAGTTTAAAAAATATTGTTACAGTTAAATTAAATAAAGTAGCTACTGTTATATAATAAAGAAAAATAATACACTGTCATAATAAAGTTAAACAAAGTGTTGTTATAATAAAGTTCAATAAAATAATGTTATAATTAAGTTACATGAAGTGCTGTTATAACAAGTTAAACAGTTTCTGTCATATATTATGAACTGACCATACTATTGGCTGAATCCCTGTTTTCTTGTATTAATTAGTGACTGAGCGGAGCAGAAGATATGACTTTTTTTCCGTATGTTGCTGACTTTAGTAACTCATTTGTCTCTGTCACTCAGGATCTGTGGACAGCAGACAGCAGTCGGAGGGTCTGCTCCTCAGTCCCCGCAGGCTTAGTGTGAACTCCTCTGCAGGAGTGTGGACACGACTTTTCTGATCATTTTTTTTGTTGTGTGGTTCCGCTGGAGTGATACCAGACTGATTTATTTGTTGTGATACCCTGCTCCCCGCACGCCACTCACAGGGCAGGCGCCGTGGAACAATGGCGGCTTGTCGTAACGCGATATTTACCAGAGGATGAATCTGTCTGTTTTACTCTCTGTTACCTCAGGTTCCCCGAATCTGTCATGCTGGCTCTCAGTGATATGAAGCGTGCTGACTGCAATCCTGCAGACAGCAGGAAGACATACAGCCGCTCCCCTCCAGCTAAATAGCTTCAGGTCACACACAGGATCGCTTCCTGAGGGGAAAAGGTTATCACTGAGGTCATGGGAAAAACACCTAGATCATTTGGATGTATAGCACTTAGTCTGCCGTTGCTCATGGTCCTACTCTAATCTCTGCCCCGAGGCTCTCTCCACGTGCTCAGCCTCTCAGAGTCGTGTTGAGACTTCTGGACCAAACTGATCCCACTGTCGACGTCTGACATCACACAGCACAGAAGATTAAGGCTGTGCAATATGACAAAATATTTCATCTGACAATAAACATAAATTAAAAAGTGTCTATCGTTACATATTATGCTATTTTGTTTTTTCATTTACGTCATCTGATAACCATCTACGTGGGTCCATCTACGTGGCCGAGGGGGCATCGACACAACGCACCAAAACAAACAAACCAAAAGCGATACTGAACGCAGGGATACAGCACAACACACTGACACCGAATCCACTTTGATCTATTTATGACAATACTTTATTTAACTGAACTGTAACAGTACTTTAACTTTATACTTGACTTTATTCAACAATTTAACAGTATTTTATTTCACTTCTTAACAGTCACTTATGTAACTTATTTCTTCAATATATATATATATCAAAATAATATTCCAAATTGACTAATTTTCTGCAATTTGCCATAGTTTTTCAAAGAAATCAAACATTTTTGCTCAGGGTGCAAAAGTTTAAATACTTGTGAGAGATGTCTAAAAACAGATCCAGGTTTTAAAGGGTTATATAATGTCTGACGAAAAAGACCAACATCTACGTTTAGGTCCACAACTCAATAAAACAGGTTGGCAAATCTCACTTGCTGCTGTTCCAAAAGCCTCTGAAATGTGAGACCATAATCACTGAGGGTGACAGATGAGTTTAACAACTTTTGGCTCCTCTTATCTTAAAAAAAAACTTTAAAGAATATTTTTTGGTCCTTTTTTATATCTTTCATTACAGGACTGAAAAATAAAGAGATAAAAGTGAAAAAACAACCCAGCTGCACTGGAAAGACCACAAGCGTCTTCTTCAGTTCACCAACATGTTTTGGCGCAGGAGATGAATGAACCAGTGCTGTGATGAATTAACTGGTGCTGCCAAGTTGTTTTTCACATTTGGTTGTTTGATACTTGAACACCTAGTTGGCTGGTGATCAGCAGAGTCCTCCTAACAGAGATATTAAAGGTGATGAGGAGAGACAGAGATGTGGAATGACATGCAAGTCCTCTGGTTGGATTTAAGCCCGAGACTTTGCAGTTCATGGCAATTTAAAGGTAGGCCACAAGGGCACCTGGTAATTTTGGCAATTTAGAACTGGTGCCACTATCAATGTATGAAATTTATTATGTTAAAAAATGTGCTCAATTTCAGTTTGACCTCCAGATAGTGCTTTTGATAACCCGGGATGTTCATTTACTGACTGTTGTGTCTCCTGGCCTTGTCGTTTTCATATCATATCATATTATCTTGATGAGTTCTTGAAATAAAAAATACTCTTAGAAGAACAAGACAGAGTATAGTGTACTTCTTAATATGTATCAACATGCCGCAGCCTGAGGGACAGTGACTGACCAGGACACACAAACACCCACAGAGCACATGCATTATCATGATCTGTGTCATGTCCACGGAAAAGCCACAGCACAGACAGGAAAGGATCTATACCAGTGAGACTCAACCTGCAGCCTGCAGGCTAAATCTGGCTCTGTTGAGTGGCAGCCTGACCATTTTTTAATTTATGATAATAATAAAATAACACACACTGGGAATTGGTTTTGTACATTCAGCATACACAAGGTGTCAGAGTGCATAAAACAGCACCAACATAGAGCTTGTTTATCAAGAAAAGCACAGATGGAGGATCCCCAGCACACCCTGACAGAGGTTCTAGCTAAGCTCCTAATGTACTAAAATCCTAGAAATGTTGTGAAATGCAAGAAAGATCTAAAAAATCCTCAAAAAGTGCAAAAATCCTAGAAATGTCCTAAAATCCTAAAATAATCCTAAAGTCGTGGAACCATGCTAAAATCCAAGAAATGTCCAAATATCCTGGTGACATTCTGAAATCCTACAAATATCCTTAAATCTAAGAAATGTCCTGAAAACCTGGCAACATGCTAAAATCTAAGAAACCTCCTTAAATGCTAAAAACATCCTAAAATCATAGAAACATCCTCAAATCCAAGAAATGTCCCTGAAAACTAAGAAACATCTCAAAAATTTTGGAAATGTGCTAAAATCTGAGAAATGTCCTTACATCCTAGAAACATCCTAAAGTCTGAGAAATGTCCTACAATCAAAGAAACATCCTACAATCCTAGAAACATCCTAAAATAACAGAAACATGTATGGGGCTGCTGCAACTGGCCCCTGGTCTTCCGTCATTTTGGAAATTGGCCCCCAAGCAAAGCAAGAGGAGTATCCTTGGCCTATACAGAAATGACACCCAAGATACAGATAACGAGAATATTCCACTAATCAATAAACTGCATTAAAAAACAAAATGTTTCTGATGCCAGTTTCCTCTTCCTAGAAATAATAAAAACTTAAAGCGAGCCGCAGGGAGGCAGCAGGAAAGACGTCTCTCTCTGCAGGACAGCCTGAGGGGGACAGACAGCAGTTTCAGATCGAGGCACCAGAGGTGACCGATGACCAGAGGCAGAACTGTGCTACAGCTCATGTCCAACACACATTTGGGAAACATAAAATGAACACTTCTCACAATAAATCTTCATGACAACAGCAGAAAAGGTGTTCTGCAGGACCAATTGGTGGCAGAGCTCCCAGCCTGCCCTGCTGCCCTGCAGTGAGCAGCACACACTGCTGCTCAGGACGCTGTTTGAAGACACTGCTGAATTGTCTCTTCATCTGGGTGCCTCATTTATGACATCAGACTTGTTTTTATTTGCATAAGTAAACTGCAATTTTCAATTTCAATTAAAGCTGGAGTAGGCAGTTTTATTTCAAGCAAAAACCCCATAATAGACTCTGAGTGTATTGTAATTCAAGTGGCCAGAGAGAAAACTAGACTCCTGAAGCTCCTCTTTTCTCCGTTTTCAAGGTTTTGAGAATCTAGCCTGACAGGAGACTCACTCAGGAGAATCACAGACTCGACATGTTTTCTTATCGATAGATCTATATTATTGGCCGATATGAGCACACAGACATATTGGCATCGGTGTTTTTTCTGATATGCGCTGATAAGAAAACTTTTTTTACAGACCATATAATGCAGAAAACAATGCTTGGGGGGTTTAGAAATGGTCAGCAATTGACTGATACTGAACAGTACTGATGTTTATTTATCTATTTTTTTATTGTATTTGTTATTTAATAAAATAGTCAGCAAAGAGCATACATTACTGATGTGTATTTTAGTTTTATATTCTTTTTTTGAATGGTCAGCAAAGACTCATGCTCAACAAATACGCTATTGGTGTTTAATTTATTTTTCTTTATTGTTTATTTTTGTTTGTATGTTATGTTAATGAGTAAATTGTTGAATAAGAGTTGTTTATTTAAGAAAACAGCCTTCTGAATACTTTTGCATCGTCATCGTCGGTGCAAAATCGGAGCACAATCCACATAATAATGATCTACTTTCATTCCAGCTCAAAAATTCACTATATCGGTCTCCATATCAGTAATCTGCATTTTTTTTTATATAATATGAAATCGGCATCAGTCTCAAAAATCCCATATCGGTCGAGCTCTAGTTATCCACGGCAATTTTAGTATCAGTATTTATTTGCAGTGTTGGTGAATTAAACGTTACTTTTAAGAGGAGACCTGACACCAAATGTGTCAGGCGTTTCCTGCAGCCCCCCAAATGTGGACTTTGTGAGGCTGGCAGCCTGCGACGGTCTTTCCCGAGCCTCACTGGAGAACCTTAGCTGTGGGGCAGCAGCGAGCGGAGCCTCCCTGCGGTGTCGTAATGCAGCCTCTGGGAGCTCCACTGAGGGATCGAGGAGACAGTGAGTGACAGTGGCAACTTCACCAAGTGTTAGATTCCGTGTTGGACACATCGTGTGTGAAATGTGAACAGGCTCCGTCATGCAGCCTGCCACCGTGAGAGAGTCGTCTCCTGCAGGAGAACTTGTCTGTGTGTGTGAGCACAAACACACAGATTTCAAAGCACCCGTTTCACAAAGACACACATAAGGACACAGAGGGCACACACACACACACACACACACACACACCTCCTTACACACTTTCTGCTTATGGGATGAGACAAGTGTATGCATGAGTGGCTAAGTTAGCAGCTTGCACTTCACTGCGTTTGGGATTTGGAAGAGGTGTGTGTGTGTGTGTGTGTGTGTGTGTGTGTGTTTGTGTTTGTGTGTGTGTGTGTGTGTGTTCATATTTCTGTCTGCACATGAATATCAGGTCAAACCACAGCAGAGTTTCTGTGGTTCGGGGTGCAGTCCATTATGAGTCTCCTGTGGGTGTGTGTGCACAGTCCCCTTTTTTAACCAATTTGTGCCTGCAACTGAAATTTTGAATTTCCTTTGCTGTGAGTGTGCTTTGATTCTCTGATGTGCTCTGATTCAGAAAAAAATCTTCAAAATCGCTCCATCCATCATGTCAACGTGTATTTTGGAACCTGATTTAGTTGCAATCTCGGTCTTTGGATGATTATCACTAAGTCAGATTTTAGTCATTTGATTATTGTTGATATTTCAGTCTGATTTTGATATTCAGATTTTAATTTTATGTTTTAGAAGCACTGAAACGCTGATGAGGAGGCGGCACGTACATTTCAAAGATTCAGTGTTGAAACAGCATGCAGCCCAAAAACAAGAGACAGCAGAGGAGGATCCAAATGAAAACCGGGCACACTGAAACACTAGTAACTAACTCTAAAATAAAAACAGGCTGGAAAGCACACTGTGTACACCAGTCAAGTTGAACTTACAATTTACATCCATGTGAGTGAAAACTCGGATGCGTCACACACATCTTTCCCCGGCAGCACAGCAGATCTCTACAATCAGCACAGTTCAAGTTGTTGGACACCAAAAATTAATGTCGCCAATTCAAAATTTGACCAGTCGCTCCTCTTCTGCTTTTTGACTTAAGACATTATGTAATGGCCAAAAAGTGTTTTTGCAGAACGTTATGATGTCACAGTTGGCCTTTGACCTCTTGGATATAAAATGTCAGAACTTCATCATTATTTATAATGAGACATTTGTGTGACATTTGAGCGTATGAATTCTTTAGCTGAGTTATGACCAAAAGCATGTTTTACGAGGTAATCGTGAACTTTGACCTTTGAGCACCACAATCTTATATGTTAATTGTTGAGTCTAAGTGACACTTGTGCCAAATTTGAGGAAACTAACTGCAGGCAATCTTCAGATATTGAGTTCCAACAATGAGACAGATGTAAGTTCACAGTGACGAATCAGCTCATCCTTGAGTGACAAAATTTAAGAAATTCCCTCAAGGTGTTCTAGAGATATCACTTTTACAAGAATGAGACAGATGCAAGTTCATAACGACCTTGACCTTTGACCTATGACCACCAAAATGTAATCAGTTCTTCACTGAGTCCAAGTGGATGTTTGTGCCAAATTTGAAGAAATTTCCTCACGCCGTTCTTAAGATGTTGCGTTCATGAGGTTGAACGGAGCTATATGTGTATGCGGTGCTTAATGTGTAAAGAAGGAGGTCCCGAGACAAAGACAAAGACGGGGGGATGTACCACCGGCCCTGCAGGGGGGTTAACAACATATTGCAACATATTGGACTGTTGGACTGCATGGGTGCTTGCTATTACAGCTAAACAAACCTAAACAACACTGTCTTCACAAACAGATTGATGAGATTTGAGATATTGAGATATTTATAAAGACTTATTAATCGGAGTATTCTGTTAAGTCAAAATCAGCAGGATGAGACGCACAGAAACAGCTGTTTGTAGCTTTCTCTCGTAACTTTGTCTTGACCTTCAGCCAGGTTTCTAAAATGGGGGAAAATTAGAAATTAGGGCTGAATTTTCTATTCAGAACCACAAAGAAGAAGCAGGCTAAATGACATCTGTCTGTCTGTACCTCCATCCAGTTTCAGCACCACGGACAGCGCCGCACCAACACTCCGAGGCGTCAATAATCAGCACAGACGCAGCAGAGACCAACAGTCAAAATTCCCTCCTAACTTCATGCTTCTTTGTCCCAAAACAGCCCATAAAACATCCACAGAGCCCTCGGCCTCCTTTCCCCCCGTTTGTTTCTTCAGTCCCCGTGACTCAGGCAGCTCTAAGTCCTTTTGTAACCACTGCACCGCGGTCTTCACACTGGTGATCCACCGAAAATACTTTGGCCTGCTTAGGGTCAGACTATTTGGCTAGTACGAGGAAATTCAACAAACTCTTTTCGCCGTTTTACCAGTTTCCTCCTTACCTCTGAGGGCAGGCTATCTTAATTCAAATCACAGTTTCAAATCACAACATCAGCTCACATGAGGAGCACAAAACTCCCAAACTCTGCACGCTGCCTGACCTGAGGCGCCCTGTCTCTCTCTCTCTCTCTCTCTCTCTCTCTTAAAATCCGATTTAAAATGCATCTAAAATTGGCAAACAAGTGATTTTTGTGCGACTTTGGTGGGAAATAAAGGCTAACAAGAGAGGTAACATTAAATATTGGACAAAAATGTATTTACATATTTTCATAGTGACACAGGAGGTGACGGATCCAATTAAATAGGTTCTGGTCCCAAATCAAGCCCTGGATGTATGTATGTCTGGACGGACGAACCTAAAAACATAATGTCTCGGGCATCAGCTATCACCGCCACAGAGGACTAATGAGACATGACACATGGTGAGAATGACTTTCATAAGAAAACAGAAAACAGACTACAATTAAAATCTCATTTTGTAGAAAGAGTCACTTAAAAAGGATTCAGAGACTGAATGTGCAGCTGACAGTAGCTGGCTTACAGTAACACATGAGTGAAATGTGACCCAGTGCCCTTTAATTTTAGTGATTTAATTACTGCAACAGCTACATAGGTTTCATATTGCCAAACTGAAGAACAAAGAATAACACCGTAACTAGAGCAAGTTTCTCACCTAGTGAGCAAAGAAATAAATAAAAAAAACAACCCAAGCATGAAGGATGAAAGTGGATTTTGGCAGCTTTGAATACAACCTGATGATGGTTAATTTACAGGTGCAAACAAGCTTTGCCGGCAAATTTACTTTTAAGACTTTAATCTCAGCAAATCTGGCTTTTACCTGAAAAATGTGCTTTGACATGATCTGAGCTGAAACTGAAAAGTAGAAAATGTGATTTTGAATAAGTGTGAATTAAAAACATATGAAACTAGTAAGGTGAAAGCAACAGTGGAACGGTGGTTTCTGTGCTTTCCCAACTGCATTCACAAAGCCTTTTGTGGAAAAATTTCATGTATAATTTAGACAGTACTTGTTGTGGAGATACAGAATGAGTCCACAGAGCCAAAATAACAAGAGGGTGAGCACGGCTCCAACTTCTACATTTCTCATCATTCATATCCAAGATCAAATCTTGCAGCTTCAGATCTACTGTATATACTACTGTTTGTTCTGTTTGTGCATAAATACATAGAATGATATAAAAAACAAAACCTCATAAGCAGGTGAAAATTTCATGACATTTAAGGGCCCAGACGCACCAAAATGACACTGTCACTGAGTGATGGCTGACCATCGGATTGGTGTAACAGGGCCTTAATCCTCTGAAAGCTGAGCAAACTGGTTTGATTTCTTGTGAAGTGAAAAGGAATTACCTAAAAGTAAGCACATAAAATGGTGAGGATAAGACAAAAAAGACCCCAAAAAGTGCTTGAATTTGCAAAAATATATCTATGCTTTTGTTGCATAATTTTACAAATATAAATATAAAAATTATGAACACAATTTTCTGGATAATTATCCTATTTTTCTAAATTATTATTATTATTAATTTACCTTAAAAAGAAATCAATTTTTAGGCAACTGTTACTTTTTTTTTTTTTTTTGCAATTTTAGGGACATTTCTTGCCAATGTTTTGGAAATATCACACCAATTTGCTTAGGTTTCAAGGAGGGGCTAAACAGCTTTTAAAAGACGTCTGAACGCATCACGAGAACACTTGTAAATCCAGGTTTGAAAGGGGAAAGAAAACTCTCTAAAATACTTTACAAAACAAGTTAGAATTATTTCCAATATAGGACAAAACAAAAAATAATCTTTTCTTAATATTAAATGAAAGTTTATCCGAAGTGTGCACAGTCTCTGGTAATCAGATTTAAACCCGTAATTACTTCTTTGGCAGGTGAGGCAATTTATTTTGGATGCTGAATCACAAATCTGCAGTAGTCAGTGACAGGGGTGAGCTCCCCTGAAACGTACCCTAATAATCTGCACCGTGCTGTCATGGATCAGAGCAACGTCACAGAGGAGGTGCAGGAAAGTCACGGGGCTTTAATCTGGAGAAAAGTCACACCTCCGGAATTGTGAACATCACACATCGTCCATCTGACAGACGAAAACGAGAATACAGAAGTGGATTCGTCGCTAAATCATCACACCCTCCCCGGCACCTTCCCTTTGAATTACAGTGGTGTGAGGGTGCAGACGCAGGCGAGGGAGAGGAGGTCTTTAACATTCACAGGAACAGAAGTCACTCTTCATTATCTCCGCCAAGGAGGTTATGTTTTTCCGTTTGGTTTGTCTGTCAGCAGGATTTCGGAAAAACTGCTAGCCTGATTTTCATGAAAGTTGGTGAGAGGGTGCAGCAAAGTGCCGATAGAGAATCCATTAAAGTTTGAGGCAGATTTGAATCCCTGAATCATTGATCACTGCAAGAAAGGGAGATCTGCTCTCTCTGATTGCCCTTGTAGTTAAAATATGTAACCCTTTTACCTTTACAAAAGTGATACTCAACTTACGGTCTGCAGGTCTAATCTTGCCCCTGATAGGGTGGCAGGTGGCCTCCTCAACCATTTTCTAATTCACACAGAAATGTTTTTGTACTTTTAGTATACACAAGGTGCCAGAGTGCATAAAACAGCATCAAAATAGAGCTTGTTTATCGATAAAGTACCAGTGGAAGATCCTGGAAACATCCTAAAAATGTCCTCAAACCCTCAAATTGTCCTAAAATCCTAGAGACGTCTTGAAATCCCAGAAATGTCCTAAAATCCTCTGAATGCATCGAAATATAGTTTGTTTAATGGTAGGGGCCAGTAGAGGATCTCCAGTTTTCCCCAACAGAGAACCTAGCTAACAACCCAGTCTCCGAAATTCCTAGAAACATCCTGAAATCCTAGAAATTTCAAAATGTCCAAGAAATGTCCTAAAATCCAAGAAATGTCAAAAAAATAAAAAGAAAATCCAAAAAATGTCCTCAAATCCTAGAAATTTCAAAGTCCTAGAACTGTCAAAATCCAAGAAATGTCAAAAAAAATTTTAAAAAATCCAAAAAATGTCCTCAAATCCTCGAAATTTCAAAGTCCTAGAACTGTCATAAAATCCGAGAAATGTCCTAAAATCACGGAAATGTACGAAAAACTGAGAAATGTTCTAAAATCCTGGAACATCCAAAAATATTAGAAATGTCCTAAAATAAAAAAAAAAAGTCCTCAAATTCTAGACATTTTGTAAAGACCTAAAAATGTCCTAAAATCCAAGAAATGTCCTAAAATCCAAGAAATGGCTTAAAAATACTGGACCATCCAAAAATACGAGAAACATCCTAAAATCCTAGAAACGTCATGAATCTGAGAAATTTCCTCAAGTCCTAGGATTGTCCTTAAAATCCTAGAAATGCTCTAAAATCCAGAGCATCCTAAAATACTAAAAACATCCTAAAATCAAAGAAACCTCTTCAAATCCTAGAAATGTCCTAAAATCCTATAAACATTTATGGGGCTGATGTGAGTGGCCCCTGGCCTCATGCCCTTATGCAAAAGTGGCCCCCAAGCAGAGCGAGCTGAGTATCCCTGCTCTATCATGATACTCCAGATGTCCGCTTACTTGCTTCACTGTTTTTCTTTCCTTCCTTGCACTTTCTCTAATTTCAGCATTTTGCACTTTCCACAGGCATCTGACAGCGCACCTGGCAGGGAAAATCTAGAGCACCGAGCCAAAAAGGATTGATTTCTGTGCGCAGACGTGCCTGTGCACCTGTGTGTTACAGTGTCATGGCAGCCTAAACCCACTGATGTCAGGATGTTTGCAGTGACGCCGTTCTTCACGCAGCGATACACAGACTCTATAGGCAGACGGTGACATCCACATCAAAACCTCTTACCATCGCCATGTATCTTTGATGACACACCAGACACGCAACTTACACTGTGACGCACACACGAGCACGCACAGTCTCACAAGTCCACCCTCCGCCCTGCACACTCCTCCTCTTCAGTAGACTGTCAACATGGATCAACTTGCACTGACTCATAAAGAGACTACTAAAAATAAGACTGTACTTGGCTGGATAGAAACAAACAATGCAGAACACGGATCAAAACACGACATCACATGCGAGGAGACAGATCCTCTGAAAATGCAGACGACTATGGAAAGAAAGAATCCATTTTGTGTCTTAGGAATAATCATTCTGATGCTCTTAATCCTGTGCATCTCGTGTCTAAGCGGCCCCGCAGTGTGGGAATGAATGGCTGTAAACAAATGTGATAAAATATGCACTGTTTCATGACCCGAATCTCTTCCTGACTGAGACTCTGCCTCTGCAGAGCCGGCGATGGATCATGGCATCTGACACCTTCAACACAACCAGGACTCTTCATTTCTGCTTTGTGAACTAAAGGGAAAACCCACCCAAAAACTGAATTTAGACACGTTATTCCATACGAACCCCCACATATTCAACAGAAAGTAAGTAAATCCGTGAGTGAGTGAGTATGAAAGTAAGTTATTAACCCTTGAGGCCCACTTTAATTTTAAAAAGCATTAAATAAGAAAGAACAAATTAAAAAACAAAAAGTGCTTTTCAAAATCAAGCTTTAAAAAAAATATACATATATATTATCTTCTACTTTCATTGATTTAATTTTTTAATTACAAAAAATAAATTATTTATTTTCAATGTACAACATACAGAGCAGAGATTTTTTTTTTTTGATGATGGGTTATGTCAATGATTTGCATTGTGACAGTGTACCTAGTGGAAATAGCATGTATTTTCTCCTGTTATCTAATATTGAACATAATCTTTGGCAGTCGGTTCAGGATTAGAGAGACAAAACTCCAAAACTGAGGTCATGAAGTGACATACGAAGGAACACTAAGTACTACAGAATATTAGTAATTTGTTTATATGACACTCATTGAGACATTCAGCTTCCAGCTCAAAGCCAGTGAATGAAAAAGTTTTTTTTTTAAAAACCAAAGTACAGTTTCGATTTTCTCTGCTGCCAACCTGCAGTGAATTATTCTCATCACATTCTTCTCATTCAAACCTGCATGTTGGTTCCGCAGTCTGGTCTTTTTGTATCTGTGACAAAGCATAAACACATAAACACATCAGCCCCTGGCTGATAATGTAATCTGGCACTGGCTCCGAGGAGCGAGCAGAGTGGAAGAGAGGAGTGTGCCAAGCACTCCGGCGGCTAAATTTACTCACCCGCTGTAACCCCGCAGCCGATGCAGATTCTATTAGCACTTGTGAAGAGTTCAGTTCACCGTCAGTCTGCCATTCTCCATGTTAATGATGAGTGCTGTGCTTTGGATCATACCGACTCTTCTCAGCACAGAGAGGAGCTGCACTTAAACCCTTTGAAACCTGAGCAAATTGGCTTGTTTTCTTTCCAAAAATATGGGAAAAAGGCAAAGAGCAAGAGTAGAAGAAATGACCACAAAACTGGCAAGAAATTAGTTAAAAGTTAGTTAGTTTTAATTTTTAAAAAAGTAATTAATTTTTTTTTTATTTAAAAAATATTAATAATAATAATACGGCTAGCCTGAAACATTCAGCTTCCAGCTCAAAGCCAGTGAATGAAAAAGTTTTTTTTTTAAAACCAAAGTACAGTTTCGATTTTCTCTGCTGCCAACCTGCAGTGAATTATTCTCATCACATTCTTCTCATTCAAACCTGCATGTTGGTTCCGCAGTCTGGTCTTTTTGTATCTGTGACAAAGCATAAACACATAAACACATCAGCCCCTGGCTGATAATGTAATCTGGCACTGGCTCCGAGGAGCGAGCAGAGTGGAAGAGAGGAGTGTGCCAAGCACTCCGGCGGCTAAATTTACTCACCCGCTGTAACCCCGCAGCCGATGCAGATTCTATTAGCACTTGTGAAGAGTTCAGTTCACCGTCAGTCTGCCATTCTCCATGTTAATGATGAGTGCTGTGCTTTGGATCATACCGACTCTTCTCAGCACAGAGAGGAGCTGCACTTAAACCCTTTGAAACCTGAGCAAATTGGCTTGTTTTCTTTCCAAAAATATGGGAAAAAGGCAAAGAGCAAGAGTAGAAGAAATGACCTCAAAACTGGCAAGAAATTAGTTAAAAGTTAGTTAGTTTTAATTTTTTAAAAAAGTAATTAATTTTTTTTTTTTTTTAATTTAAAAAATATTAATAATAATAATAAATTAATTAATGACCTGGAAAGGGCTTCAAATATCATAATTTCAAAAATATGTATTTATTATAATTATGAACATAGTTTTCCCTAACTTTTTCCCCTTGACATTTTCCCTAGTTTTTTTTTAAAAAAAATCTAAATTTACTAATTTCTTGCAACTGGTGGAACATTTCTCACCAGTGTGCTTATTGCTTATTTTTCCTACATTTTTGAAGGAAATCAAACCAAGCTGCACAGAGTTCAAAGGTTTAAGTATTTGGGAAAGGTGTCTGAGTGCAGCACTAAAAGAGTGATGTCAGTCCAGGTTCTAAAGGGTTAAAAATTTAGGAGGCTTCAAAGTGCTGCAGTAGAACTTGCTGGCGGTGGTGTAAATCCACACACACAGGTGTGGGTAAAAGCTTGCATACTCTTAGATTAGCATCTCATTCTTTACCACAGTGAGCAAGATAATGTCTTTCATTCATCTTTTCCCACTTGTTGAACCAGTGGGACAGCAGCTCTTTACAGTCTCTGTCCAAAGTGGAAACTGAGTGCCCCCTGTTGGCCCCCAACACTGTGATCTAATGGCTGCCTTTGTCCACATTTAGATTTCGTTAAGATTTCACCTTCGTTTATTACCTGAGCTACTCAATGGTTAGTAAAGTAAGGGACATGGTAGGCTCAGCTCCTCCATAGGGCTCTTTCCCACTGGAGAAAAAAAACACTATATAAGGGAAGGAGGACACAAAACAAAAAGCAAAAGTCAAAAAAGAGGGTTCAAGATAGAACCAAGCTTGTTATATGAGGTGCAACTTAATGACGCCCAGCCACAAAATACCATCTGTCTCCGTCCAAGCAGCACTTTAGCACTGCTAGGAATTAGTCTGCACAGAGTTTGAAAGAGAGACTGAATGAGGATGAGAGATATAAAGAAGAACTGGAACATTTTCACTGGCCTCCATGCTGCTTTATGTTTACTGACCTGTTTTACAGCGTGTTTGTGATGCTGAACAAACAAAAACAAAAAAACGAAAAGGCATGCTTGTCTACACAGCTCTGGTCCACTGACAATGGGAAAAGATTCTGTCGCCTCTTTTTTTTTTTTTTTTTTTTTACCATTTTTTCTTGTATTTAAAAAAACCTGCATATGCAAGCTAATTTTCATAGAAAAAGAGATTTTGTGAATCTCATTTATTTGAACTTTCCTTAAAGCTGGGCACATAAAGACATTTTTAATTAATGAAGATTAGAGGTTTAATAAGTACATGAAAGGCAAATATCATTCAAGGCCCTGCTCCCGTCTGTTAGATAAATGTCCATTCATTTGCATATATTAAAAATGCTTTATTTAAAATTACTGTGCAAGCAATACTTGTTGAATTCTGCCAGGCAACGGCACCATCTCACCATCGATCCAGAGTTAGAGCTCGCTGATTTTAAAGCTGCATTCACTTTCATTTTTTAAAGACGGTTTGGACACTCAATACTGACGCTAAGGTCCAAATGTCACAGAAATTGAATCTTTCAAGGTTTTGTTTGATTTGAGCCTGTGGGGCTTTTTTGTATCTATGTATCAAATGTAGCCCTTTGAAACCTGGATCGACAGCAATTTTGCATTCAGATGCTTCAAAGGCATGAAAAGGCATGCATCAAAACCTTTGAACCCTGAGCAAATTGGTTTGATTTCTTTCAAAACATAAGAAAAAGGCAATGAGCATCTGGACAAAAACTGTTCTGCAAATTGCCAAAAAAATGTACTTTGTAACTTTGTCTAGTTATTATAATAATAAATAAATGTATTTATTATATTATTATTATTATTATTATTGTCATTATAAAAATAATTAGGAAAAATCTACATATGTTAAAATGTGTAATTTATTTAAAATGTAATTATACAAAATGTATCTATAACTATATTTCTAATTTTATAATTATCACAATTATATATTTATTTTACTAAATCATTATAATTTTTTACACTTTTCTCAGGTCATTTCCCTGTTTATTTTACTGTTTGTTTGGGGGATTTTATATACTTTTCAGTTAGTTTTCTTGTACTATTTAATAATTTCCTCCTAATTTCTGGGTCATTACTTCTTTAATTACTCATTGCCTTTTCCCCATGTTTTGACTGAAATTAGGCCAAGTTGCACGAGTTTCAAAGGGTTAAAGAAAACCTGCTAATCCCCTGCAGAGTAACAGTTGTATCTGTGCCTGTAAGTGTCAGCAGTTATGTATCACTGCATCTGAAATGATGTTTCCCCTCTCACGTGTATTAATCCAGCTTCCCTGATTAGCAGCGTGTTCTCAATAAGCTCATCTGAAACTGAAAATTAATCCTGGATCAACAGTCTTTTCTCCAAGATGTTTGATAAATTACGGCCCTTATCTTTCCAAGGAACGCCGTTCTCTCGCTGTCTGTTGGCATTAGAGAAGAGCTCTCGACGTACAGTGCTCTGCTGTTAATCATCTCGGCGCTGCGACACAGCGCATATTTCTCCTACAGCCTACGTTCAGTTAGTGAGTTGTGTACTGTCCCATTTAGCAAAAGATAAAGGAAGACTTTGTCCCACTTCTTAATATGTGTTGACTCACTGATGTACAGCTCTGAGCAGGATAATTAAAACATCGAGGGCCCAGGGAGAAAACTATTAGTCCTGTGTGTGTATCACTTAAACATTTTATCAATGAACAAAACCCTTTTCTCCCATCGACAGAAAACAGACCAATATGAGGTACTATCTAACATAAGGCATTTGTAAATTGTGACTGACGTGTTAAAGTTTGTCCAGCTCTGACCTGAATTGTGTTTTTAGACAAATGACCTAATCTGGTTTCTGAATTTAGAGTGGTAGTGAGGAGTTGGCCAGAGAGGGCTATAAATGGGCCGATGATGCAAATACAAATAGTACATTAAAATAGGACACTAACTGTCAATGGATTTGATGCTCTACTCACTTTGGACGTCACTCAAAAAACATAATTCAGCATTATGATGAACTAACAATAACCAGCATTCCTCCTAAACGACCTCTCTGTGACCTTCTCACATGTTCTGAAAACCTCTGTCTCTTAATTAAAGTAAAATGTTTCTTCATTAAACAGTCCCTCCAGCATTTTGCAGGCTGTTTTGGGGGATTCTTTTGCCCTGAAATGCCTGATTTCATGGCATTTTTTCAGAGATACTGCGATGTATGCTGTGATATTTATGGGCATTTCTTGCAATAAAATTGCAGGGGCAAGTGAAAATTGCAAACACAGTTGCCATGATGAGTCGGATTCAGAGCCTGTAATTATGAACATTCGGTATTCCCCACATGAGCTAACAGCAGCATGTGACTAATATATAACACTGAGCCGTTAAACAGTCCCAACAGTCTCACACTGGCACCGAAATGGCTCGATTTTTATTTTTGAACTCTTCAATAACCGTTGAGTAATGTTAGCCATGTGATGCCAACAGTTAGCCCTGGTATTGTGTGCGTGTGACTCTGTAACTCACTATAGCTCACACTAAAGGCTCACTGCATGAATAAACCTGCTAAGATGTGTTTTTTTAATGTAATAGGAAACCAACCAAACAATCTGTATTGACACACAGGTCACGTGATGGAAACACCACACCCAGGTGAACGCACTAATTTCAACACCTTAACCAGCTAGATAAGCCGCCACTAATTTCCGTCCGTCTTCTCCTGAGGTACGCTAAAATATTGATTTATTGATTACTCTGCCCCGACTTTGACAGAGAGACCGAGTAAGATAGAAAAATAGAGGTAACCACTGTAAAATTTTCACAAACTTTTGTCCATGCTGCTTTTTACTGTTTACATGTTCTCCAGCCTGTCTGTGACATCAAACAGACGCACCAAAAAAAAGACCCACGCACACACAGAAAGGTATAGTCATCTGCTGCAGTGCCGTGTACACAGCTCTGCTCTACTGACAATGGGAATGGAGTCTATGGCCTATTGTTAGTGGGTTTACCCATGTTCGGAAAACACGAGTGCACACGCTAATTTTGATGGAAAGGGGGTATAACAGGACAAAAAAGGTTCAGTGGGTCAACACACTTAAGCAGCTCTCTAATGAAACGTCATTTTACCCATTTTAAGTAGTCAAATTTGCGGTAAAGTTGCAGTGACTGGACAATATTTCAAGGTTGCACAGAATTCACAGGGATTGGATAAATTTGGGTTAATTGTTCCGTTCACAACATCGAAAAATCCTGGAGGGACTGATTAAAGTGCTCCTCTTTTGTCCTGTGGATCCTTTGACTTTATGTTGAGTAGAGATAAAATGATGTGTTAATTAATCTGCTGGTCGACTGACAGGAAAGTCAATCTGAAACCATAAATGTTTAATTGGTCAAGTAATTTTTTTTTAAAAGCACCAAACCAAAATTAGCATGTTCGCTTACGTTGCCTGACTCTCAGACAGTCGAAAAAAGGATCAGAATCAAAGCATAAACCAGAGACAGCATCTTTTGTATATATTACATTCTTCTGGCTTGGTGTATACATCTCGCACACAATACCATCGGACCGCCGACAGCTCGGTCGAACATTTGGGTGTCTTATGTTCGCAGCTTCCAGCTGTTTGCTTCCAGCTGTGGTGAGGAGCGAGCTACAGAGGTCTGCTGAGCTCCTTTCTTTCTCTCTCCACACCCCAAGATTTTTTTTCATTTTCAAACTTGAATCAATCAGACCTCATACAGTTTTTTTCTGGAGCAACAAAAGGATTTACAACTTTTTCTTTTCACACATGCAGTACTACACCCCAACACTGTAAACATACTTTGATGTGCAGAATTGGTGGACTTTGTGTGTGCTCAACTGTTGGCCTGACAAAACAATGTTGTTGTTGTTCCACTGTGAAAAAATCACCATAAATTTCTGTATTCTGGAATATCTGAACTTTTCCGAATGTTGTATGCTGAGGAGGTGGGAGGGATTCTCTTTTAAAGGTTATTTCTTGATGCATAAAATGAATCAATAATCGGAAATCTAAAACCGAATCTGTACATCCTTTATGGCTCAAGGATCAGTGAAACTCAATTTACAGCCCGCAGTTTAGTTTACGCAAGTGCATAAAACAGCATTGAAATAGCTTGTTTATCAAAAAAGTGCCAGTGGAGGATCCCTGCACCCCACAACAGAGGTCCTGGCTAAGCCCTTAATCTCCTAAAATCCTAGAAACATCCTAAAATTAATAAATGTCCAATAATCCAAGAAAAGTCCAAAAATCTGAGAAATGTCATAAAGTCTTAGAAATGTCCTAAAATCAAAAAAATGTCTTAAAATAGGAGAAATGTCCAAAATAATGAGAAACATCCTAAAATCCTTTCAACATCCTACTATCCTAGAAACATCCCAAAACTCTGGAAACATCCTAAAATCATGGAAATGTCCTACAATCCTTTAAACGTGTACAGGGCTGCTGCGACTGGCCCCTGGCCTCCTGTCATTTTGCAAAAGTGGCCCCTAAGTAAAGCAAGTTAAGTTTCCCTTCTCAAGGATGGTGAAATGTAATAGATTTAAAAAATAAAACGCACGTTGCTGTGTTGTGTTTATGTTCTGTGCAAATGAACCTATTGGATGGTAACGGACATAAACATAAGTGTCAAAGCTACTTCTTGAGTTTTGATGAGGCGCTGAACGTCATAAATACAATCTAACAGGCGTCCACAAAGAGCCAGCGCACGGAGCATTTAGCTTCTGTGAGGCCAAGTGAAAAGGGAGCCTCAGCACTGGTTAGACAGAGGGAAGTTTACCACAGTTTATTTACACATGCTAAACAGTCACACTGCTAAATAGTCGTGATTGTTACACACATGCATGTGCACTGCAGAAAATGTGGCACCAAGGAAACAAGCAGCAAAGGACGGGAAAAGCATGGCAGAAAAGTTGGTTACATTATTCATATAATGAAATAATGACTGAACTGATAAATGGATTTAACCATTAAGTTAAACAAACAAACAAGATTCTCCCATTTCACCTGAACACATCATGGGCATGAAATTGGGTTTGGGATATGTTTGTTGGTCCAAAGTTTCTAAATTATTTAACTTGTAAACATGTTTTCTTCATGGAAATATTGCAGAGAACCACAACAAGTTATACAAGTAACACTTGAGGTAGTCTGCAGAGTTTTTCTTGGTAATCAACTAAAAAGTGTCCCAAATAAAATGACCTAACCCTCCAAAAAAGACAAAATCAGCATAAAGAAACTCAACCTTTGTGTCATCTTAGGGGTCAAAAATGACCCGTCACAATGTTAAACAGCATAAAAAAGCCCTAAATGATCTTTTTTCAACTTAAAATTCGATGACTTTTCCTAGAACGACACCAACGTGAGAAAAAGTGAAAGATTGCCTTTGTTCATATTTCCATGAAAGCTGTACACCAGCAGGGTAAAAATCTTGTCCTAGGGGTCATTTTTGACCCTGCAATTATACAACCATTTTCATACCACAGAACACACACAAAACTACATCTGCAAAGTCCATGCACACAAACTTGCATATTGTCCTCATTGCACAGTTTTATATACTATGTTGCTAGACTGTTATTGCTTCTCTATGAAAAAATGCATTCAAAACTACTTTTTGCACATTTCTTCTACTTTCCTAAGATACACATGTGATATATTTTGTTAAAACTATATTTACACCAATGCAGTACCTTTATAAATAAATAATAAATCTCTACTTTAGTAAAGACTATTAGGAGAGGTGTGTTGTATTTCAAAAAGACGAGTGGATCCCACTGATTAAATGCAGTTTTCCTGCACTGTGAAGAGGGAAAACCTAAATATTCACAAAGTTTGTTGTAAATGACAGGTTGTGTCTTCATGAAAAATAGATTTGGGGCTTAAAATTCAATCAAGCTGCTTTAGTTTTTAGGAGTTTAGTTGAAGGTGGGTCATTTTTGAGCTGGAAACACTGAATATCTTGATCATGTCTGTTAAGACTCATAAATTGTTAAATTTGTTGTCATTTTTGTGTTTAAACTCATTGATTTATGGATTCATGTTTCAGTAAAGTAAATGTTAGATATTTCTACCGGAAATTAAGGTGTTGGTGACTTTAAAGTCAATTAAAAGTGGTCCTATTTTTCTCTGAAGGCTGCCTCGGATCTTTTCAATCATATTTCACCCCCAGCTTTCCCCGGACCCCCCAGGCTGTGCTGACCTTTGATGTGCTCGTTGACGACGCTCTCCAGCCGGTCCAGCCTCTCGATAATCCTCAGCGTTTCCCCTTTACTGTCCTCCTCTAAGTTTCTGTCGGCCTCCCCGCCGCTCTCCGCAACTTTGGAGCCCCCGTTGTTGGCCACATAGTTGGTGATCCAGCCGACGTACAGCAGACACACGATGTTGGTCATGCCGCTCAGGATCACACATGTCGACACCAAAGTTTTAGTTCTCCTTGTGCACAGCATCGCGACATCCCTCCATGGGCTTCCTGTTCCCCGACGCGCGCAGGCAGGTGGATTGAGGAGAAAGACGCACTCGACAAAAACGTTTCCAAACGGCGCGTCGCGACGCCGTGGAGTCACACAGAAATGCTCCGCGCGCTTTAAAAACGCTTCACTCTGCTTTATTCATACTCGCAGAATTTCTGGTGAGAAACAGAGTCCCCGCTGAGCAGCCGGCGAGTCAAGCTGCGCTGCAAAACTGTCAGACGCAGCGCTGCAACCGGCTCCCCACTCCCCTCCTCTCCTCCTCAAACAGCCCAATAGGAGGGGAGGAGGCGGGCTCTGTGCGCCTCCGCCGGCCCCCTCACAGCCGGAGCGGAAGGTGGAGGGGAGGGGGGCAACGCAAAGCAGCTGAGGTGCATCGACACGGTGATGGAGAGGCCCGGTGAGGTAATGACAGGCAAACATGCGCGTTCATGCAGGAATCGACCGTCTTGGGTGTATGCGCGTGCGTAAATTTGTGTAAGAGTGCAGAAGTGTACAGGTGTGGATGTGTGTGTGGATGTGTGTGTGCGTAGTTTTGTGAGTGTGTTCAAACACTGTTGATTCAGTTGTGGCACCTGTAAGAAACTCTACTTTTTTCCATTTTGGCTGAAGGGAGACGACGTTACCAAAGGACGGCACTGGAGGGACTTTAACTTTTTCTTCTCATTTATTTAATCATTTATCATTTATTTAATTTATTTTCATTTATTTCATTTCATTTATTTAAATAGATAAATATTACTGTGCTTTACAAGAACTTAAATTAAGTAAACTTGTAACTGGCCAAGGGACAGCTGCTGAAAATTTGTCAGAAAGGTTTTGTACATTTACAAGGAAAATGACTGATGTGTATTTCTGTTGTTAAATAAAACAGAATAAAAAAAATAAGCCAATGAACATGCATAGATAAATATTTAAAGGTATACTATCTTCTACCTATATCTATACTATATTCTTGGACATTAGCAGTTTTCTAGGATTTTAGGGCATTTATTTGATCTCAGGACAGTCCTAAGATTTTAGGACATTTCTAGGATTTTAGAATTTTTAGCAGGGACTTCTGTCAGGGAGTGTAGGGGATCCTCCACTGGCACTTTTCTGACAAACAAGCTCCATTTTGATGGTAGGTTTGTTCTTTGTTTTTTGCACTCTGACACTTTATGTAAACTAAAAGTACAAAAACAATTCTTAGTTTACTCACTTTATTTTTATTGTATTTTATTTTGCACATTTCTTGTCCCATTTTCACAAAAAGGATCATTCCCTGACATAGGACTTTATATGAAATGATAGTTATAATGATGATAAAATAAATAAATAAAATAAATTATTAAATAATAAGAAGAATTTAAGGGGAAAAGTTTTTTAAAAAATCAAAAATTACAAAAAGACAGACACTTTCCACAGAGCAGGGTCAACCATATAGAGACATTCTCTATTCTGTTACAACAACCCATATCACTTAGTTAAACACCCAGATATACTGTAACACAGTTCCACCTTTACGCAAAAATGTCCATCTTTGTTTGTCTACTCGCAGTCATTCGTTCCATCATGCAGACCTGTTTGAGTCTCTGTGTTATGTTTGGTGGTTTTACATCCTTCAAGTTCACACTTATCATTTTCCTGGCTATCAGCACTTTATTTTTATTGTGAATTAGAAAATGACTGGGGGTCCACCCGGCAATAAGTATCACTAAACTTTTCAGCAAATAAAGAAGCCTCATAATGTTTTGCTGCTAGCAGGTGGTTTTTTGAAAAGCTTCTCATCTGCATCACTTCCCCACCTCCTTGACTTCTTATGAGCGTGCACACACACGCGCACACACACACACACACTGGCCACCTAAGGTGCCTACCTGAAAGCTAAAGTAACTTTAGTTTCACACCACCAACAGATGGATCTCGCAGTTAGGGCCTCTAGGCTGCCGCTTTCATCTTTGTCTTTCATCCACTGCATTGCCAATCATGCACACTTGCGGAGATACACACGTACACACACATACACACACATAGTGCATGCCCGTGAATCGAAAACTCTCCATTCACCCAAGAGCACTCTGGCAGACTCAGCCGACTCGCCTTGGACATAAATAATGCATTAGATCTGAAATATTAAGGCTCTCTGTTCTATGCTGCTTTCAATCTTGTCTGTCCATCTGTCAGTCTGTCTGTCTCACTTCCATCTCTCTTCTCTCTCATTTTGGCCAAATATGGAGGCAAACGCTCACAGTTCTTTTTTTTTTCCAAATGTGCAGTATTTATTTTAAAACCATCCTTTTAAGATAGGCACAGAGTCTTGGAAGAGAACCTGATGAGCAGCTTCAAGGCAATCAGACGAGGGATATCAAAGACAGATTTCTCAGAGTTTGTGAAGATGAAGGAGACACAGTCGTGCTGACACGCTGGTCTGTTTGTACAATTAAAGGCTGTAATCAACCCGTGTGCTCCAGTCCCTTTTTCCCCCTGGGTGTTTTCTGTTCTTGATCTGAGCTCTCTATTTTGTCTCTTGGGAGTTTGAACATCGGGGGAGTGATTAGCATTAAAGAAGCTGTAGTCGATATTTTATAACACTGATGTAAGCCTATGACAATGTGGTCCTTGAAAGTATCCTTGAAGTGGTGATGGACCTGGATTGAACCACCAACCCTCCAATTAGAGGACGACCCACTCAACCTCCTGACCCACAGCTGCCCGATTAACCTTCACCTGATTCCCGGGCTGTAGCCACGGCGTCTTTTTTTTCCCTCTGCATTCAGACCATTCAGATTTTAAGACTTATTTTCAGGGTTTTTTTTTGTAACTTTTTGCTAATTTCTTGTACAGTTCCTTGTTGCCTTCTTACCAGTTTGCACAGGTTAAAAAGGGTTAACTGCAAGCAGCACAACTTGGACAAACCAAATGCAAAACTGCAGTATAATGTAAAACTAAATGTGGTTGTAATGATAACTTGTTAAGTTTATTCATGCCTGTGATTACATTTACAAATGAACATTTTGGAAGATGGTGTGCAGTTGCCTGTTGTTAATGTGGCAATTTTATCAACTGGGATGTGGGGTGGTTGTTTCCCCAAATAATACACAATAGTTACTGCATTGAAACTGAAGCTTCCCACAGCTCTACAGACTGAGTTTCAGTTCATTGTTAAACTCTCTGGCACACAACTTCACTGTTTTGGTTTCCTCTCACAGTTCTCATAGCATCGCAGCAAGCAGCTGTTTTCAGCAAGAAAAGTTCCCACTGTAAACCACCTGCTCAGCAACAATCAGCAGCCAAACACACACCACACAGATTCTGCATTTGTGTGTGTGTGTGTGTCTGTGTGTGTGTGTGAAGCTGGTGTAGCACAGCAGCTAAAGAGCCAGATATTTCCCTCAGGAGTTGGTAGAGACCAAACGCAGACCTGAAAGAGAATTAATATTGGACTTGCATGCACCTGGTGGCCAGAAAAACAACTCCAAATAAAAAATAATGTTTCTCCGAAACTGCTGAATGTGTTACTAAGTCACTTTTTGCTAAACGCTTTTTTTTTACCATTATCTTAAAAGGTGATTAAATTTAATTCAAAATACTTTAGAGGAGCAATTCAAGGCAAGCAAGTCTTCATACAGTCACACTGACAATTTACTGACACACATAATGTGGAACCAGTGGTGAGTGGGACTAAGTACATGAACAAATAGTGGACTTAACCCTTTAACACCTGGATTGACGTCAGTTTTGTTGTGATGCATTCAGACGTTTTCCCCTAACATTTAAACTCTGAAACTTGAGAAAACTGGTTTGATCTCTTTCATCATCATGAGAAAAACATAACAAGTAACTTTGAAAGAAATGTCATCAAAACTGCAAAAAAATTAGTAAAGGGGACAAGGAAATTTTGTTTTGTTTTTTTTTAAATAGCTGGGATGGATTATTAGACATTATCAAAAAACAAAGGAAAACTATGTTTATCATCCTCTCAATTATATTTTTAAAAAATGATGTTACAGACAAAAAGAAAAAAAAACACTTAAATTTCACTCCAAAGTTTTTTTTAGGTTGTTTTCCTACTTGTTTGTTTTGTTGTTGTTTTTTTACTTCCTTTTGTAAAAATACTTTTTCTGTTACTTTATACCATCTGTTTTTAGTATCTTATCTCAAAAAACACAAAGAGCATGAACATTGTAGATGTATCATTCCCAGATCCAGTTCCTACTTCCAAATTCCTCAAACACAGAACAAATCACACTGCCTAAAATGCCAAACTGAACGTGACAATACTAAGAGCTCAATACACAAAATAAATACATAAAAATCAGAGGGTTAATTAAAATAAAAAAAAAAGATTAAACATTTTCTTTCAATCAGTTTATGAAAAGGTGTAAACTATCCCTCTGCAACTGACTGAAATCTGAGTCGGTCTGCGGCTGTCTAAGCTGATTGAGATGTTTATTTGGATCATATTTAATCTGTTTGGGTTTTTAAACCTTTTCTAATCAGATCAGTATGCTTCATGTAAAAGTTCCTTCTGAACACACATTTTCAACAACACATTTTGTTTATCCTTTCAGCCTGATAAACTCAGTGATTGCATTCCTCCCTCAAAACATTTGCCAAGACACGTTTTGGAAGAACTTACCAAAATACAAATAACTTTACATCACATGCATTGCCAAATTCAGAAGGCACAAGTAATTAAAAATATGTTGTAGACAGCAGATCACAAAGTTTAAAAAGCTTCCTCTGACTTAAAAACTCATAAAACTGTGTGATTTTTAAGGGGCAACAAAAAGAGTTGGTCAATACTGTATACAGTGGTTTCTGTTTAAATGATGAAATTTGTTGAAACTGGCTGTGGAAAGAATCGGGACCCCTCGAGCTGTCAACTAATAGCACAATCATCTCGGATAAATGGTGGGCGAGAGGAGCAGCACATGCGACAAGTTTGAAAACCAAAATGTTTTAAGAAAGTGACTTCATTATTGTCTTGCTAACTTTAAGGACTTGCTGTGTAAAACAGGCTTAATGTTAAATGAAGATTAAAGCAATGATGTTTTAGACAGGCCTAGTATTAATTTAAGTCTAACTGCTGTTTTATTACAGAGGCACTTTTTGAAAAAGATCTTTCATCCTGACCTGCAGCACCGGTGCACTTAAGAGACACTTTTCTGGGTAACCTGCTGCACTCCATGTTTAGGCCGGATAAAAAGCTTTTCCTTCTAAATGGCAGTGCTGTTACCTGACGAGGAGGACGACGAGGCTTTCTACAAGAAAACACTGAAATGAAAGCAGAGGTCCCGCCAGGTCTCGTGGTGAACTCGTCAAAAGTCCTCGGGACAAGACTAGGTGTCAAGTAATATTCGATAGAGTCCTTCTACAGGCACAGGTAAACATGGAGGCTGTCTGTAAGATTCAAACTTAGTTTTTTTCTTTTCTCAGTTTTAGATGAAGACAGTTTCTCCTTTTTACAGCAAACCACTGTGTAATTATTCTGTACACTTAGTAAGGTCATTGAGAACAGATCAGTGACCCTGCATTATGGATGTAAACAAGTACTCATTAAACCTGGTTTACACAGGAAAAATAAACAGATTTGATATTTGTTTGTCTAAATATGGATTAATGTAATACATTCTTCTTCATTAACTAGTAATCTAATAATAACCCGATAAACGTCTCCACACCAAATTGTCGTTCTCAGTAAATCTCTTACAATTGCAAGTGTACCAGACATTGTGCAGGAGTTCTCTACTTTATAAAATAGAAAGATGTGCGACAAAACATTAAACATGTCATTGTTCTTATCTTCTGTAAATATGCAGTATTTAAGTGCTGTCTCAGACAGGCTGCGCCCTCTACTGGACTCTATGGGTAATACTCTCCTCCAATCATGAGCATGCTATCTCGGTGCCCGGTGTATATCAGGCAGCATGCACGACTATCCTTTTTCTCTTCAGCCATGGCCACTCAGAGTGGTGTTCGGCAGCCACCGTGGGATCTCTTCATATGGTTTAACTTGATATTTTGCTGCTACGAGTGAGCCAAAACTCTAAATCAGTGACATAAAGATTTCCTCTCCAACCCCCAACACTCAGTGGGCATCTCTGATTACCCATTAACTTCTCACCCCAAGTTGTCACATGTTGCCGCTTTGCAGCGGACTTTCTTGTCTACATATTACACGCTAGGTATCCTTCTGTGTCTGCTGTTGACATTCCAGGATGCTGCTACCATAATGTCAACACAAGCACATGTTGGGATTATGCTGCATGTGGTTATGTTTATCAGCACAAGCACATGGCAACAAATCCCAGGATGTCAACAAAAGTAGGTAGTGGCACGTATGGTTATGATTAAGCAAAAAAAAAAAAAAAAAACCCATCATATTCAGACAGGAGGTGAACACCGAACTTAAAAGTCCGGTGTTTGTTGGATGCATTCACTGCCCCTCCTGCCTGCCCTAATGGGGACCTTCATGCTCCTAACATTATGTCATTAGACGGACGCGAAAGGTTCTGGCCATCTGCATATTATGCTTCCACAGCAGGTGGCATCAAACCATCTGTCGGTGTTTAATAATACCATGAAAGGTTCTGTCTAGCCAAGTTCTCAGCTGACGATATCCGGCAGTTTATCATGCAGACGCGAAAGGTGGCTTTTGGCGTCGGGATCTTACGCTAAAATCACTGCAAAAGCAGCGGCATTTGACGACTCCGGGATGAAAACAGGCTGTTAATCAGAAGCCAGGAGCCAGGAGATTGAGGGAAGACACATCACACCACATATAAACGCAGAGGGACAGACAAGGAAGCACATGTGACTTGTCATGTAAGTAATGTCAGCTTTAACAGTTTAGTAGGAATATTGTCTTTTTCAGAATAAGGGAAAAAAACAGATTATAATGTGCATGTAAACATAGTCAGAGCGCAGAGGTAAGGAGTCCTTGTGCAGGAGTGCTTGAGTTTAATGTTAATGAATCATTCTCTCATCTCCACACTCTGAGGGAGCTAAGTTTTCCCATTAATCTCCTAAATAGCTATTGGTTGATGTTTAATATATCAAACGAAACATTTTGACTCCTGTTTGAGTGATTAACTGCTCTCAAATTAAATCCAGCTCTGAAATAATCTGCATATTTTTTAACAATTTAAACTTCAAATTGATATATCATCCAATAAATCGAAGAGATTTTGCCAAGGCGCATTTTTGTAAGTGATGACAGCTGGGCCTTTGTTAATGTGCGCAGGCCTTTTAAAAAATTGGACCCTCAGGAATTGCAGGGAACTTTGTGTATAAGTGCAGAGTCTGGCAGAAACTGTAGAGTAATTTGTGGAGCTGAAAGTTCAACAATCAGAGCTCTAATGAAATGGAAAGCTCTTGATTTGTATTGGAGGATAATGATCTGCACTGACTTCCTGGCACAGACACATTACAGAAACAGCAGAGGAAAGTGCTGGGAAATTTTGTCCTTCCCATTTAATTATTTTTTCTATAGACTAAAACTTTTTACATTTACAAGGGTCGCCAACAGAAACTTACAGCCATCTGTAAATTAAATCACCTGTTTGTACAATCTTCCCATCTTTGTCTCTTGCCCTGTTACTGTAGGATTACCGAGCCGGTTCTTCTGTACGGTGCCATCTGTTCTTACAATCACCAATAAGAATAAACTATGAACGTTAACTTCTTTATCCAGTTAACTCATATGTACTCCTACACCCAATTCATGATTGTCCAACACATTCTCATCCCAAGTCGTCACATATCGCCGCTTTGTCAGTGAACTTTCAGGTCTACAAAGTATGATCTAGGTATCCTTCTGCATCTGCTGCTGATTTAGCTCAATTAAACTTTTTTTAGAAAATGCCTTTCATGCAAAATTGCAATAAAAGGTGCTTGACACAGTTAACACAGTTAAACAAGAGATAAAAAAAGAGGCCAAGGGTTTGTGAAATTCTGAAAATGCTAAGCTAAAAAGACAAGCCTGAGGATTTCTTTCTTTGATGTTGCAGTATGCTGCTACCGATGCCGGGATGTTAATGAAAAGACATGGTCAAATAACATGACAAAAGCATGCGGTTATGTTTAGGCACCCAAAGCACATGGCAACCAATGCCAGGACATCAACAAAAGAACATGGTGAGGATTAGGCAACAAGGGCACAGACAGTTAGGTGAAGAAAAAAACATCACATTCAGATGAGAAGCGAAAATTAACCTCTCAGATGAAAGTCCGGCGTTTGTTGTATTCATCCATCACCCCTCCTCCTGCCCGCTCTATTGGGACCTTTGTACTCTTTAAATTCAACAGTACCGACACTGTTTCAACCCAACAGCGTCTAGCGGCATATCATGCATACGCCGCAGGTTCTGTTACGATCGTACGCCAAAAGCTCTGACAGAGCGGACGTATTTGACAAGTTCGGAGTGAGGACAAGCTGACAGGTGCTTTCTGGAGTGACTTGGCAGCTTCGGGTGCCCCATTTCCAACACGAGGTCCAGTTCGGTTTGGTTTGTTACACACTAGTTTGGTGGTTTTTGCATTTCCATTGTCAGAAGTTGTAAATGGCTCCATCAGAACCATTCCATTCCTTCCCGTCTTTTCATCGCTTTGATGGTTTGGGTGGACCACTAGCTGGACATGCTGGTGTGAGAAGCCTATCAGGCTGTACACATTTATCTTTATGAATATCCCATGGCAGTTAACTGATTTATGCATCTTTTCTTTTCATACTTCCTTCTTTTGACACTGTTATTTCTCCATACTCAAGGACATCGATTCGATGTATAAACCAGCTAGAGTGACTATCACATGCTGGTATGATCAACTAAATCATCAAAGATTATGCAAAAACTTACCTTAAGCTGTTTTTTCAGCAGGGATGGCATTAAATCCAATATTAATCAAGATATTCAGTCTGTGGGCCAACTTTTGACAATACCATCCTTTGAGATGGCTAACTTCTAACATGGTTAGAAAAAATGCTGATCTTCTATAAAAGGGAGGAAATTCTGCAAATAAATCTCAGTAAGTACCAGGATTTCAATTGCCAACATTCAGCCTTAGCTTCTACTCTCTGCTGCGACATCCTCACACTTTTCTTTTCCTTACTTCTTGGGTCTTTTCCCTTTCTTCCCTCTGGCACTGTTGCACAAGAAAGGTTTATTCCACTAGAACCCATTAGAGGCAGACAGCTGGCTTTCACGCCTGTCAAACCATGAATGTGTATGTGTATACATTTATCTGTGTGTGTATGTGAGTGTGCAGCGATGGTGTGAGGAGGAGGGCATTATGGCTCTCTAAATGTGCATTAGTATGTGTGTGTCATCCTTCATGCTTCTTCCCCACTAAAGCTGCAGCCTGCTTACCTGTTCCTCTCTCCTGTCCATTCATCCTTGCCTCTAAATCTGCTCTAATGTGCTGGCTACAGTGGAAGTAATGTGACTAGCGGCGCAGTGGTGGCCATCATCGCCCTCCTCCTATTATGAGTCGGGCCTCTATCAGTACTGCTGTCATCACCAATTTTTCCAAGTATATTTTACAGTACAAGTGAGCAGACAGACTGTAAGACAAGCCCTGTAGCCCTCCATTAACCGGTTGCCAAATCATCCCTGCACCCTTTGACAGCTGGGAGCAAAAATAGCGTTTTTGAAATAAGATGCTTTGGGGCAGTGCACCGCAGGGACCTCTCTTCCAGCTTCCATTCTCTCTGCACTCCCAACACCCCAGACTTCACTGTCTCCAAGCTCATACCTCAGCACAACTATTTCTAATGTTACAGCTTATCACTGCCATCATCTACTGTGAATACACAACTACAACTGTGACTTTAAACATCATTAACCCTTTGAAACCTGAGCAAATTGTCTTGGTTTTTTTCAAAAGCAGTGAGGAAGTTAAGAGTAAGAGTTAAGAGCAAATTTCCTGAAAATTGGCAAAAAATTAAAGAAGAAATTAAAAAAAGAGAGAGATAGAGTTCCGAACAACAACAACTGCTACTGCTACTGCTACTACAATATTCGAAATAATAATAATAATATAAAGAAAAATAAAGACAAAATAATGGGACATTATGAAATGTATGAATAACAGTAATGTTAAGATGACTTTAACTAGTTGTTTCTGTTGTTATTCCTAAATTTATTATGATTTGTGACAGAAAGGTAAATATAGAAAGGTTGGTCATTTGTATCTGTATCTACAGTAGTTTCTGTTATTAGTAAGAAAGAGGCAGGTATTATACGTTTTTCTTCTTCCTGAAGTATTGTGAGAAAAAGTGACTCATGGATTTTTGTTGTTTTGGAAACTATACACTGAAATGAGCAAATAAACCAAATACGAATTTGACAAATTACAATAATAGTAACAGTAATAATAACAATAGAGTTTTCAAGACATTTTCCCTATTTTTTATTACAATTATCCTATTAGTAACTAATCATTTCTTTCCCTCCCTCTCTTTTCAAAAACTAATTTTCTGTTCATTTTCTTGTCACCTTTTCCTAATTTCCTGCAATTTGTGGGACATCTCTTGCCAAGTTGCTGATTGCCTTTTGAAAAGAAGTCAAACCAATTTGCTCAGACTTCAAAGGTTTAAATACTTGTGAAAGGCGTCTGAAGACAGCAAAAGAAAACTTATGTAGTTCCATGTTTCAAAGGGTTTAAAGGCTCACTCATTGCTTTTTCTGACTCTACATCTAGACCTTGCACATGTCTGCTTATGCCATGTGACTTTTCAGTGTCTTAAAGAAGTATTTCACTGAAATAACGAAGGACAGCACATTAAACTTGTCCATCTCACATGTGATGCTGCCCATGTGTGTTGCATGTGGACACACCCGGTGCCTTCCAGCTGTCCGCCAGTGTACAATAACAACGCCACTGGTTCTATTGGACCGTGTTTTCATGTGATGCAGTCCAGCCGCATTCTAGTTGCATGCCGAAGGCTTTTGGTGCATCTAAAGCACTGACAGAGCGGATGTATTTGACGAGTTCTGAGTGAGAGCAGGTTGGAAATACAAATGGGTTTGACATAGAAGATAATTACTTTTGGTATCGATCCGATTGATGCAAGGGACAATCTTCAAAATGAAAACGTAATATCAAGAGTATTCTGGGATGGATCCACCCACCCGTGTTCCTTTCTAATCAGGAAGGCCCAGCTAGTATTTTCACCTTAGGCAGCTGAAGCCAAAAATCTATCAAATAATAAGAGTCCAACTGGCAGTGCGTCAATAAAAGCAGCAGCATCTTTGATCAAAAGCTGATTCTTTGTCTCCTCACAAGCCAAAACGAAGCTCCAATGTATTGTCTGCACCCCTGAGCGGCTGATTGGCTGTCAAATTACTTCCATGAGGGAACTGCATAACGCCGGTGACTGGCAGAATCGCTGTCACTCCGGCACACCTGAAACCTGTTCATGAAACCTCTTCTGCAGGACCATAATCTGTTTCCTACCAAGAGCTGTCAACTTATTCCACCAGTCGTACTCTACCACGAGCATGATGCATTCACAGCCCAGCCAGGAGACTGACAGGAAACCCAAAACTGCTGCTGGATTCCTGCAGGTCCATCCAATTTATTTTGAGTAGTTTTGCCACTTTTTCCAATACTTATGATGTCTAAGGAATCCTTGTCTTGGCCCCATACTTCTCAGAACGCTGCTGTCTCATTGCACTACTGATATATTATTATTTGTTCACAGTATGTCCACAGGATGTCCTGCCTTTACACTAGGTTGATATATGTATTAACATTGGAGCATATTTTCTGTATTAGTGTGTTCTGTCTCCTTACATTTTTGGATTACACCATCATGCAAGAACTCTAGCTAAATTTTTTTTACAATTGTCTCTTTTATGGCTTGGCAGCTAAAATAAGTCATCCTCTGATTCAGATTCAGGGAAGCTTCTGCCAAAAAACGGTGTCTGCTATTGTAGATAGATTCACATATGCAGACAAATCTATATCAAAAAGAGGGAATTTCAGGATGTATCGTGAGAAAATTTTAATCTCGTTCTCCATTCAGTTGTCAAAACAGAAGGAAGAATCTAGTAAAGCAACAGAGGTGCTTGTTACAGTGAGGCTCGACTCCCACCGAGGAGAAAATGTATGATTCAAAGGCTTTTTTACTGTATGTCATGTTAATTAGACACAGTGAAGTATGCTCCCACCTTGCACATCTATTACCAACAAGAAGCAATATATGTTATAAAAAACCCACAATGCTATTCCATGTTTTCCATCAGTCAGCAGAGACATGCGTTGTCAAAACAAGTAATTATGCACTTGTCTTATCGTCCTACTATATTTATTCATTATTTAATGTTGTGCTGTTATCCTGGTATTTACCTCTTATTTACAGTTTGAGTGATTTTATTTATCTTTTATTATTACTTTCTTTTTATCTGTTGTTATTTATTTTGTCTTTCTTTTTCTAGGTTTTATTCTGCCTCTAGTGTTTCCTCCTGAGTACTCCTGATGTTTTTAGTGCTTTACTTAATCACAAAGTCTTGTTTTCATTTCATTAATGTTTTGAGAATGTGTGTGTATGTGTGTGTGTTTTTTTGTATGAAAAGCGCTACACAAATAAAGTCTGATTGGTTGATTGATTGATTTTGACTACTACTGTGGACAGTAATGAGAGCTGCATATCACAAAAATTATTTCTTTTGCTGCGGATAATAAGACCCAGGAAGACAAACAGCACAGTTTTCTTCCTGCTTTTGTTGCGCAATTGTTGACGTACTTCCTTTTGTGCCGTAGATCGATCCTTCACTTCAGACCAGGAGGCTGGCAGAATAGCAAAGTAAAAGCTAGACGAATGCCAAACTTTTTTTTAAACAGTTTTTTCATTATTCTGTCGCCATTACATTGTGCAAACAACATCAAATTCAGAATTTAATCTAAATATATGGCCTCAACTGTATATCTCGTATAAAGTGTGGGGAACAGTGTCCTCAGCCCTCCATTTACATACTCTTGAACAGTTTATGCCCAGAGCAGACCCATCGGGAATGTCGAGTCTTGTCTCTCGAGTGCAAAATCTCAAATGTATGCTGCTGAGAGCCCCAGCTGACTTGTCCTTCATGATTTGCATGAAGCTATTCAGTATAATTTCATTCTGAATGTGTCACAACTGGCTGAGCTCAGGTCCCGCTGGCTTTGCCTTCACTCCATTCAAACTCTCCGTCTCGCAGAAGGAGGAACTGTCTCATCCAAACTCCTCCTCACAGTCCTGCACATGGGACTCTTTTCTCTTTCTCTCCACCATATTTCTCTACCACGGTCTCTCTCACAAACACAAGAACGCACGTCTCTTTTCTTTCTCCATCTTCATTTCCAGTCAGACACCAGAGAGTTCTTTGTTTGGTTCCCCGGGCTCTGACACCGGCAGCCGTTATGAGTCAGAGGAGATGCGCTTTAGAGCCTCAGAAAGGTTGACTGAGTTAACTTTAAAACTCTCGTTCACCCCTCCTCACCCCATCCGTCTTTTTTTACACTCGTCACTCTTAAAGTGATTCCTTATTGTTGTTCTCGCATCATCGTCAGGCAGCTACTCACTGATCAAAAACTCCTCTTAATCCCACACAGGTCCTTCAACTGAAGTGTAGAGGTGAGTGTTTACATTTTGACAGTGAGGATTACAATAATTCATCTACAGACCTACAGAGGTTTAACCCTTTGAAATCTGGTTTGACATCCGTTTTCTTGTGCTTTGGTCAGATGTCTTTAACAAGCACTAAAACATTTGGAAACCTAAGTACACTGGTAAGATTTTGTCAAAAACATGGTGGAAATATTAAATAATAATCAGCAAAAATATGCTCTGCAAATTGCAAGAAATTAATAAAATGTGATAGAAAAAGACCTGAAAATGAGCACAAAAAACGAGAGAGAAGATCATTTGAAAATTCTTAATAATAACTATCAAACTATCTAAAAATGTTAAAAAAAAACGTAAAAAAATATATATATATATATATAAATGATAGATAAAAGGAAGTTCAAGCCATGATAGTATGGTTATGGCTTAAAAAAAATGTAAAAATTCATGACTTGGCTCCAAATTTACATCAAAGGGGCACTTGGATCGTGTTTGGACAGCTCAACCTCTGGTGTTTATATTTAGACTGGTGAAATTCCCTTTAAATCTAAAATATTTAAAGTGTGCGTGGATGTAATGTAAATTTCATCCAGCTAAATTTTCTGTATTTTAATGTGGTGCAACATTATAAAATAGACACGTCTGAGCAAAATAAATAAATTAATAAAAATCACTGGCTTTATTTAAAGGATGCATGTAGAGGCAATTTTCCCACCCCTCAGGAAATCAATCTTAAGTTTTCTATGCTTTGGAAAATGCTCAGCATTCACTTGTATACAGGATTTGAAGTTAATGGGCTACATAATGCAAAACTACAAGCATCCCCTTACTTGACATTCCCTTCATAATTGCTTTGAAAATTTCCCTCTGTCGCTCTATCATGGGTTGCTCCAGAAATTACGTTTCTTTGAATGTTGATCATGGGGCACATTCATATAACAGGGACTTGTTTGAACAGGTTTAAGGCAATCAACCCGTCCTGCTACCTATTCACTATTCTAACCAAGCATTACACTCACACACACACAGAGAGGGAGAAAATGTGCAATTACTTTCACATCATCATCGGAGAGGAAAATTGGTGCTGCCAAAGTGTAAAAGGGAAAATCCAGTCCTCATCTTGACAGGAGCTCAAAGGGAGAGTAGATGTCGCAATGATGAGACAGACAATCAATCAAAGAATGGAAATGTGAAAGAAGGAAGAAGAACGCATATCTGAATCAGCAAATGACTGAATGGATGTAAGTGTGATGTAAAATACTGTAATCAGCCGCATTATCATCTGAATTATTCCGTCTGATTCGTTTCTTTACTTTTGGACTGCACTGTAATTTGAGGCTTGAAAAGAATCAGAACTGCCATCTTTAAAACCATTCAGCCATTATACCAGTGTGTTTTATGTTCTATATTGGATTATAGCCACCTATTTCTGGCTGTAGACTGAAGCAAATCTTATCAGTACTTTAGTCAGCTTTTGAGATTTTACTCAGTGTGTTAACAGGAACAATTGTATGTGCCCTGAAAGAGTATTTGACTTGTCTTTACTTTGTACATCTGCTGGGCTGCCACATTATATATCCAACAGCTCGGCCATCCTAAAGTTGTTTTAAATCTTACTAACATTAATTTAAAATAGACTTCAGGCTGCATTATCATTCATTTTTATAATAATAAATAATAATAATAATAATAATTATTATTATTATTACATCATTCCAAATACATGGCCATTGCACCATGGCCCCTTCTGCTGCAGCACAACTTATAACGTATATAATAGAGAAGCACTTATCAACATCAGGAAAATTTATGTGGGGTTTGGACTGAATGCAACAGACTGTGCGAGGATCCCCACCAACGGCATATGCGGAGCGGCCAGTCAGACCAGAGGGAGAATCGAAACCAGAAATGCTTAAAAGAAGATAGGGAGGAGAGCCAGAATCAGGGCGAGGCTGACCTGACTTGGACCCAGAGCTGTTCCTCTATCAAGCCTTCTTCTAGATCAGAGACTGCTCTATGCACATCTTCACAGAGACATGTTTAACCCCTAACATCCCGGATCAAGCTGTCGCACTGGATGGGTGGACCTTGTTGGGAGCCACAAGGACACGAGACTCTGATGCAAATTCAAAAAATTTACTGCAGGAATTGAATGATGCCACTAGCAGCAACATCGCTAAGCAACCACCGCTTTTGCAGTGCTTTCGGCATTAGAGAGCCACCTCTCGTGTCTGCATGATATGCCGCTTGATGTAGTCAGCTGAGAACATGGCCAGACTGAACTGTTCAAGCACACCCAAACTTTGCAGCAAGTCTTGTCAGTTAAAAATGGTAATCTAGTGGATATATCTGAGTTGAAATTAGCATGATAAGAGCCATCTGGCTCAATAAATGAGGCTGCATAAGGTTTCATTGTGATGTGTTCATCGTCGGCTCAGTAAAATGACTGTTGGGCAAAGGTAAATAAAACGTCATTATGATATTTTTAAATGGAACATAAAAGAAAATTTAGTTTTTGGTGACAAAATTGATTATCTTATAATACTTAAATAAAACTTCTAATGCCAAGATTTTTAGAATAGATATTTAAATCAGAATATTAAAGTAAAAAAAAAAGTCTCACCTCGTCTTTCCACCAATAAAAAAGTACCATTAGTGGTATTGATAAAGATTCGGATCATTGAGGAGTCTCGATAATGGATAATGGTCGATATCAAGAAAATCTAAAGAGCTCCATCCGACTTATAATAATCCTCTCCTTCTTCATACCATCAGAAAATCACAACACTAATAACAAAATATAAACAAGCATTACTTTCTTAACACACGGCTCATTATTAATTGTAAAATCTTTCAGTAAATCCATCTTTTAACTAGTTTTAGAGTAACTGTAAACTTCCTGTTTTATAGCTTGTTAAAAGCATCGTTCTTTTCAGTTTGTGAAAGCCTGTTTCCTCTTCTTTCAGCCCTACATTTTCATTTGAAAATCTGTAGTGAAATGTGACCAAAAATAGCACCTGTATCATTTGCTCCATACAAAACACACCAGCTGCCGACAATTATGCTGAATTAGCTTCTGAAATACCCACAATGCAGCACAGCCTCACGTAGATTTCCATGCATCATAGTATACAAGCCTTATATGACAAGTTATCTACTCCTGCAGAGTCAGAGGGAGAGAGATGGAAAGAGGTACTTCATTGTCTGATGGGGAACAGATTGACTGACTGACACACGCACGCACACACACACACACACACACACACACACACACACACACACGCACGCACACACTCAAAAATAAATCTTGAATGTCACTGATTTTATCGACACCGTCCTTCAAATGTGTGATGTGTTTGCTGTAACCATGGCAGTAGCAAATCTCGGTGTGTGTGTGTGTGTGTGTGTGTGTCTGTTCATGATTAATTAGTTAATCTGTTGAATGTACTGCTGTTTGTGTAATTAAAAGACTACAGTATCATTATTGGGAGAGAAAGGGAGGAAAAATGTTTAACTTGGAAGCAGAATGAGGGTTTCTGGCACAATTCCACTTACTACCAAGGTGCACGGAGAAGGGAAATAAATCAAAATGGGTCAAAGCTCCAGCTGAACACCTTTAATATTTAGACCAACTTTATTGCAAGACCAACATGTTTCAGCTTGTGGCCTTCATCAGGGTCCTGATCTTCAAAAAATCTCTACTTGTGCATATTTCAGGGTTCCCACAGATTTTCAAGATCATAATTTCAAAATAACAACTCTATAAGGACCCTAAATAAAAAATTCCAATATCATTCACAATGTATAACATTAATGTTGCTCTATCTCAAAACTGCTGTCAAATGTAAAGGGTAGTAGTGGAGCATAGATATGGAATCTCTGAAATGCAAGATCCTGTACGTTAAATCACAGTAGAAACTACAAATATAAAATACACCTCATGATATACATCAATTAAAACAAAACCTTCCATTTTTTGCAAAAAAGTTTTTACAATTGCATGATGTGGTATTTGAGCAATTTGAAAAATCCATATTTTGCAAAACTGCAATAGAAGCACTAATTAAAAGTCCTGTTTGTGCTACTCATTTGCTGCTGTACTGTAGCAATTTCCCTGCTGTTGGACACATAAAGGATAAACTTATGTTCAACTGTAGGCATCAATCTGTAACTGTCAAGAAATATATATAATTTTAACACCACATTTGAAACATATCAATTCATACAGTGGCACCAAAAATGACTGTATTTTAAGGCTCCACCTAAATTTCTCAAATGAGACTCCCTGAGGAGTTAATGTGTTTTTTAGGGAATTCGAGCTCCCTGTAGCTTATCGATATGAAAGACATTCTTGGAAACAAGCCATGATGGCAGAAAGTGGTTCCATTAAAAAGTAAACCATTTGCATCATCACAAACGCAACGACACCAAGTAACTTCACAGCAGCCACAAACGATCCCCTGTACGAGCCTGCTGTGAAGCGTCCATATCGGCTCCTCCTGCTGCCAAACTGATGGGTTTTAAATGAGGGACACGTCTCTTAACCGCTGAAAATCTCCCTGACTGTGAGCACTTGTATCGTCAGTTTTGTGTCCCCTCCACTGTAAACACTGAGAACAGCCAGTGGATGAAAACAGGTCTGCGGGGGACAAACAAGCCAACAAGACAACTCAAACAGACATATTGACTACTTGTCACACACATTCTGACAGCAACTGTTCACAGTGTTCAGTCTGCTCTTCGTGGGCTGCACAAACACCGCACACGCTGTGTGAGAGCAGGCATGTCTGAGTGGTACAGAGCAAAGACACTTCAGGGGTCAGTGTTTCAGAGCAAGGGACGCTTGATTTGGGGGGGGGGGGCTCTGTTTGTTTGAGAAGCAAGGCTTTCACAGGGACACTGAAACATGACTGCTTCTCCCATTCAAATAATGGAGATTCAGAACCAAAACAGCCTGAGCAATGCAGCGAGGTGTGTTAGGGGGATGTCATATTTGAGATATCAGTGACACAAAGAAATATAACCCAAAAGTCCAGCTGGAGTAAGAGATTAATGGTATTTAAAGCTTATCAGATACCAAAACATGAAACAACGGTGGCAACTATTTTATATTTCGTCACAATGATCGAGCAACACGTTCTCATCCCAACTCATCACACAGTGCCGCTCTGTTAGTGACCCTCCAGGTCTACTTATGATTGAGGTATCCTTTTGTGTCGGCTGTTTACGATGCAGGATGCTGTTACCATGATCTCAACAAATGCACATGGTGGGATGAGCAGCACGGTCCCTATGTTTACACAACAGCGCAGACCATCACGGTGGTTGGGATAAGGCAAGAGAGGCACATGCCACCCACCTATTAAGCAAACTCACGCTATTTATATTATGTAGTTTACACAGGCTTTATTACATGACCCTGTCCTTCAGCTTTTCATGCGCTGTCCGGCTGTGTTCTCAAGTGACGGCGCTAGTGTGCTTTGCATGTGGACGCAGCCGGTGCTGTCCCGCTGTCCGCAGGCACATAATAACAAGCATACAAAACAACACCACCTGCTCTATCCAAGCAAATTTAAGCACTGAAAACACTAAAAGAGTGGTACTATTTGACGAATTTGGTGGGAGAACAGGATGGATCGAGAGGTAAACTGCAAAAATATGACACTCACATTATAAAGTAATCCAGTCAAAATCTGCTCTTGCATGCATGTGATTGGCCAACGTATCTCCTTGCCAGATGATGTCATGTTGCACAGCAGTAAAAGCTCAGAGTTTATTGAGAGTTATCTTTTTTTTTAGTGGATGACCTTGTGTTTTTCTGGCAAAGCCCAGACTGACTTCATTCCCGGACTTTCATGCAAAAGTCTGAGGTTTGCTTCCTCTCTGAATGTGATGTTTTTTCTACATCTTAACATGTGCCTCTTTTGCCTAATCCAAACCATTCGTGCATTAGCGTTTGTCGACATCCTGGTGTTGGTTGTCATGTGCTTTTGTTGCCTAAGCATAAATACATACAGCATAATCCCACCATGTGCTTGTGCTGACATCATGGTGGCAGCACCCTGGAACATCAACAGCAGACGCAGAAGAATACCCAGAGTGTAATATGTAGACGCGTAAATCCACTGTAAAGTGGAAAAATGTGACGATTGGGGATGATAACGTGCTGCCTATCATGTGTCTAAAACTGAACTGATTAAACGTGTCTGTGCAGTTGGACCTTGGTCACAATGGGTTTTTGAAAGCTAACGTGAAAACAGATACCTACCATACAGACACACAGTATGTCACAGAGGAAGCTGAGAAAAAAAATGTTTACAGCCTAAACGAGACCAATAAAAAGCTAAAATATCCTGGATCGTACAGCAAAATATGACAAAAATATGCCAAAAAATGATGCTTCCCAAAGGTGCCACTGACACGAACACTACAGATACTAGAATGATATGACATATACAGTATGACAGGCAGAACATTTCCATATCTTTCAGCAGAACCAGCCAACAGCCCCTTCCCATCCTGAAAACCACAGCAACGCACGGACCAGGAGAGACTGATGAAATGTCAACAACAGCCTTCAACGTCTCAAACTCAAAAGCAAAGATACTGACCCTCAATATTTCTTGCTATGAGCACATTCTGTGAAATTGCACTGAGGTATTGGAAAGCTGAAACATTTCCCCTGTAGCTGTGTTTAAGAAAATGAGATATCTCCATTCATATGATGTAGAAATGAATTTCAGATACCACAGCAGCTTCTACTGTTTACTGACAGCAACAGTAACCTGACTTTTGAGTTGACATTAGAAACAAGAGTTATAAAGACTCATCTGAGCTGCCTGATGCTCCAGAATACTCAACCCGACATATTCAACACAGGTCCATGCTAATGAGGTCATTAATTAAACTCATTAACAAATATTTCCATGTCAGCGCACTGTATTAAACATCAGTGATGCTCTCTTGGGGTCTGGTTGGGTATGGACAGAAATATGAAGCCTGAGCTGCACTCAAGAGTGGATTCAATACAACATAGTGAAAAAATTATAACACTGGAGATACATTTTGAGTGGTTTGGCTAAACTTTGTAAAAGAGGAGAGCAGGGGTACTAAACTTCCTTTACTTGAGGACCACTTTTGCAAAATGACAGGGGGCCAGGGGCCAGGGGCCAGTCGTAGCAGCCTCATACATGTTTGTAGGATGTTAGCACATTTCTAGGATGTTAGGACATTTCTGGGATTTTAGGACATATTGAGTATTTTGAGACATTTCTCTAGATTTGTAGACATTTAAGATTTTATTACATTTCTAAGATTTTCTGACATTTCTAGGATTTTATGGCATATTTAGGATTTTAGAACATTTCTTGGATTTTAGGAGATATTTAGGATTTAAGGAGATTTCTTAGATTTTTCTCTAAATTTTAGGACATTTCTAAGATTTTAGGACTTTTGTAGGATTTTAGGAGATTTTTTGGATTTTCGGACATTTCTCGGATTTTAAGGCATTTCTCGGATTTTAGGAGATATTTAGGGTATTAGAACATTTGTAGGATTTTAGGAGATGTTTTGGATTTTTGGACATTTCTCAGATTTTAAGGCATTTTCTAGATTTTAGGACATGAGAAGCTTAGCAGGGACCTCTGTTGGGGAGTGCGGGGGATCCTCCCATTTTTTGATAAACAAGCTCCATGTTGATGCTGTTTTATGCACTCTTGCACTTTATGTATTCGGAAAGTACAAAAATTCCCACTGTGAATCACTTTTTTTTTTACTGTGATTTAAAAAAATAGTGGTCGAGCCACCTGGCACCCTGTCGGGGGCCAGATTTGGCTCGCAGGCAATGAGTTGAGTTTACTGGAGTAAAGAATCCTCAGTGAAATATACCAGCCCGACTGGAAGCTAAAAGTAAAAGTGGCCTTCACTGCTGATTCAGCAGTGGGTCAAAGCCATTTAGTCTGTCTTTGTAAACACACCTTGTCATTGAAATGTCTAAACACCATGAAAAACAGCTCAAATTGAAATGTTGAAGAACTTAACACTGCTTGGCAAAAAACTGCAACCTTTATTTCTCAAGGCAGATTGACCCTATTTAAGGACATCGCTGCTTTTTTCTGCTTCCTATTTTTCAGACTGGGTATTACTCTTTAGCTCTAATAGCTGTTGGGCAGTGCCTGGTAAATACATATGAGCCAACGAGTTTCAGAAATGATGACAATATGTCGGAAGAATTATCCCGCAGACCCAAACACCATAAACCAGCGTGAAGGATTTCCAGCCACTGCAGCAGCCAACCTCTGGCATTGAGATGAGTGTTTATTCTTCATGCGTCACATTTTACGACTCATCTATTCATCCTCAGAGAGTATTTATGTGACAGCTCTTATTTTGATTCTTCAACACAAACACGCAGAGCTCTTACTTTTCCTCACACATTCCCAATCTTTGTGTTAATTACTGTGCTGTCCTTGACTTGAGCAGGGATTTATAGTCGGGACATGATCCTGATTCACAGTTGTTGAGCGGAGAGAGAGAAATACGACAGCGGGCGGCACTCCATCTGAATCCGTCCAGATCTGGAGCACTTCCAGGTGCCACATGTCAGAAATATATTTCAGGTTTAAAAGGAGCGAAAGGGCATGCAGCAACACTGACTGGGGACAAGTAATGCGTTTAAAAATGAAAGAAAAAAGATACCTGTGACCCGAGTTAAAGTGCCATTGTGCTTCAGCTGTAGCTCCGCACCCACATCGTTCTCAAGGAATTTCAGGAAAATTAATTAACCTTAGCATCAAGTTTTGTCCCTCGTGCTGTTCTTGTTTTCCATTTATCCCTGGGCTGTATTTCAGCCTAAAGTCGATTAAGTCTGCATGGGTATTGATGTAGGTGCAGAGCAAATGTGTCATGTTTTACACATCCCTTTCAAATTCTCAATAGTGAAGCCAGGGAAAGAGATCGCTCTGCGAGTAGAGATAAATGTGGTGTATAAATGTCCTTCGTTTTTGTGGCAAAACCACCACATTGTAATCTATAATTGCTGTCTTGCACAATTAGGTGCCACAATTTTTGTGGCTTTTATTCTTGCTGAAACTAAAGAAGAAAAAAACAAGGCAATTCTTCTTGTGGGTTTAAGCGTTTCCCTCCTTAAATAAACTTTCAGTTTCAAGACCACTTAATTTTAATTGTGCTCACAGGAGTAAGGTAAAACTCTGTGTTGTGAAAAGTGTTTTTGTAAGTTTTCAAGAGTCAGCGAGCTCACATGGACTGGGAAGGCCAGATTTGGCACATTGGCTGTAAGTGAGTATCACTGTCCTATGAATTAGCAGCCCAGTATACGTTATATGTAAAGTTACATAATTATTGTTATGGAGGTTTAGGTTAGGTTATGTGGCTAGGTTTCAGAAAAGAAATATACAGTAGTTAGGTTTCATTAGGAAAAGAAACATACTTCAAACGTACCTTTAAAATGACACAGAATTCACTCAGAGTTCACACAGTTCTGAGCAGCCGTCTTCTGGGGAAAGCCCTTCATCTTGTGATCCACCGCTCCGACCTCTGGACAGCGTCCTCCTGTGGGCAGGAAGGTGCTTTCAACAAAAAGCAAGCTGTAATGTAGTTAACAGGCAGGCAACAAAACTCAAAGTACAAAAGAAAGAGGAAATAAAATGAAACTGAAAAACAATTAAAGAAACAGAAAATAAAATAAAATGGTGACCTAGGCAAAATATGCAAAATTTATCTTATCTTGCTGTCCATGTGTGACATTTTCTTTGCCGAAACTCGGGAAAAGACTTGAAATAAAATGCAAAGAAACTGTAAATTCATTGTTCTGTGCGACATCTATTAGATGTGTTTCCATCCTTTGATGTGTCGAAAGCTTTGAGCCATCTCGTTCAACTCAGAAACTTCTCCAAAACTGATGCGCCTCCACCTTCAGTTAATCTGGAGAAGCTCATCAGCATCCAGACTGCTTTCTATTCCTGCCTCAGTCAAAAAGTGTCTCTAACCCCTCCAGCTTTTTCTAAATTCAGATGCTAATGTGGGATTTCAAGTTATGCTAAAAAAGCCAAGAACACGTCAACCTGTGTTAGGATCTCCACCCTGGTGACCTGTTAGCTGCAGAATTCACTTTAAAATTGTAATTCACGCTGCTTATCCCGGCCAAGCGGCAAATATTAGCCACTGGGTCCCTGTTAACCCCTCGTTCTTCTACAGCTCAGTGCATTGTGATTTTGAGATCATTGTTTGATGAACACAAATGTATTCAGGAAAAAGCTTTTTTTAAGCAAACTATAAAAAAAGAGCTGAAAGAACTTTTGTTTTAATACCTGATCGTGACACAGGGTCGACACGGGATCTCATGCTCAGGTATGACCTTCATGATGTCAGCTGATTTTAGTTGTGCTTGTTCACTAATTTCCAAAGAGAAAATGAATAAACTGCCAAATCAGTGAACCCACTGTGAGGGTTTGCAGGATTACAGGGGAGTCACCCACTTTGCTCGATTGCTAACCCAGTCTTGACACACTCAGGAGCTTCCTTACGAGCCTCACTGATTCAGTACTTTTTGTTATAGTGGTGGAAGTTACATGAGAAATACAGTTTATCAATTACTGCAAATTATTTGGCACACTGAAATCTTGTGGCCTACAGGGCTGGGGGCCAACCTGGGGCCAGTGCCCTCTTTCACAGGTTGGTAAGCCGTTGATTAATTTGATGGGTGCAGAGCAGAAAATTTGTGTTCAAACTGAGCATTTAAATCTAGTGTAGCATTTTCATTAATGGTTGAATCTTAACTTACGAAATAAACGTGGCTGCTAATACTTGCATAGCAAAGTGGGTTGTTTCGAAAAGGAAAGTATGTGAAGCAACAGCATTTGCTGACTGACATGAATTAATTCTCATAATTCTCGAATTAGTTACTGTTCAATTGATATGCAGAGAGGACTAATGAAAGCAGAATAAACACAATACAATAATAATAATAATAATAATAATAATAATAATAATAATAATAATAACAATAATAATAATAACTGTATTGATATAGCATTTAGCCCTGTTTGCTTTGACAAACAGGGCAAGGCAGAAGCTTTGCTGGTTTTAAGCTTTGACTTTGGAAGGGCCAGAGGGGCCCCATCCGAGGATTTAAGGCTGCAAACTGGCTCATAAGGGGTCAACATATCTGTTGTGTAGCTTGGGGCCAGACGAGTTTTTAAAACAATCAGTAAAAGCTTTAAAAAATCTATTCTAAAACGAACAGGGAGCAAATGGAGGGAAGCAAGGATCGGGGTGATGTGATGTTTTCGGTGAATATGAGGGTTGATGTGAGGAAACAGAACATTTGGGAACTCTGAACCTTGGGAACATACATGCTCACAACATAACACCTGCTAAGTATTAGAATATCAGTATTGACACTGTGAGCACGCTGATATGAGCTTTTAGCTCAAACACAGCTGTGTGACGCAGCCGCACGGAGCCGCCGGCCTGGCTGTCGACTCTTCTTTTTAATTAGATTTTGCAGATATTAATAGGTCATACACAGCAAACGTTCCCATGTTGATGTGTGTTGGTATTTAGAAATAATTACAAGTTGTTTGACAGCTAATAGAGCTGATGTGGCTCCGGGTCTGGTGAGCGAGCTCTAACTCATGAACTCACATCAACACACACTGGTGGTTTTTTACACTCATCATTATCAGAGTTGAGCTCACACTGACAGTCCTGTTGTCAGTTTCCACATTGCCTCATTAATGGACTGACAAAATGTCACCAGCTGAGCCAAGATTGGAAGCAAGCATCACCAAGTTTAATATAACGCCGGATATTGGGGCTGAAAAAAAAATAAGTAATGATTCTGTCACTTGTCACCGTCATAAAATTCCTTCGTGAAACATCTGCTGATGGTTTCTTATCGGATTATCAAGCACACGCTATCTTTATCACCAATCAATCACTCTGAAAGTCACACAACTCTGCAGTAACTTTGGGTATTTATACTGCAGTTTGTAATGTGCTCAGTGTGTCCAGTCTGATGATTTTATTGAACGTAGGATCCATGAGCAGCTCTCTGATAACAAACGCTGAGCCGACAAACTTAAGTCATCAAATTTCAAACTGCTGAAAACATTGAAGAGAACTTGATACAGCATTGAACACGAGATACCTTTCATTTTTCATTTCTATGAGTGGCTCAAAACTCCAAAATGATTCAGGAGCAATGTGTAAAATTACCCAGATGATCCACCGATGACTGGCACTACTTCTGCTTCTTGTGCTGCATTCACATACCTCTCACAAGCTATTTAACCCTTTGAAACCGAGCAGATTGGTTTGATGTTTGCGGCAGAAAAATCCAATGACGAACTTGGCAAATTTACCTGAGAAAAAGGGAAAAAAAAGTCTTTAATAATTTTTAAATAAATTTCTATTTGTATAAATATGTACAGGGAAAAAAAAATAAAATATATAAAACAAATATTTATATTTGTTCATTTTCAGTTCTTTTCAGGAAGTTTTCTTGTTTTTGATTTTTACTTTTTTTGTACTTATTTTCAGGTATTTTTTTTTTTAAATTGCTAATTGTTGGGCCATGTCTAACTTGTTGCCTTCTCCCCATGTTTTTGAAAGAAATCAAACCAATATGCTCAGGTTCCGAAGAGTTAACTTTTTGCAACATATCATACCAACAGCTGTATCAGGATACGTTATGTTTTCACCTGTGACAAGGTGCACTTTCAATAATTATGAATGAATGTTTCTCTCTCTCTCTCTCTCTCTCTCTCTCACACACACACACTTTTCAGACCCCCACTTCCAGTACCTCTGGTTCAGCTCTTGTTCTCCCTCCAGTTGTTGCTGTAAAGTTCCTGGTGAGCGAAGTCTTGAGCGGAGCTGGGATTTAAACCTGAAGGATACGATAAAAATATTATAATAAAACAGACTTGTTTCCATTCCACCATGTTTTCTCTCTGGACTTATCTGCTGTGGGAAGCTTAAGAAAAGCCACAGGTACACACAGCCACAGAGCAGAGGAGAGATTAATAAAGATGGTCCACAGATTTTTCTGAAGCATAAAGAGGATTACCTGGTATAGGGCAACAGTATGCAGGATAGCATCTTCACCAAAGCCTGGAAAGGCAGAATTTTATAATTGACAAGACTGGTGTGCAGAGATGAGGACTCAAGTGCTGGACTCTGGAGACAGGTTCAAAGGAAAATCAAAAATCTCTATTTTCACAACTGGTCCGGTACACAGGCAGGCAATCAGACAGGCAAACAATCTGAAAAGAGCAAGGTCAAAAAACACGAGCGAGGATCTAAACAACCAGGATAACTAACACAAGTAAAAAACCCTGGAACGCTTGACACAAAATTACTAACACAAACTGGTACGGGAAGCACGCTGACTAAACACACAAAGAGAGTGGGGATAATTGGGCACAGGTGAAACACATCAGTGCTGATGATTACAGATAAACACATGAAGGCAGGAAGAGAGGATCTGAAAGGAGAGGCAAGTATCAAAATAAAACTGGAAATGCATCTAAATAATAGAAAAAAATTATAAGCAACATAAACTTGGGAACTTGACCACACATCACAATGACAAGCGTCTTAATATTGTGACTGTTCTATAATCATTTGTGAACATTTGATATATTAAAAACTTTTTTGGTAATTTAATAATCAATGAAGTCGAGTCCATTTTAACAACGATAGTAGCATAAATAAATAAAATAAGAGTTATGTGACTAAAAATAGTAGTAGTATATGATGCATGATATTAGGTGTAATATAAATAGAAACGTAAAATAGATTTTTCAGCAAAAACAAACGTATCAATTGGCATATGACTCTAATGCCAAAAGCCACCTTCCACGTCCAGTTTGGACACGGCTGGACGGTGTCAGATGAGAACGCGCTCAGACAGAACAGGTTATTTTACGCTGGCAGATGGCTGGATGGAATCAGTCATGTGTGCATGAATGAGTGAGGGAGAGCATCATGTAATAATACTGCTGGTTACGACATAATATAAGGTGCACAAGTGCACTTACAGGGCAGGCGGAAGTGTCCCACTTTTATGCAGGAGTCCGGGGTTTGCTTTCTGTGTGGATTTATGTTTTTTGGGGTTTTTTTCTACGCCTTACCATGTGCCTCTTTTGCCTAAACCTAAATGTGAATTAATTTCTCGCCTAATCCCAACCGTTGTGACAGTCAGCGTTGGTTACCATGTGCTGTTGTGTAAATATAAAGACCATGCTGCATCATCCCACCATGTGCATTTGTTGAAATCACTGTAAGGGCATCCTGGAGCATAAACAGCCAACGTAGAAAAAAACTGAAATGTCATAACACAGAAGATCACTGACAGAGCGGCATCATGTGACGAGTTGGGATGAGAACGTGTTGGTAGTTTAGTTTCAAAACTTCTGTTCAGTTTTTAAAGTTATTGCTTATTCAACTTTCAACTGCTGCCATTCCAGTATAATAAATACTACAATAGTATTACCAAAAAGATATCAGAAACTGATCCCATCTCAGAGAATTACCTTAATTTCCCCACAGAAGCCTTTTTTTCACTCGACTATTCAGAAATCAAAAGGCACTTGCAAGTGATTTGTAGATTTAATCGATTGCATACAGAACATGCTATCATTTAATAAATGTACACCAAAAAAAAAGTATTTCAAAAGCAGTAAAAAAAAAGAATAAAGTGCTGCTCTGAAAGAAATATTTCCATCCAAATATCTCTAATTGTTTCCCTGAGGCATTTCTCTGTAAATGTTATTTTTCTGATCCTTTTGAAAGTTATATAAATACAATTCTGTGTCTTGAAATGCCTGCCTGATCTCTTCATTTCAAGTTTGATATGGAAAACTCTTCATAACTGGGTCACACAGTGTTTGGGAACATAAGCAGTCACTGTGCGTGTGTCTGCCCTCCGTCAGTGCTGAAGATTCTCCAAACAATTCATCCTGCTGTGCAGCCCAAAAATCGCTACGACGATTCACCACATCCATTTATACAGATGTTTTCCTTTCCCTCTTAAGAGTGCAATAGCATTGATGCAACTAAAAAAACTCTCTTTCTACTTGTGTAAATTTAACCTGATAGGTCATTACAGGCATGTGTAACCATGGTAACAATGATGGCAAAGGCAAAACGTTTTTCAGAGCTAAGGTTGAAACATTTTCTTTTTTTAGCTCGACTGTGGTGGATGCAGATGAACATTTATATAGTGCTTCTGTTTTTTTATACAGTACATGACATTTGATTTGGGAGATGGGATTTTTGGTGCCAGAGTTCCCTCCAAAGTGTTTGTGAGCGTGTAAACAAATCCTAATATAATCTGCTCCCTCGAGATCGCTCACAAAGTGCTTTTATTTCATTTTGTGAGCGTAGTGATACAAAGCTCTACATATTCATCATCTTTGATCAGGATTACTTTTTGCTTGTGTGTATATGCGTGTGAGTGTGTGTGCCTGTGTGTGTGTGTGTGTGGGTGGGTGGGTGGTATTTTGGAATTGAATATTCACAAAGATGAACTGTTTAGTCAGCTGGAAAGTCAATTCTTTCAGGCAGTTTGGAACCATATAACTCAACATCAGGATTGGTTAAACCTTTAGAAGTCTATCTGCAAAAGCGTTATTCATTCACTTGAAATAAAAAATGTAGCACCTTTCACAGCAACATAGACACAGTTTGTTCTCTCACACAGGCTTCAATTGGACATATGTCAAAACACTGTACTCAGTGTAACATAATTTTTTTTTAAAAAATGGCAGTAGGTGTGAATATGAACGAGAGTGGAATAAATATCTCGTTGACTGCTTGAAGAGTTTCCAAAGGTGCATACGGTCCTTTCGACAATGCTCCTATTGTCCACTTTGGCCTTACACGTCGTTAAGAGAGCAGCAACTGAATGAAATATTTGTTAATAAGGGCAAAAAATGCAAATATGTATGTGTACAAAGGAAGGCACTTAATACAGAGTAAAACAGAATATAATAATAATAATAATAATAATAAATATATGTACAGTATGTACAGAGAACACACACAAAGGCAGGCACATAACATAGAATAAAATAGAATAAAATAAAATGTACAATATGAACAATATGTACAGAGAACAAACAAACAATAAGCCAAAATATTAGAAAGAGCGATAAAAAAGAAAAAAAAAGTGCAAATAAGTGTGCAAAAGTGAAGATGGATGTGCAAGTGAGTCCAGTGCAGATAGTTCTGCCACAGAAATACAAATATAATCTTTACAAATATGTACTTTTTATAGTGCAGGATCATGGAGGATATCTGCAGAAAGGCAACAGGTTTTTAGATGATGCTGAGGAAGTATAAGAATCCCCCTCAAAGTACTTTATGCCTTGACGCCCACCAATGCTCCTCTACAGGCTCTTTCTGTTGACCTGTGCTGTGCTGGGGAGGCAGTCAGTGCAACTTTGCAGGCTCTGAGGGAGATGAGAGATGATAGTTCATTGACTTATTTTGAGACAGACTACGCTGCTCCAGCAGCTAAAAAAAAAGGAACAGTGAGTGTTGTTCTATCCAGTGTGGGCCACACTGGAGCCTGGGGCCTCGGAGCCTCGTACCCAGACTGTCAAGAGAGCTACCCTCAATATTCTGGCCAAAGCCATTGCAGACATAGAGACCAGACTCTCCAGAGGCAATCTTGATCTCATGAAGGCAGTGAAACGACTGTCTAAAGAAAGCTGAGCTGCCAAAGTCAAATTGGAAAAGAAGTTCACCTCTGCTGTTGTAGACCTCTGCACCATTTGCCGCCACCCACAAGGTTTAAGGAAGCCTTTTCTCAGCTCCATCCTCTCTATGTAATTAAAGTAGTGTTTGCAGTGTCCTCTGCAGAATACTAGATCTCTTTCTCAACTTTGTCCCATGTCCAAACCATCCTTTGGCACACAATGTTACAGAAAAACACCATAACTGGGCTGGCTATGCATGAATTTGTTAGATCCTTTGCACACAAGGAAACAGAACTGAGCTGAAATGCATCCAGACTGGCAACGATGTGACTCAGAAGACAATCTGAAAATATCTGATCCCTGCAGAGTGCAACTGAGGCACCAAAAATGCTTTTAGAAATGTTTGCATTAGAATCCAGAAATTTTTATGGCACTTAGAGTTATATGATAAACTCAAACCATATGGAATCAGTGGTGCAATGGACTAGTTTTCACAATTTTTTTTTTTTTTTTAAATGACAGCATGCATACTAGAAGTAGTGCTGCCAAAGTTATGGACACACTTTTCTAAAGCTGCTATCTGTATGGTCCAAGCAAACATAACCAAAATGCACAGCTCTGAATCAATGTATGTAAAGATTTTAAAGATTCAGATACTGCTCTATGCTACTTCCCAAACAAAAAATGGATTAAGTTGTTGAGCTAAAATAGTACAAGTGAGAAAATTGTCAGTTTATTGGTTTAATGTTATATTATATTTGTTTTTCTGTTGTTGTTGTTTTTGTTGTTTGTTTCTGAGAGCTTTATATACTATTATAGATCAACAAGAAGATAAACAGTAAGACAACACAAGGAACAAGGCTGAACTTCCCAATGTTACCAACACATCACCTCTTTAGAAATGTAGCTGTCTCAAGGTAAAAATATGGGACTTTTTGCAATTCACTAAACCAATACAGTAAAAAAAAAAAGCTTGACTTAAATTTTTGTTTCGACAGAGATGCAGAGATGTTCTAAATAGATATTGTTTTCTTTTGCTGATGTTTTTCCAGCAATTCAAAATCAGTTTCCCTTATAATTTAGTGGTATCTCTGTTTTATACTTACTGTGAATATCATCCAATTAATCTTCAATTAAAAAATATATATATTGTATTGTGTGTATATGTAAGGACAACAAGAAAAAAGAACATAAAACAAAGAACAGTTTTCTTATTTTCTCTCACCCTGACCTGACATTTCCTAATTCTGTCAAGAGCAAGAATCATTGTTGTGTCAGAGTGAGAATAAAGCATAAAGTGAAAAAGATGACACGGATATGCAAGGCTGGTTTTAAAATAAAAGAATCAGGAGGGTGTGCACAAATGATTAACTGCTTCTTTCATGCTGGAACTCTGACACCTTTTTTCACAGATAAAGGTGAGCAAAGATATGAGGGAAGAATGCTGGCAGAGAGTTAGGAGGAGGTGCTGAAGAACAACAAAAATGCGGCAAAAAGAGGGATAAATGCAGGAAATGTGACCGTGCAAAAAAAAAGCCAGGCCTGAAATGGAATCTAAATGCAACAGAAATATTTTTCATAATGGTTCCCAAAACAACTTGTGTACACCAACAGCCTCCTTTATTAATGTTGCTTAGGCACAAAAGAGGAAAAGTGGAAATTTGGAACAGGTTACCCATTGCAGCAATCATGCTTGATGCATGCTATAAAGATTGCTATTTTGACATAGATAACAATAGCACGCAGTCTGCTACTTAAAAATGCGAGTGAAGTGGTTGGCGGTGGTGATGGCGAGCATGGAGATGCCAGTATGGAGGGAGCCCTCAGCCTAAGGAAAAGACCCAGTGTGGAAGATGGCTGGACATGTGCCTAGAAATCATGGAGGATGTCTCGGAGCAGGAATCCAGAAGTGAGGTGGTGTCACAAATTAGTAATATTAAAGTACATTATTTGCATAACACCTTTCTAGAATTGCTTCTCTGAGTGCTTTATAGAAAAAAAGTAATTAGTGGATGTAACTCAGGAGTTCTATGATTATCTCCATGCACCAAGTGCTTTACATGCAAATAAATAGATAATTTAAAAAAATACAATAGAACAAGGAGCCCTGGTAGAAAAATAAAAACAAGTCATCAGCTGTGCTGACAATGCTTAGATTAAAAGTTTATATGTTACTATTTTTGTTAATTGTTTAGGTACAGGTTTACCAACCCGGTCCAATTCCTTGTGTAGCATGAAAGAACCTCAGTGCAGCCAGCAGCAGTCGTCCATGTCATAGATTGCAAAAGGGCAGAGATGTTCTTTTTTGTACAAAAAATCTGCTCCAAAACTTGACTTACAGGATTTGTCAATCCAACATGCTCTTATCCCAAGTTGTCACATGTTGCTGCTTTGTCAGTGGACTTCAGCATCTATATATTACGCTCAAAGTATCCTTCTGCATCTGCGGGGTTATGCTTCACATGGTTATGTTGAAGCAACAAAGCACATGGCAACCAACACCTGAATGTCAACAAACACACATGCTGCCACAGATGGGTAGAAAAATAAAATCACATTCAGACAGGAAGCAAATACAGGACTCCCGAATGAAAGTCTGGGGTTTGTTGGATTCATCCACCGCTCCTCCTGCCAGCCCTATTGGGACCTCTTACATTATGTTGTTACCGGCAGTGCTTCACTGTTATGCCATCCAGAGGCATATCATGCTGTTGCAGCAGGTGCTGTTAAGCTGTCCAGCAGCATGTAATGACACCATGAATGGTTCTCTCCGGCCGCATCCGCAGCTGGCAATGTCCAGCCATGTGTCATGCGAACGCAAAGCGTAGCTGTTGGTGTCAGAATCTTACACTGAAAGCACTGTTAAAGCAGCGTTATTTAACGACTTCTAATTAAGACGGGCTGAAACTGATGATTTACACCCCTACTGAACTCTATAGGCAGTTCTACAAAAGAGGCCCCAAATTCCTCCTGATTTCTCAAAGCACTCTGCTGTCACATTGCAGATGCTATTTTGGCAAGTCTGGGCTAAAGCACACTAAATGCTTATAAATAACAAAAAATAAAATTGAAAGTGCATAAGGGTCCATTCGGGCAGAATGAGAATGCATCAGCAGGTGTTTACTCTCTCTTCTCTGTGTCATGCTTTCCAACTTATAAGAGGCAGAGCGAGGTGAAAAGCTGGAGAGCGACGACTCCAAATAAGAGACTGAAAAGTAATAGCGAGGCTGAGAGGGTGAATAAATATGTAAATCAGAAACAGATGGAGGGAGTCATTTCACCCTGAGATGTCACTTGAGCAAAAACTGATGTTTTCTGTGCAGGTGAAACTGAGGAGTTGAAAGAGGAAAGCGGCAAAGAGAAGAGTGGGAGTAAAAAAAAAGACAAAAAAAAGTTTCTCACCTTTTAGAAATGTTTCTCTGACTTCAGGATTTCAGATTTGGGTGTATTTTTGCCTCACCTTTTCACCATCTGGCTTTTCTCTATAGTTGTCAGCGTTGGAGGGAAAATGTAATCCAGTCACATTCTGAGAGGAGTTTGCCTTTTGTTTTTCATCACCTAGTCTTGCCTGACCCAAGTGCTCGCCACACTCCGTTTCGGTTTTCTTACCCTCAACCCAAGTTGTCAAATGTTGCTGCTTTGCAGTAGCCTCTGCATCTATGTATTGCACGCTAGGTATCCGTCTGACTGCTCTTTATGTTGCAGGATACCATTACCCTGATGTCAACAAAAGCACATGGTGGAATTACACTGCATGTGATTATATTTAAGCAACAAAAGCACATGGCAGCCAACATCAGGACGTCAACAAACGCACAGGCACAGATGGGTAGAATTAGGCAAAAGGGCGCATAGTAACATGTAGAAAAACAAAACAAAACAACGGATTCCTGCATGAAAGTCCAGAGTTTGTGTGATTCATCCACCACCCCTCCCGTCTGCCCTATAGGGACCTTCATGCTCCTTACATTACTTTGTTACTGACAGTATTTCAACCTGAAACCATCCAGTGGCGTATCATGCAGATGCGACAGGTTGTAGCACATTCTGGACTGATGCCAACCGTCCGCTTATCATGCCTAGCAGCAGATGCAGTCTGGCAGTATACAGTAACACCACAAATGATTCTGTCTGGCCATGACCAGCGGCGTATGACGCAGACTCTACAAGTGGTTGCAAAAGTTTTTGACGACTTCAAAATGAGAAGGAGCTGGAGTGTTAGGCTTTTGTGTTGCTTAGCCTTAATTCCCTTAAACCTCACCAAGTTGTTGTCATTTATTACAGAAGCCAACATTTCTTAATAAGCAAAGGAGTCACTACTTCAGCCAAGAAAGAGTGGCTTTTCTGAACCATGACTTCTTGGTCAAGCGTGACTATCGCTGGGCGGCAGGGATCTTTGGATTTGGGTCCTTCAGTCTGACCCACAGTCATCTGAATACACACTCAGCTCGGTCAATAAGGACAATCACTGTGTTCATTTGGGAGAAAGAAAAACACTCAGTGTTCAAATAAAGCCACATTCATCAGAGTTAATTCAGCGCTTTAGTTTTTGAACTTCTGCCCTGGAGCATTATCAGCTCTGATTCAGCAAACAACTCTAATCAACAGTTGACAGTTCCAAATAATTACCACTGAAAAATGAACACTGATTAACATAGAATTGCTGCATGATTAGTTGCTGTTTGTTTGCTCTGAGAAGAGATGCAAAACAGGAATTTACAAATAGTTTATCTATTTGAACATCAACGGGGTCAAAAGCCACTTGAATCATCCACTGTGTACCACCTCTCCCCAAAAAATTAAATGGTTGTAAACTGAGTGCATGAAAAATGTATGGCTCATTTTTATGTCATAAAAGCTGCAATGCGATAAAACAGATATAACTGCCACTTGAATAACTCCAACACGTTCTCATCCCAACTCGTCACATGGTGCTGCTCTGTCAGTGACCTTCTGCATCTACTGATGATGTTTTATGTATCCTTCTGTTGTTACTTTTGGATGCTGCTACTGTGATGTCAACAAATGCACATGATGGGATGACGCAGCACGGCCCTTATATTTATACAACAACACATGGAAACCAATGCTCACCATCATAATGGTTCAGATTAGGCAACAAAGTCACGGATGGTTGGGTGAGGTGTAGGGGACAAAAAACAACACACCCATAGTGGAAGAACTGGACTTCCACACAAACGTTGTTTGTGGGACCCACCCACCTCTGTATTAACGCACTCGTACACCTTATATTACCATGTTACCCGCAGCATTATTACCTGATGCTGTTCTTCATGCGTACCCGACCAGTTCCATTGGGTCACGTTCTCAAGTGATGCCAGCCCTGCGCGTTGCACGCTGATGCAACTGGTGCAACCAGACCATCCATCTGCATATTCAAGATTCTGTGAAATGCAATGATGTAATTAACATTATTTGGTGGGGTGTGTCTAGACACGATGGAGGCTAGACAGCATCTTCAGTTCAAAAGACTCTCAGATGAGAGCTGAAACATCTTCAAGAAACTCAAACAAGTCCAGTTGTCTACAATGTAGCACTGAGAATTAGAATAATAAACCATTTTAATGAGAAGACCTTGTATGTAAAGGGCAAACTAAAAATCTAATGTGGTCATAATACTTCTTTGTGTTTTGTACCCATAGTCGTACACAAAAAAGTTGTTCTAATGCGTTCATACATATCCTGCCAGCGGCAACAGTCTCTCACTGGCCTGAGGCAACCTCCACCTCCAGGTTAGAGGAATGAATTCACACATGATGTCTCTAATAGCATCAGGGATGACAGCTCGCTTAGGTAACTTTGCCATGCTCAGCACAATGGTTGAAACATTCCTGTTCAATTTGGGCATTGCTGCTTTTAGTGTGTTCACTCTGCTTCTAAAAGTTGTCATCTTGTGGCTTCTGCTTTAGAAATGTAACGTTAATGTATCAGTGGATTTTCTGCTGTACGTCAGAAGTTTTTTCTGCTTTTTTTAAGCCAAAATGTGAAGTTTCTTTTGTATCCAGTCCAACATACAGTATCCCTTATGTGTGAGCGTCTTCTCAATGTCCTGCTGTCAACACATCTGATGTGATGTGATCATACAACTTTGACAAATTAGACGAACAGCTCACTGCATTCCTTTCACATCTGCTGGTCCTGGCAGCTCCTTGACAGCATTTCTCTCTCCTGGACTGATTCTGAGCCCCTGTGCTGTCAGCAGGAGTCCAGATGCAGGGCACTTACTGCCAACCTAACGTGAACTCTGCAACCTTTAGTTTGATGCTCTTTCCCTTCATGTGTTCAGGAAGTGTTTTTCATCACCGCTGGTTGACTGCGTCAGTATTCCATCATAGTCCAGAATGGTAGGCAGGTTTACATAACAGATTTGCACAAAACGTCAGCAGTATTTTCAAAATATTGATAAAACACAATTGTGAGATGACTGCATTTCCATTGAGTGATGTTATGCCACTTCTCCTCTGGCAATAACATTCCAATAAGTTTGGCGATGGATGTTTGAAACAAACCGTAGCCGTTTTACATAAACTTCAAAACGGTTACGGTACCACTGTTACTACCTTCACGCCAAATTACCACCCTCAAAGGTTAACCATCAACCCTCACCACAACTTCTCCTTATCAATTAGTATTGCTAACAATGTTTGCCCAAGACTGGCTCTTACTGGTATTTGTTATTCAGACTTGTTCTGGAACAAGGTCAACTTGGGTGTGACGTTATTTCCTTCCCCGACATCCGAGGTAAAGTGAGTGCAGCATCACACTCACACGCACAAACTGTAGGGTCAATCTACACTTAGTTGCAGTAAATCCCAATTTTTCAATCAGAAAGCATGCATTTTCCCGAGACCAATAATTTCACCTACTGCCCTGTGTGGGAAATGAACTCATTTACTCTGAATCACTAATTATCTGTCTCTTTATCTGCCGCAGTGAAGTAGAACCTCAATATCGACTGTCTATTCTCATCCAGCTAATCAGCAATCACTTAGTGATGAAAGCAGGGAGAAGTATATTCACCAACTTTGTGATTAGCAGCTCTAATGTTCTCACCTCCCTCCAATCCTCATCTCCAAAATATGGAGCCATTACCAAAGACCTTGTGTCATGACAATGGCTGTGTTGTAATGACAAGAAAATATGCATTTATAGGGTTTGAATTACTGAACAGCAGGCTTCGGTAATTAAATGATCTATTTCGGATCGGCATGTTTCACTCCAAGGCTAATGCTTTCCACACTAGGGCAAGACTTCCCACAGGAGCTGTCTAACTGAACAGCTTTCTCAAAAAAGAAATAAATAGTGCTGTTAAAATATTTTGAAGAATATCACAGAGAAATGAAATGAAAGAATGAGATCGCCAACACGTTCTCATCCCATCTCATTACATGTTGCCGTTCTGTCAGTGACTTTCTGCGTCTACTTATGACGTTTTAAATTTCCTTCTGCATCAGCTATTTATGCTCCGGGATTCTGTTACAGTGATGTCATCAAATGCACATGATGGGATGTGAACACGCCCGGTGCCATCTGGCCATCTGCTAGTGTATGATAACAACGCCATCGGTTCTGAGCGCGTTCCCCGAGAGACTTAAACGTTTTGAACCTGTGCATCAAACCTGTTCCCAACTTTGTGTTTTTATTAATAAAGTGACTCATTTTTAAACTTCAGTCCCTGTCTGCATGCTGTTTTGGGTCCGCACCACTCCCCAGAAGAAATTATTCGATTTTGCTTTAAAGTCACATTCCTCACCGTGACACTGGCTCTTCTAATTTAACTTCAGCATGAAAGAAAACCTGAAGACCTGAAGCTCTCCATCTGACAAACATGATTCAGCAGCGTTGAGCCTCTGCCTCCCAGTGGTTACTGTGGACAACAGCAGGTCAGGACAGCAAATAAAGGCAAAACGGGGAGATGTGTTTCAAGAACTTGTGGAAAGTTTCAGCATATTCTGTTTCAGTGGAAAATACTGAGCTGATTACTGCGTCCTTGAGCTCTATGCGCCTCATTTGACTCACATAGAGCTCAATTAATCTTAAAAATTAACATGCAGGACCTGACCACACAATTCAGGCCAAATGAAGCAACTGGGTTGAAATGTTAATATGCACAGTGAGGAGATTAAAGTAAAACTTTTAAAAATGTGGAAGCCTTTGGCACCATTACCGCTGAGATGGAAAGGTTTCAACCACACAGAAGACAGCAATCTAGCTAAAAGGTTTCTCATCAAATAAAGAAAATCTAAATCAGGGATACTCAACTCGCTTTGCTTGAGAGCCACTTTTGCAAAATGATGAGGCCAGGGGCCAGTCGTAACAGCCCCATACTTGTTTCTAGATTTTAGGACATTTGTAAGCTTTAAGCACATTGCACATTACTATGTTTGCACACCCATCTTAACTTATTTGTACTTTTTTTTATTGCTCTTTTTTTCTTTTTTGTTTGTTTGTTCTCTGCACATATTGTACATAGCTTTATTGAGGCCAGGGGCCAGTCGTAACAGCCCCATACTTGTTTCTAGATTTTAGGACATTTGTAAGCTTTAAGCACATTGCACATTACTATGTTTGCACACCCATCTTAACTTATTTGTACTTTTTTTTATTGCTCTTTTTTTCTTTTTTGTTTGTTTGTTCTCTGCACATATTGTACATAGCTTTATTCTATTCTATCATATTATATTTCTAGGATTTTAGGACATTTGTAGGATTTTAGAACACTTCTACAATTTTAGGATATTTTGAAGATTTTATGATGTTTCTAGGATCTTAGGAGATTTCTGGGATATAAGGACAGTTCTAGGATTTCCTAGACTTCTGTCGGGGTGTGCGGGGATCCTGTGGACTTTATGCACATACTCAGGCTCTCAAGAGCTTTTGTTAGATATCATTTACCTCTCTGTTTACAAGAATGACTTTTCACCTCCACAGAAATCTTGCAGAGAGTATGAGTGGTAGAGTTAGTGCTGCTTCATGTCAGGAGGATGTGGGAGTTCTGCTCTATTGTTCACTTTACCCAAAAGGTCAAGATTGTTTTATATCTCATGCTACTGGTTACGGATCCACAAAGATGCAACATCTGCAATCTTTCTTCTCTACTGGGGTTGCTGCAGGTGTCGAGGCTGGTATCTCTCTCTACCGTGATGGATTTCTCCCCGTGCGATTGTTAAATGTTGGTCCAACACACCATGTTCAGAGAAAAGTGTTTATTCTTTGGTTCAGTGGCAATGACATTATCACACAAATATGGTGGAGAACCCAGAGTTTGGAAAGATCTCAATATTATTAATGGCCCCTTCCGCAACCATAAAACTTTCAACTATACTCTCATATATTGTAACAGTAAGTATAATTAGATAATTTAATTTTGCAATGCATTTGGTTTTGAAGTAAACTGACATGTTTTTTCAACTTGCATCTAAACAGAATAATGGTGTTTTCTTCTTATTTAACACAACTAAACAGTTTTCCAAATGCTAAGCTATTCCTTTAACCTTCTATGGGACCATGTTGCCTGCAGGTAACATTCCCATTTTTTGCTGTTTACACTCTCACAGTAATGTTACAGTACTTAAAAAAAAGTGCCAGGGCCGTAAGAAAACCAGCTGCACTGTATTTATTGTAACATGACTTTCTGGGGGCCATGTCGAGTCCCCTTTTTGGGGCATTCCTCACATGTTTCAGCCCCATTAACTCTCTCGACAAAAATGGCCTGAGAGCAACTTTTTCTGTCATTCTAAAATCTTGAAAAAAAAGAAGATGAAGTGAAGTTTAATTTTGAAATGTTTAATGTACCTAATTGGAAAATTAACACAAAATGGCAAAAAGGCAAATGTTGCCTTGAAACATCATACAATTATGGATTCCCACTATGACAGTTTTTACTGTATTTAGGTTTATAGCATAGCAGTCATCATACCTTTCTTTTTATCTCTGCAAATCAACCTGAGTTTAATCATTTTAAATATTTTCGATACAGTACCGTATATAATTTTCTTAAGATTTTATTATTACCCCATTTGTTTCTTCATTTTGTACCATAATTATACCATACCATACCATAATTTTACAGAATTTCCCTTGGGATGAATAAAGTATTCTGATTCTGATAATGGTACAGTGTTGCTTTAAGGTAACATAACCAAACGTGTACAACAAAATATTTTTTTTCTCTTTTTTGAAAATGTCTTTAAATTCTGTTTACTTTTTCTATTTCATGACCCAAAAAAAACCCATTGTAATATTTTTCTACCAATTGGCTCATAATAGGTACCATAGGGATTAAGGCATTTCATCTTTCAGCAGCCTAGGTTGCTGACTGCCACTTGGTCCGGATGATCCAGTGATTAGGCCAATTTGAAGATGATCATTTACTCAGCAAACTAAAAGTTTTCACATTAATTTGTGTCTCACTCTAGATCAATGGCACCACATCAGTCACAAGACAGCACCTCTCTAATTTATCTGCAAAGCCGAGAACTGTGGTGTCCCTGTTGTTTCCGCCTCATTATTCTTCAACACACACCTCTTTGTGCCGCACTAAATCTAATAACTCTACAGTTTCCCTCTTTCAGACAGGTGTCCCATACCATATTATTTTACCCATGCAGTTTTCCTTCCCCCTCTGCCTCTGCGAGAGGATACTCGACATTAAAAAGCTTGAAAAGCCCTTAATTCTGCAGCCTTCCAATTCACACACCGCCGACCTGATTAGCCATTCGGTGTGAAATGACATTCTGAAAGAGCCTGAGCTCTGACAGGTGGCTCTTTGTCATCATTATTCCAGCGTAACACCCACTCAGTCTCGCTCGCTCTGCTTGTGCTGCTGCTCGGGACAGCTCTGCACATACATAAGGCACGACTACCAGAGCGCAGGTAAGCACACACTCACAGGTATGTTTAAATCAACACAGTGAGTGTCATTGAGGTCCCAATCAGTGGAGCAGAAATATGTAAACAAATATAGACAGGAAAAAGCCCACATTCACACACAGCACGCAGCACCTGAAAATGAAACAAAATGAGGTATTGATTGGTTGTCAGAGAGGCAAACATCATCATTCATCCAGATCGGGATGACACAAAGCACAGAGGAATCAATCAGAGAGAGGAGGAGAGGGGAATACTTATAAGCAGAGCAAAGGGCGAACAAATGACTGTTGAGCATCAGTAAACTTAACTATTGCTGATGGGGAGATAAAGTGAACAACAAAAAGAGCTTCAGACTCAGCTGCATTGCGCTCTCACACACAATGCTGCAGCTTTAAAGTTGAAATAGCTTTTTTTAAACCTTCTGCTGAGATTTCAGCAGACAGCTGGATGTAATTCATGGTGTCAGCTCTCATTTCTAAAGCTCCGTTACACCCATGCATATCATTTATGCTATTATGGAAGCCCATTTCTGCCCAGAAAAGAACAACAAATACATGTTGGTGGACTTGGGTTAAGTTGCCGTCATTTGTTAGTCTGGCTTTGTTTTCACATGGTCACCTTTTTATTAAGATCATTATGTTTTCTTAGGTCTTAGGTTTCAGTTCACTGTTTTTCTCCTCCTGTGTTCCTGTGCTGCCTCTCCCTGTTTTACCATCATAGCTGTCCTGCAACAGTGTTAGTATGTATTTTAGGATTATGCATCCTCCACAGTTAGTTTGAGACTCTATGTCTTCCTCAGGTAAAGAGCTACCCATATATAGTGAAGCCTTCGTGCCTGTAAGTTGACCATAGATACCTGAGATGGACCAGTGCAACACAAACACATTCCTCACTTCTCAGAAGAACCTTAATTCCTGACATGTTAGAATTTGATCCCAACAATCTACGTCATAACAACTGCATAAATACCACTGTGTTTTCTCTGTTCGTTGTCGAACGGTCACTTGCATGTTTCCCTCGTTCCTGTGTTGACCCGAGTGCTCGTAATAAACGTTTACTGATTGAAACTTCAACCAGTATCTCTGCTCCTCAATTCTAACACAGAATATCATCCTATCAATCAGCCTCGTTAGTCCTTCTCTGCTCCTCAGTGTCTCATCAGAGTTTCTCTGCCCTTTTTCTCCAGCTGCAGTTCAGTCTTTGTTAGATCCTTGATTTGATCATGTGATGTTCGAATACTGTTTCTTTGAAACACAAAGTGACCTTCAGAGTTCCTACTGTCTTCTGCATTTGGGTCCACCTGCTCCACATCTCATGACAAACTCCCTGATATCCCTCTATCATGTTACTTTTCAGCCCTTTAAATATATTTTTGTACATTGGAAAGACAGAGCTCAAGTATAGGGAGGTGGCTGTTACCTTTTACATTTTAACATTGACCTTTTATTTACCTCTGCCAAAATAAAACGTGCATAAAAGGTATCTTTTAATTTGTTCCTACAGTACTTTCAGTAGTTAGTTACCTGCTGAGAGGGGAGTCACTGTGCATCTGCTGCTGCGGGGAGCTTTGAAAGGAAGCCAGAGAGTCTCTCTTTATCTCCAGCATGAGCAAAGTACAGAAAATCGGGTGAAATGTTCATGGATAATGTAGCATTTAAGAGAAGTACTAAATAAAAAGTTAGTTACTGGAGATAAAAATGTGCATAAAGTGCAGCTCTAAAGTAGGCGGGTTTCTACTAAGACTCAAATTGAGCAAATTAAAAATTGTGAATATAAAATATGCCTAATGGAAATACATCATTTTAAAAATGAAAAACCATTTATCGCAAAAAGTTTTTTTGCCTGCATGAGGTGGTTATTCAGTGACTTCAAAAGCTGTATTTTGCAAAACTACAATGGAAACACGATGGGCACAATGCAGCAACAAGTGGTGATATTGCATCACGTAACTCTTCAAAAGTTGAGCACATCATCTGGAAGTTTTGAATCCACAATTCCTCTGTAAATTCGTGGACTATCAGTTCCAAGAAATCCCTCATATGTGGCCGCTCCATAACACACCTATGTCACCTTTGGCTGCAATAGAGTTAAACCTAATGTTTTGAACATCCATTGCCATGCTTCTTGAGATGTTATTGTGAGAGGAAAAGTCACATAACATCACTTGATGGAAACTGTCATCTCACAACGGTTTTATTGACATTTCAAAAATATTGCTTCAGTTCTGTACAAATCTGTGATGGAAACCCACCTAATGTGTCATTTTTCACCAAATTTTGACTAACCACTACAGTTTAAACAACATGCATGAAACGGGTGGGGTTAGGACCCAAATGCAGTACACTGACACTCGGCAACAGTTGGTAATAACTTTTATTTATACCAACGCAGATAATGTTCAAAACACAAGTAGTTAGTTGCGTGTAAAGTTCGTTCTTCAGGCTGAGAGCCCTATCACAGTCTCTGGGGTTCACACGAGGAGAAGAGACGAAGCTTACAGCAACTGTGGCTGGCGAGCAGGAAGCCCCGTAGCCCGTCGAGCCGACAACACGTGTGGAGGTGTGGTCGTGGATGGAGCTGAAGGATGGTCGGGGGCAGGCAGGAGTTCCCTCACCAGATAAGCAGCCCGCGAAGGCAGCAGTACCGACGAGGAGCAGGCAGGAGGACTGTCGAAGCCAAGCAGAGAAGTCGTTACCAGACGAGCAGTCAGATTTCCGGGACGCCGAAACAGAGCACGTGGTCGGGGACAGAAGGCAGGTAGGTTTACCGGGAGGCAGGCGAGGAGAGCAGGTCGGGGACAGGCAGAGTCGGCTTCGGACGATCTGGTAGAAGAACGCTGAAAGTTTCGCCTGACGCAGTAAAACAATCTGGCAGTGAGTGAGAGTGCTGGAGAGGCTTACATGCAGGGCTGATTGATGATGAGCTGCAGCTGTGAGGCAGGTGAGCAGGCTGAAGAGGTGGGCGTGGCTTGCAGGTAGAGCGGAGCAGAGGGAGGGTGAGTGGAAAAGTACTGGCAGTGTGAGAGGAGGGGGATGAGAGGCAGGAACCATGACAATGCATGAGTGATTTAAAATGGGGTAGCTGAGGAGAAATAAGTCCTGCTATGATGCAGTATTTTATCAGGACACACAGATCCTGCAGTCACAGTAACATTGATTCACATTGATCACATCCTCTCAGAGAACAGATAAACACTGTGCTAGGGCAATCACATCAAGTGATCACACCTGTGTGTGTGTGTGTGTGTGTGTGTCCTCAACTCAGCTCCTCGTTACAATAGAAGATTGGTCACACCTGAGGAGTTGAGAGGACAAACTGAAAACAAACTTTGGCGTTCAGCAGCACACTTGTTTTTCTTTCAGGAGCAACAGGTGTGTTCACCTGAATTCAGAGAGCGTCTGCCTCTGATGTAGACCAGCTCCTCTGGATCCAGAGCTGACAGAGCAGCTGAGACTCAGTTGTCAGGTGGTTTATTGGGACAGAGTGTGAGTGCAGCTGAAGCAGTCATGGCTGCTGGATCCTTTGTTAAAAGGTAACTCATTTAAACGTAATTTGTTTTTATCAAGTCTCATCTCTCCACCCATTTAATGTTTCATATTAAGTATTTTTATTTGCTGTTGTTTCACAGAATGTTACTGGTTTTCTTGTTGAGTGTGCTGGACTACTCCTCAGCATTTCCAAGAGGTGAGTTTGATTCACATTTATTAAGTTGAAGTGTTTTTTTGTATCCCTCTCCCTCCTCGTAGTGATTTTATGTCTGAACAAAAACAACCAATCAGAGCCAAGGAGTCTCTAACGCAGCTGTCATCATTTTAATCACTGCTGTGAATTAGTCAAACTGTCAAACAGCACTGCTTAAGTGTAAGTCAAGATTCTGTTACTGCATTGCCAATGTTCTTTTTTTGATCAACTTGTCTTTTTTAATCAAAGTGTGTAAATTTGTATATAATGATGTATTCTCTAAATTTAATAAAAATGGTAACACAACTGAATCACTTCATATTCATTATTTAAAGTAAATCCACTCATTTAACTATTTTCTATAGTTTTGGGGTTCAATTTAAGTTTACTTTTTCATTAGATTTGCATATTATTTAGGTTAAAGGAATGAATTGCAAAGAAAAATCAATTTCAAATTACTAAAAAATATACAGCAACAATCAGTAATATTTTTTGTTTTAAATCAGTATAATTTTGTGATGTACACTGAGAATAAACATGATACAAAGATAATTTTAAAAAAAACATATTAAAGGACAAATCGTGTAAAAATAGAGTAGCAACATGTCCATGTGTCTATGAACAAAACATATTTAAAGCTTTTTTGCCAATCCACTCTGACTTGGACTTCCAGTGCATCTGAAAATGGATCAATAACACCACATAAGTTCCACATATTAAGTTTGGGATGTTGAGTATCAAACACTACATTGTCTTTATTCTTGTAAATCTTTATGACCCATTGGTGCCTTCTTGTATTAATGGTTAGAAAAGAAACCCAAATTTCAGTCATTGCTTTCAAATGTTCTCCCATAGATCAGCTTCCATCCTGTTGATCACCCCCCTAAAAGCTGGGCTTTTTACATTTATGATATTTCTGACTGCAATTTCATGTCATCGCAAACCTTTATTTACAGCTATAGTAGCCAGCACACACGTGAAGGGAGTTCTTTTTCTGTTATGTTTTTGAGACAATAAATGCACCATTTTGATCACGTAAACCCACTTTACAGTTGAGCTTCCTGTACTTGATATTCAAGAATATAAACAAAAACAGTTCATAACTAAAAAAAACAATGCCAAACAGGATTTACATTGAGGTTTATGGTAATGAATTATATAACGCTATGAGTTAAAGGCAACTAATGTCGAAAGAGCAGGCAGTTTAACAGATGCTCCTTATTTTTACTGTGGCCATAATGCAATCATCATCTCTCATACTAACACCTTCTCATCCCGAACTTGTTAAATACCGCTGTTTTGCCATGGACTTGCATCTAAATATCTTTTACATACAGACTTCTTGGCTCTGATTGGTTGTTATTCATCAGCTGTAGGAGGAGGTACCAAATATTTTAAACAGACTTATGTGTATCATGTAATAATGTGTGGATGTCATGATTGTCTCAGCCAATACAAGTTATTTTCATAAGTTACCAACTGTAACTTTAAAAGTGATAATTCAGGATTTTTGAAGTGGGGCTGTATGAGATACTTATGTATGTATGTATGTATGTGTAAGTGTATTACATAAAGTAGTTGGCAGTTTGTTGGCGGTTTGCAGAAACAGTTCAGCATTACCATGCTGTATAGAGGGGTTAATATCAAAATGTGTTTTAGCCACTTTAAAAAAAGGCCATCCTATCAGTCTAAGTGGATGCTGTATTGAGAGTGTTTTCAATGTGAAGTTTTGTTTCAGTCAGATCACGTAACAGCCACTAATAGCACTTTCTGACGCACACAGCTGAGTGGTGGTGGATGCAATGTAATGCCAAAGGAAAGGGTGTGTGACAGCGAGGTAAAGCGGTGAAAATATTCTACATACAGCATCCACTTAGACTGATATTGAATTTTTAAATAGGCTTTTTTAAAGTGGCTCAAATATGTTTTGATATCACTCCTGTAAGGCGTGTGTACCCTGTCTGTTTTCTGCAAACTGAGAGTGCACTGACCGTCAGCTACTGTATGTAATAGCTACACTGACTATACATACGTATCTCATTCTTATGTATATTCTAAAATCCTGTTCGATCCCTTTAAGCTATAAATGACCTACTCCACTCATATTTTAACTATGCTGCTCCCCTCACTCATCCTTCCAATATGCAAATAAATTTCACGGCACCAATAAATTAGCATAATTTCTGGGACCCTCCCCAGAGACCTACTGCATTTAATATTCTGTACATGAAACCATTACTGTTGGGTTTTTAATTTACTTTTATTTGATATTCCTACTATGTTAACTATCTTCTCTCATAGCAAGAAGTTCTGTTTATCCTGAAGCATGGCAGGGTGTAAAGGAGAAACAGAAAGAGGTTTATGTCTATGGGAGTCGTCGCCCTCTCCACTACATCCGGGCTCTTCGGCAGACCCACAGAGAGCCACAGCCCAATATCCATGTCCCGGTTCAGATCAAAGCCTGGCAAAAGCATCCGGGAGGTTCTTTAAGGGTCCACAACCATGCCCAGATACAAAATCTGCCGAGTCTGTACCACCAAACAAGAAGTCCGTATCAGTTATGGTCTAATGTTGCCACAAAAGGGACACAGGAAATGTCCATACTCCAGTCTCCACTGCAGAGAAACCATCCACTGGCAAACCCCAGAAGCTTTGAATTCAATCTAAAACTTCCCTTTGCTAACTTCCCAAGTCAAAACAAAGACAACAGTTCATCCACTAAAAGTTTTGATTTGAATAGCAGTGGGAGTGGTGGTGCTGGTCACGAGTCTACATACAAGCCAAGTGGTATGCACGTCGATAGTAGTTTCAAAAGCCCCTCTGATTCAGATAGTTTGGATAAGGGTTTCACAGATGAAGGAAAAAATGACCATGAAGTTTCCAAACCAAACTTTCAACTGAGCTTATCTATTCCTTTTCCTCCATTTCCAAAACCTTACAGCAGCAATGATGGTGATCTTAAAAATTCAACAACAATACCAGGAAGTAATGTTCAGAACAGTAACATGAAACCAGAAAAAACACAATTAAGTTCAACACAGAGTGGATCGGATTGGATTTTATTGAATTCTGCGAGTGCTGTGCAGCAACAACCAATACATGACACTTACGAATCAATTCGAACCCCCGTCCCAGCCTGTCCCACAGCCTCAGATTCCGTCCCGGCCAATCCCACAGCCTCAAGCTCCGTCCCAGCCAATCCCACAGCCTCAAGCTCCGTCCCAGCCAATCTCACAGCCTCAAGCTCCGTCACAGCCAATTGTACACTATCAAGCTCAGTCGTGGCCAATCCAACAGCCTCAAACTCCATCCTGGCCAGTCCCACAGCCTCAAGCTCTGTCACAGCCAGTCTCACAACCTCAAGCTCCGTCCCGGCCAATCCCACAGCATCAAGCTCCGTCCCAGCCAATCCCACAGCCTCAAGCTCCATCCAAGCCAATCTCACAGCCTCAAGCTCCGTCACAGCCAATTGTACACTATCAAGCTCAGTCATGGCCAATCCAACAGCCTCAAATTCCATCCTGGCCAATCCCACAGCATCAAGCTCCGTCCCGGCCAATCCCACAGCATCAAGCTCCGTCCCGGCCAATCCCACAGCCTCAAGCTCCGTCCCGGCCAATCCCACAGCCTCAAGCTCCGTCCCGGCCAATCTCACAGCCCTCAAGCTCCGTCCCGGCCAATCTCACAGCCTCAAGCTCCGTCCCAGCCAGCTCCGCAACATTCTCCTCAACAGTCTGACAATGTTTACAGAGGATACTACAGTGGGCAAATAAATCCTACAAGTACTAACTATGGGAAAGGTCAAAGTGGACAAACCGTTTCATCTGACCCAACAAATGTCCGTCTTTCTTTGTCTCAATCACAACAAGAAAGAGGTCCAAGTGGACATTTCAGTTCTGGTCAGGTCAAACCCATTGGCAACAGCTATGGCCAACATCAAATCTGGCATCCAGCTGGTACTCAACTTACCTCTTCTTTTGAACAGCAAAACTACGGACAGTTTCAACCATCCTTGGGTCATGTGCAAAAAGTAGAGACTGTACATCCAGTCAATCCAGTACAACAGTCATCTCAAACTGCTGCTCCATCTCAATATCTACCTCCATCATTCAGTTACAACGGGGAAGTTAACACCACCAAAACCCAATACACAAAACTTTTAATTGATGTGGATGATATGAGTGAAGATGATGGACAACACAACAATTATGCAGCATCACCAACCCACTTTGATGAATATTCTGGTACATGGACTGGGCAGGACATGGCAGAAACCCCCATTAGCAATCCCAATCCACAGTTTCAGAGGTTTCATTCTCTGGTTCCAACGGGTCAAGGTCACCCCGCTACGCAACCAAACTTCCCTTTTGAAAGTTACCTAAGCAACAAAGCTGAGTCTTACATGCCAGTTTACAGCCAAGCTCCCAGCATGGGCGGTGGTGAGAGCCAATATGCATCTATTCCTCAGAAACAAATGGAAACAAAACAAATAGAGACTTCTGATCCTTTTCCTGGACAGGCTAACTGTGCGCCTCATTCAGGAGCAAACAGTGGCTCTGTGCCAACAAACTTTGGCCAACAACTGTCATCAGAACCAACCTCTCACACTGCATCAGAAGCTTTTAGTCCCAACAACAGACAATATTATTATATTGGCCAAGCATAACCACAGGTGCTTACAAGTGACCAGAGCACTGCCAAAAACTATCCCTTCTCTGCTAATAGGATAAATCACTATAGTACATATGACCTCAGCGACAGACAAAATTTTTATGGCACTAATTATTAAGGTCAAGAAAAACATGCCTCTTGGGCTCAAATTGCTCATGCTCTTTTGCAAATGTCAAATATTAACCCTGTATCATCTGCATCTGTAGCTTCCCATCCATATCCTCTGGTTCTTTGATATTACCCCCATTGTCCAACTTTCATCCTTTTTTTACGGGACTCCAAAATGTAGGCTGCGCTCCAAGCTTCAGCATACATTCTTTGACAGTGAATATCAGCTCTGTCAATCCAAGGCCACAAGCAATCCCTGCATACTTTGTCAGCAGAACCAACTGGACCTGTCAATAACTTCTACTGATCTGATCGGAAAACCTATAGCCACAAAATCATCTGTCAGATTACAAAGTTTATTCTGGCCTTTCCTGTCTTGAACATTACCATATGACTAGCGATGATGGAAAAGCTACTTAAGTCTTCTCAGCCCGGAGGCAAAGACTGAATGTCCATTGTACCCACCTCCACTTCCTTGGAACCAATATTCCTGTCTAAGCATGTGTGTCAGTGAAGAGTACATTGGAGCATACAAGCCTGTTGACAAGACAAACCCCTTGCCCAAGATTTGAGTTACTGATGGTGAAAACCATGTTCCTGAAGATCATCTGATATTTATGGGGTAAAGGGATCAACTGATGTCTGCATTCATGGAAGCCCCTGATGCCCTTAGCGTAAAGCGGACCAACCACAGGGAAAGGGATAACAGGTGGGTTATTATACTCTTGAGACCTACTGCAAAGGTTCATTGTGCAATTCTGTAGAAAGATAGTTGTCAAAAGCCACCAACCACCATACCAAAGTATTTCCTATTGGGAATGAGATCTAGCAATCAATTATATTTCTCCAGAAATGCTTACTGCACATTTTAATGTAGGAACATTAAATACATCCACTTATATCTCTTGTTTTCAACTGTTTACATATCTCATGGTGCTTTTGTTTTGTTTCTCTCTTGCAGGCTGCACAGTCTGAACTGCAGCAATGCATATAGGATAAACTACTGCTGTTGTACTGAATTTACAGCCCCTGGGCCAAATGGGGTGCCCCCCCCAACCATTTTCAAATTTGCAATAAAAAATCTAATGATTCACATTGGGAATTGTGCTTTGTACTTTTAGTTTACAAAAGGCAGCAGAGTGCATCAAAATACAGCTTGTTGATCAAAAGTGCCCAGTACCCCTGACAGAGGTCCTGGCTAAGCTCCTAATGTCTTAAAACTGTAGAAATTTCCTGAAATCATATACAAATGTCTTAAAATCATACAAATGTCCTAAAATCTAAAAAAAAAAAAATCCTAAAATTCTTAGAAAACATGTATGGAGCTGCTGCAACTGGTCCCTGGCCTCCTGTCATTTTGCAGTAGTGCCCCCCAGAGCAAAGCAAGTTGCTCACATGTTCAGGGCAGAATCAGAGTCAAACTTTATTGTCATTATGTGTAAACATACAACAAAATTATCAACAGCAACTCTCTGTCTGTTGTAAAACATCAAAGAAATGAGTTAAGAAAAAAAACCAAGTAGTATAGCCAAGTAGTAAAATAGTGCACATTTAAAAGACAGCAATCATAATAAATAGGAGTGCAGTTAAAAAGCAACAGTGATAATAAATAAACGACAGGGAGGTAGTAGTCTAATAACTTGAGTTGTTCATAAATCAGAAGCTCTCAGCCTCAGCACTGCTGTGCGCTGCCATGACATCCTGACCCAGAGGAGCTGAAAGGTGATGAGTTTAGTTTAGGATAGACTTGAGACTGGGGAACAAGGGAAACTGGCTAGACTGTCTCTGTCCAAAGGTTGAAAAATCTGGTAGATGTATTCTTTTAATTATAGACATAACAAGACTAGTTGCTTCCCCTAATTGCAGTGTTTATGCTAAGCTAACAGTCTGCTTGCTCAAGTTTCATATTACAAGTGCAAGGTTGGTATTGATTTTTGCCATGTAACTCAGCAAAAAAAAATATCACTGAGAGAATTCCCCAAAGTACTGAACTATACCTAGGGCTACATTTACTTTCCATAGCCCAGACACAGATCTTTCCCAAACATGAAATCACATCTCAAGCTTTAATCATGTTTTGATTAAAATCCTCTACATACAGTATTTTGATCTTTATCAGCAATCATGTATCAGAAAGGAATGCATCTATTTGGGATGACTTAGATAAACTGTCACATCTGTCAAAACTTGCTTGTGATTCATGTGGGATTACAGTCATACCACAGCATACAGGTGCAGCGTAACGTGGCAGCGTCTCGCAAACAGTGAGGGTGCATGTTCAAAAGAATCAGTGATCAAAGGAGCTCCTGCTGTTAGACGCAGTCTCATGAGCGAGGTGTGATCACTTCAAAGGATCCAACTGCATGCCGGATGGATGCCATTACTTGCTTGTTGAGGTTACCGCATGCAATGTCACTTCTGTGCACTAAGTGCACATAAACAAACAACAGTCTGTCTGCTTTGTTTTTGCATTTGATGGATATTGACATGAAACATGAAGTCACTCTGGTGCAACATTATTCCACACCTGCTCAGTCACAGAGCCAAAAAACAGCTGTTTTTAACCCTTTCAAATCTGAATTGACATCAGTTTTCTTGTGCTGCGTTCAGGCACCCTTCACAAGCTGTTTAGCCCTTTGAAAACTGAGCAAGTTGGTTTAAAAATTAGTTTGAAAAAAATGTTTTTTTAAGGGTTTTCTTATAATTATCTGACAATTTAATACTGAATTACTGAATCCTTGAGTTCCTTAGGTTTTAATTAAGCAGAATTTTTTATTTTTTATATCCAAAAGTATAAAAGAGACAATTAAATGCTACATTTGCATAGTCTGTTGCATATAAATATGAAAAAAGCATTTCACTCCACACTTAATAGCCCTGCCTTTATGGTTTTAGTAAGCGGTTCATTGTGATGGCCAGAACTGTGCCAATATATTTTACTGTCTAACAGATTTGTATTTTAGAGCCTCTAGGCTCTAGTTTTGTAGTAAATACAGGAGAAATGACCACCGCCACCATTTCCTGTGCGGTTTTATTCTGTACCCATTGGCTGAGTCAATATATTGACACCTTTTAATACTTTGCTGTAAATAATATTTGTGTTATGACCATCAATTTTGTGAAGCGGACATATTGGAGTATTGAAAAAACATGGTTGTGTTTTGGTCAACCTCAAGAGGGGCTACCTGAAAAACCAAAGCTCTTTAAAGTTTTTTTTGTCTGCACTAACCTTATCTGTGTTGTTTAATAGGCTGTTAATATCTGTTAATATGTATTTGTACTAGTACATCTGTGCAGGAAACATGATTCTTTTCATCACGCTGACTACACAAACTCACGGACAGCAGTAACTAAAGAGATGAAAAGTGACCTTGGCCTCTCCTTGTACACACTGTTACGCTCATATTCTGAAACTTGTGTGCGTGTGTGTGTGTGTGTATGTCGCTGCGTGGGTTTGTCCCTACCCTTACCTGGAAGTGCTGGCTTTATATTTAGTGCTCTGAAGAAATGCACAATGTGTGTGTGTGTGTGTGTTAGTTAAACATTATTGTAAATGACTGTGTAAACTCAGGTCTCAGATAATTAAGCAGCTTGTATTGCTTTAAGCAAAGTCTAAGCCCTCATTACATTTTTTGCCGAACATGAAAGGAAACAGTCAGCGATCACACATTTGCATAAAACATAATACGACAAAACAACCACAGAGAAAGACTGTGGTTAAAAACAACAACTAAAAGACATTATGTGAGCGACTGTTGACGAAAGACAGCAATGTCTGTGGCCTCAGTTTGTGTTCAGTCAAAGCAACAAGTTTTCAACTTGTTTGAAATTCAGTTCTTCAGCGTTAAGCTCAAGGGCTCGCACAGCTGCAGAGGTCACCTGTGTAATCATTTAACAATACCTCAGTTCCAAGTAACAAGCCCATACCTTTCAGGGGAAATTGTGTATTTCATTGCAATCAAGGACACTGTAAGGTAATTGTTCAGCTGTTACTGGTACTGGTGGTTGTTGATCGAAGTTTGCGAACATCGAACCATTTTAAGGGGCACACCTTAAGTTCATTTTGCTTGTCACAAGTGGTAATACTTGGCCTGAGGGGAAAAAATGTCTCCTGTGTCAAGTTTCAAAAAATAACCGTGATGATTTCTCAGTCATCTCTTTATGTTGACATATATTTATTTTCAAGTGACAGGGGCCTCTAGTGCCATCCGGTTCTTTACACCTTTAGTGTCCACATGATACACTACTAGACAGCAACAGCTGAGAATGAAGCCATACAGAACTGCTGGCGGTGATATTAAAAGCCACCAGACTGCCAGACAGTACCTGCCGCGACAGCATGAAATACAAACAGGCGGCTTTTTCTTGTACACCTTACCTTGTGCCTCTTTTGCCTAAATCTAATCATCCGTGCCAGCATATGCGTTTGTTGACATCCCGATGTTGGTTGCCATGTGCTTTTGTTGCCTAAACATAACCATATGCAGCATAATCCCACCATCTACTTGTGTTGACATCACAGTAGCTGCATCCCGAAATGTCAACAGCAGACACAGAAAGACAGCCTAATATACAGACACGGTAGTCCTCTGCAAAGCAGTAATGTGTAATGACTTGGGATGGGAACACATTTGCAGCACACTGTCATGGTGGAACTCCTAAATTGTAATTAAATACATAAAGGCTAATGATAAAATTAAATTTAAAGTCAGTTGGAAGGGTAGACTGTCATTTAAAACTCTCGCTCTAACAAGCACACATTGTTGCGCTTGTGTTGTCACCTCCTTCAGAGATCAGTGACTAAAAATTATAATTATTTAACCAAACAAAGATATACACAACAAATTCACTGGCCAAGTAGAAATAAGGACCCAATATTTAAACTATAATATCCTGTAATCCTGTGCTGTTTGGGCTTCTGGGAAAGGAAAATGTCTAATCATTGGGGGACATTTTGTAAATACTTCTTTCATTAAGTGGAACAGTGTATTTCCTGGGTCCAGAATGACTTTGTGGTTGCTCCTGTAATGTTGAATTGTCCATGTTATGCTTAATAGTTCTTGTAATGAGTCTTGTTTGAGGGTTCAGTGAACCAGCCTCCTCACACAGCCTCAGGCTCTTCCTGCTTGGTTAAGGTCAGATATAAAGCCAGCCCTCATAATAAAGCCTCCTTCACACACCTAAAACTTCACAATGGCTCTGTCACCCTGACAGCTGCTTTTAGACGAAAGCTGACTGTCTGAGCTGTCTTAAAATCCACTTAAATACTGAAAAGACATATCTGATCTGAATGGAGTTCCCAGTAGGCAGCAACGGTGTTCATCTGGCTGCATACAGACCCAGACTTCCTCTGACGGTACCCAATGTGAAGCCAACACCTGAAGGCTTTGATGAGTCTGGGGACTGTCCGTGCTATGGCGATGGGACCAGTGTAGCATCCCTCGGATCTCATGCCCTGACTGGTTATGAGACTCTGGACTCTCCGCCACACTATGATTTCTATGCCAACACAGAAGTGTGGGGGCGACGGAGGCGTTTCAGACCGTCACTGTACCAGCTGCACGCAAACCCTGAGGTAAGGACTCTCCGTTCTTTATAAGCTCATACAGCTCTTCACAAATGACCAAAATGAAGAATACTCTGGAACAAATCCTGATCCAAGGCTACATCAGTTATCTATATCAATAACAATATTTTGTTGGTTTTTTTTACAGTTTCTGGCTGTGATAAATGGTGTGATTTTGGTGGAGGTTTTTTTTATTTATTTTGGCGGACCTGTGGGTTTGGAAGACATCTTTTCTTTAAAAATTACCAAACATTTCAACAGAAAAGTAAGAGTAGGCAAAAATCATTGGAGAAAAGAAAATGCCAAAAAATGTTACAGAAAAAGAAAATCCTCGAGTCCAAGTGAAAGTTTGAGCCAAATTTGAAGAAATTCCTTTAAGGCATTCTTGAGATATCACATTCACAAAAATGGGACGTACAGTTGGATGGACAATCTGAAAACATAATGCCTCTGGCCACAGCTGTCACTGGCATGGAGGTCTAACAATCAATCCATCCAATCTAGAAATTAATCAGCATAATGGAGACAATCATAGTTGCAGTCCCATACAAAACAGTTAAAAATTACCTGAATCTGAATAAGGTTGTAAAGATATATTGTAAATTTGATGATTTTGGCCGACATTAATGAAATTTACTTGATTTTATTCGACATAGGTCGACGCTAGTCCTCCCTTGTATGAGGAGACAACAGGTGGAAATATGGAAGGAGGAGACAGCTCTGAGGGCGATGAAGATGAGCAGAAGGATCCTCCACCTGAACCTACTCGTTTCGGCTGGGTACAGGGAGTCATGGTGAGCCGGGTCAGACCACTGTGGGGACTCTGGGGTATCTGTGAGCTGTAACTGCATAAAAGTAATCTTTAAATTTACAGAGAAAAAACAACTAATCTAATAAACATTGTGTTTTGTGTTTTGGTTTAACCACATCAGTAAGTAACTGTCTTTTTGTAGATCCGTTGCATGTTAAACATCTGGGGGGTGATCTTGTACCTGAGGTTGCCTTGGATCACTGCTCAAGCTGGAATAGGTGCGTCCAGCAAAACCTCCTCATGCTTGTTGATTTAATGCACCAAATGTCTAATATTTCTTAGATACTAAAACTTCAGTTTGGCCCACTGCAATTACTGTCTCTTTCTCTGTTGTCTCTCCATCAGGTCTGACCTGGGTGATTATCCTGCTCTCCTCTTGTATCACTGGGATCACCGGTCTCTCCACCTCAGCCATCGCTACCAACGGCAAGGTCAAAGGAGGTCTGTTTACTCAGTGATACATACAACCTACCATACATACCTTCTCAATGAATACATAGGGACTGTGATCAAATGAAAGACTAATATCAGAAAAACATATGAACTGTATCTGACTTTGTTTCATATTATGATGATCCAGCCCATTTTTATTACAAAGTTGTCATATACTGCCACTTTTTCAGTGATTTCAGCATGAGATCCCAACGGCAAAAGCCATAATTGCGTCCACACCGCTGAATGGCATCAGCTGAGATAACACGTTCTTATGCTAAGTCGTCACATATTGCCCATTTGAAGTGGACTTCTGTGTCTACATATCACACTCACAGGTATCCTTCTGTATCTGCTGTTGGCATTCTGGGATGCTGCTACCATGATGTCAACATAAGTACATGTGGTATAGGCAACACAAGCACATGGCAACAATACTGGAATGTCAACAAATGCACATGTTGGCACAACAAACTCTTGACTTTCCTGTAGGAGTCCGGTGTTCACTTCCCATCTCAATGTGATGCGTTTTTTCTACACCTTACCATGCGCCTCTTTTACCTTAAACTAACCATCCGTGCCAGCATGTGTGTTTGTTGATGTCCCGGTATTGGTTTCCATGTGCTTTTATTGCCTGAACATAACCACCTGCAGCATAATCCCACCATGTGGTTGTGTTGACATTCCGGTAGCAGCAATCTAAAACGTCAATAGCAGACGCAGAAGGATACCTTTAGTATAATATGTAGACGCAGAAGTCCACTGCAAAGCTGCAGTATTTTATTGCTTTGGTTGAGAATGTGTTGCATGACCACATTTCCATCCATATATGTGTCCTGCTGTTCCTCTTCCCACTCTCTTCAGGTGGGACCTACTTCCTGATCAGTCGTAGCCTCGGTCCAGAGCTGGGTGGGTCCATCGGTCTAATCTTTGCTTTTGCCAATGCTGTAGCTGTGGCCATGCACACTGTGGGTTTTGCTGAGACTGTTACAGACCTCATGTTTGTAAGTACAACACTAATGAGTGTTAATATGGACATGGAGCTGCCTTTTCTATGATACTGCACACTAAATACAAACCTTATATTTCTCTGAAATTTCTTCCTCAGGAACATGGAGCTGTCATGGTGGACCGAACCAATGACATCCGAATCATTGGCATCATCACTGTCACGTGTCTACTTGGTATCTCAATGGCTGGCATGGCTTGGGAGTCAAAGGTTAGCAAAACCAAATATATGAGATCATGGTGATCTGCCATCATGGTCAACCCTTTGAACTTTAAACCCTTGATTTCTTTCGAAAACATGTAAAGAAGGCAATGAGCAATTTAACAAGAAAAGAAAATATTAGCAAGATATTTGTAAAAAGTTACCAAAAATTTAAAAATTACTACAAAAAAAAAAGAAAAAAAACAAACAGACAGGGAATGAGATGAAAAAAGGACCAACTTCATTTTGATTAATAATTATGAATACATTTTTCTGGACATTTTTCCCTCATTTTGTGATAACTTTCTAATAATTCTCTCACACTATTTTTCAATCTAATTTTTAGGTAATTTGTCTGTTGACTTTCAATGATTTCCTGCACTTTGCAGGATATTTTATGCCAAGTTGCTGATTGCCTTTTTTGAAAGAAATCAAACGAATTTGCCGAGGTTTGAAAGGTTTAAACGCTTGTGAAAGGTGTCTGAAGTCAGCACACGAAAACTAATGACAGTCCAGGTTTCAAAGTATTAATAACAAGCAGTTGGGATTTTAATCATGTAAATTAAAAGATTTATCTGATGTTTTATCACTGCAGAGGTTACATAATTAATTTATTTGGGAAATAGTTTTTCTTGATGAGAGCTGAATGAGAAGATCATTTCTATAATGATGCAATAAATCTGCAACCTCATAGGCAGATGACACTAAATCCTACATACTGGACCTTTGAGTTAGCATTGAAACTGGAAGAATTACACACATCAGAATGTTTACTGTGTTTAATTTAAGAAACTCAGGTTCTTTTTTTAGTTTAATGAGATACTTTAGCTCGTTTTTACATGTAAATGAATGTCTGCAGCAACATGTTTACTGTATATTCTGCCCTCCACAGGCCCAGATTTTGTTTTTCCTGGTCATCATGGTGTCATTTGCCAGTTACATTGTTGGAACAATCATCCCTGCTACAGCACAGAAACAAGCCAAGGGTTTCTTTAGCTACAAAGGTACCTGTGCAGCCCTTGTTCAGAGTATGCAACATTTTCTGTGTCAATATAGAGCCATTTAAAATGTGTGTGGTAGTTTTTATCCAAATCAAGGATAACCAAGTCTCTCCCTGTCAGAATTCCGCTGTAAACCGACTCTTTCACCTTGAACAGCTGATATCTTTGCTGCCAATTTTGTTCCCAACTGGCGAGGACCAGAGGGCAGCTTCTTTGGCATGTTCTCCATTTTCTTCCCCTCTGCCACGGGCATCCTGGCAGGAGCTAACATCTCTGGAGATCTCAAGGTTTGTTTCCCCTCTCTGCCTTTTTTTCTTGCAAAATCCAGTTTTTGAGAACAACATGCATTGATGTCAGTGGAAAATAAACCTGCTTCCTCACATATCATGCTGTTCATGCATGTGAAAAAAAATCATCATTTCCTCAAATTAACATGCAGGTGAAATCTGAAACTAAATTAGAAATTAAATAACCTCATGCTTGTCCTTCCCAGGATCCAACAGTGGCCATCCCCAGAGGAACGCTGTCCGCAATATTCTGGACCACAATATCCTACCTCATCATCACTGCAACCATAGGTACTTTTACCTACATAGTGCTTCCTATATTTCACCCTGTTGAGGTGATTTATGTTTGTTTTAGGTGTATGAATGTATAAGTGTGCAGCGCTTAAGTCCGGTGAGTGTGTTACTTACCTTCAGATTTTTAGACTAATAAATACACAATACACTTATTTAACAGGAATACAAATGTAAACCTTTTGAATTTGACTTTCTCTTGGTTACGTAAGATGAGACTTAATTTCCGTGTTAACGCATTATAAAATACACTTCATTTGGGGCGCCCAGTGGCCCACCTGGTAGAGTGAGTGCCCCGTGTGCAGAGAGACTATGTATTTGCTGCAACTGCCACAGGTTTGACTCCAGCCTGTTACCCTTTGCTGCATGTTGTCCCCTCTTTCTCCGCTTTTCACGTTTAAATTGTCATATCCAAATAAAGGCAAAAAAGCCAAAAAAAATTCTTATCTTTTGAAAAACACACCTCATTCAAACTCAGCAGAAACAAAATAAAACTCGCATGGTTACTCTTGATGGTAATCTAGTTAGTAAGTTCATCATTCCAATAATCACTAACTCCAGTTTGGTCTAAATAAATCCTTAATTCACCAAATTAGATGTAAAAAAAAACCCATGCCATTATTCCCCACGGTTTCTCTCTGCCTGTTGGCTGCCGTCTGTTCACAGTCCTGTAACTTCTCCCTCCACCACTAGGTGTCGCTGTGACTCTCAGCTCAGCTGCCTGTTCCACCAGTAGAGACAGAGACTGAGCTCTGGTGGTGCGTGCTGTGCACTACATACAATGAGTTTAGGAGCACCTGTATTTATGACAACACTGAAAAATATACCTGGGATTTCTAGATACTCCAGTAAATCATAATACCATGATACCACCCAAGCCTAGTGACGACCATGATTCATTATTTTAAAAACAATTAAGCCACTTGTGGCTGTCTTGATTATTTTACAGAAAGTTTTAAATGTTGGTAAATAGCATTCTCTACATGCAAACATTGTTCTTTTAATGTTAGATTTAATGATTTTTAACATTTTTTCCTTTTTCAAACAGTTTACAGCAAAAAATAAATAGATAAATAAATTCAATACTTGTTTGCCACATAAAATTATGCAAATGTCAAGACCATTTTTGATTTCAGGGTCTTTGGTAAGTCAAACAATTTTTTTTTCTCAAATTACTGTGTAATCAAGCTGCATTTAAGGAGTGCTTAGGACCAAGCATTCATACATAGACTGTCAAAACTTGAAAAAGAACTGCTGGATATTTGTGGTTATAAATCACAAATACACGAAGGAAATTATGAGCCTTACTTTAATTTTTAAATAACACTCAGTCAGTGATCATATCAGCAAATGCATTTCAATCCCACACAGCCACACTGCCATATTACCGAGGAGAGAGAGCCTCCTGCTGGATATCTGTGGTCATAATCTCCAGTAATCTCCATTTACACTGCAGCAGAATTTTGAACATTCATATATTTTTAAAAAATATTTGTATTACAAGGTATTACAAGAGTTCTCAAAAGCTGAAAATTTAAGCTGACCATCCAAAATTTAATTCTTCCATCAATTTTTTTCTCCCCTCCAGGCCCCATAAAGGGCTCAATAATAGTTACATAGTAGTAGTTAGTTACAATTTGCTTAATATTTATAATTTCATTGTTATTTTCGGGATTTGAGGTTGAATAATTCTTGTGTGTGTGTGTGTATTTTTTCATCATGCTTTACAGTGTGTGTGTGTGTGTGTGTGTGTGTGTGTGTGTGTGTGTGTGTGTGTTTGCCCCTAGGATCGTGTGTGGTGCGGGATGCATCTGGACTGTTAAACGACACACTGTTACTGTCCTCCTCTCCTGAGGACTGTGTTGGTTTAGCCTGCCAGTATGGATGGGACTTCACAGGGTGCATCAACAGTAGCACATGTACCTATGGCATCAGTAACTACTATCAGGTCAGCACAAGCTCAATCACAAGACACAAAAATGAAAGAAATGTGCATTTATTCTGTTCGCTGTTTCTCAGTGTAAAGCCCAATATGAAGACATTGTAGGGGGATCTGTGGAAATCCTCCTTTCTGATGAGCAAACTCTATTCTGGTAATTTCTTTAGTGCATGTTGGCACCTTATTTACCCTGAAAAACTTGTTCAAACTTTAATTATGAATTGTGGTGTTCAAAATATATAAATATTTTTTATAGTTTTCTTTCTTTAAAAAATCTTGCCAACTTTTTCCTTGAGAACTTTTTGGTGTTTCTTTAAAAATTTCGGGTGATTTTTCTTTTTTCATTTTTTTATTGGCGACTCAGTAGATCATCCTGTCAACAGACATTATCACTTCTGGAGAGAGACAAGAGACTCACATACATTATATATTTCTGTGTGTAGTCGATGAGCCTGGTGTCAGCCTTCGCCCCTCTCATCACTGCTGGGATATTTGGGGCGACACTGTCCTCTGCTTTGGCCTGCCTGGTGTCCGCTCCCAAAGTCTTCCAGGTACACACACACACACACACACACAGACACACACACACACAAATGCACACACACACACAAGCTTGTCTGTCTTGTTTTCTCTGCTATGACAAAGAAATATGACCTTTTTTTTTGGTAGTGTCTGTGTAAGGACAAACTCTACCCTCTCATTGGCATTTTTGGCAAAGGCTACGGCAAGAATGATGAACCGCTCAGAGGCTACCTGCTAACATACATCATCGCTGTCTGCTTCATCCTCATTGGTGAGAAACTCTAACCCTTACAGCAGGGATTTTAGCAATTATGTATCCTGAAATTTCTTAATAGGAATATGGGTTGGTAGGTGAGTTTTAGATCTCCTCAGCCCTCCCAGTTGATGACTGGAATCTTACAAAGTAGAAAAAGAGACCACATGATATTAAAGATGATAACTTTAAGAATATAATGAACTACGTATCTGTTAACCTCTGTCTTCTCTCTCCTCCAGCCGAGCTAAACACCATCGCTCCCATCATCTCCAACTTCTTCCTCTGCTCATACTGCCTGATCAACTTCAGCTGCTTCCATGCCTCAATCACCAACTCACCAGGTACTAAACTCACAAACAACACATCTTTCTTTAATGGACAGATTATAAATGCATGAATGGATGCATGAATAAATCAGTATTACAAAAGACAAAGTCACAGATTTAATGATGATTTTGGTTACTCTGTCTCAAAGATTTTAGGATGTTTTATAGGATTATAGTGATATCCAAGACTTTAGGACATTTCTTATTATCTGAAACCAGCATAACGAATGATGTCTCGGCTACCCACGGTCAGAGAAAACCAGGAAAAGTAATAGAATTACACAGTCACATTTTCCAGGCCTGGGAAAGTCACAGTATTAGAAAAAAATCTCTTAAAGTTTTGGAAAAGTCATGTAATTTTGTTGTGTGCAATGTAAAGTATTCTAAAATAACAGCAAATTTGTAGGATTTTAGGATATTTCTAGCATTTCATCTCTGATGGGGGTATGGGGATCCTCCACTGGCACCTTTTTGATAAACAAGCTTTATTTTGATGCTGTTTTATGCACTCTGGCAATTTATGTATACTACAAGCACAAAAATAATTCCCATTGTGAGTACCTTTAATTTTATTGTGAATTTCTAAAATGGTTGGGGGGCCACCCAGCACCTTATCAGGGGCCAGATTTGGCCTGTGAGCTGAAAGATGAGTATCGCTGGTGCATGGTATTTGCATGTGTGTGTCTCCAGGTTGGCGTCCATCCTTCAGGTTCTACAGTAAGTGGCTGTCGTTACTGGGCTCTCTGTGTTGTGCGGTTATAATGTTCCTGCTGAACTGGTGGGCAGCACTCATTGCCTTTGGCATCGTCTTCCTCCTTTTGGGATACACACTCTACAAGAAGCCTGGTAGACTCACACACACACGCAGTCACACTGCACACACACAACAGCCACCATCATTTGCTCTGTTCTAACACTGCTTCTCTTAGCTGTAAACTGGGGCTCATCGATGCAGGCGAGCTCCTACAACATGGCTCTGAACCAGTGTGTAGGCCTCAACCATGTGGAGGACCATGTCAAGAACTACAGGTCAGTGAAGGGTTAATATACCTATAGTTTTTCTTCTTCGGTAGAAGATAAATGTTCTCACCAATAGGTGACGTAACGGTGGCAACATCCATTATTTTTACATGGTTTGCTTAGCTTAGCCTGAAGAATAGGGGGAAAGGCGGCCTGGCTCTGTCCAAAGCTCATAAGTTAACATGTTATATCTGTATCTCGTAAATTCTGAAGCTCTCTGCGACATCGTTGTGAAAAAAGGGGCTATTTAAATAAAGTCCTTACTTATTTAATTGTTTGATCCGTACAAAAAAAAAGGTGGTTCAAGGAGTTTATTTTTGGACAGTGCCAGGCAAGCTCTTTGACCTTGCATCCAGGCCTCGAGCTCTCTTATCTAACTTGTCTAATCTCTCTGCAAGAAAGCAAATAAGAATTTTTTTCCATATGAAAAACTTTTCCTTTAAAGTTCACATGAATGCAGTATAAGCAGTGAATCGACAGACAGTAGCAGTATGCTTTGACAGTGGAGTAAATTATGAAAAAGTATTACCATAAGAAGTACTTAAAGTTAGCTAAGTAACTTTAAAAGTGTCTGTGGTGCAACTGTGATTAAATTTACTCAAGCTGCTCAAAAGTCAAGATCATGTCCAAAACATGTAAAAACAATAAATATGTCAAAGAAACAGTGTAATTTCTTGAAGGTCAACAAAGGTGGACATGTGTCTGCAGAAGCTCTCAACCAGACTTCAGTCTCTCTGATGTGCTCCCCTTCCAGACCCCAGTGTTTGGTGCTAACAGGCCCCCCCAGCAGTCGCCCGGCTCTGGTGGATCTCGCCTCCTGTTTCACGAAGCATCTCAGTCTCATGATGTGTGGCTATGTGGTCACTGTGAGTCTAACCCAACATGCACACACTCTACCTAGTGAAGATTTTATGTCTGATTCAGTGAAAACATAAACATATTTGTTTAATAATCATGTCTCTCACAGTGTTTTCAGTTGAGGATTAAAATCATTATTTTATGACTCTGTGTCTGTCAGGCTGATCCAGGCATGGCCTCCCCATCAGTGGTGGAAAAGGCGAGCAGCGACAGTCATGTTACCTGGTTGAACCGACGGAAAGTTAAGGCTTTCTACAGAGGTGTAGTCGCCACAGAGCTACGATCAGGAGTCAACATGCTGCTACAGGTCAGAATCACCAGATCATTCCCATATAGAACTCATCAAACACCACAGCTTTTGCAGTGATTTCTGAGTAAGATACCAACGCCTAAAGCCACCTTTCACAGCTGTATGATTTGCCACCGGACGTCACCTGTCTCAGCAGCATAATGCACAGACAGCTGGAGTCAGTTGAGAACGCAGCCGATAACAACGGAATATAAAGAGCATAAAGGTCCCTATAGGGCAGCAGGAGGGTGGATGGATCCAACAAACCCTGGACTTTCATGCTGGAGTCCAGTGTTCGCTTCCTTTCTAAATGTGATGTTTTTTTCCCAAATCTAACCATCTGTGCCCTTGTTGCCTAAGCTTAACCACGCGTGCCAGTGTTTCTTAATGTCCTGGCGTGGGTTGCCATGTGATTTTGTTGCTGAAACATAACCACATGCAACGTAATCCCACCATGTGCTTTTGTTGACGTCACAGTGGCTGCATCCCGAAACATCAACAGCAGACACAGAAGGATACCTAGAGCATAATATGTATCCGCAGAAGTCCACTGCAAAGCGGCAACATGTGACAACTTGAGATGAGAACGTGTTGGACAGGTCAGATTGATCTCGTCTTCTTCTCTTGTTGTTGACTGTCCATCAGGGGGCAGGTTTGGGTCGTATTAAGCCAAATGTTCTGCTGATGGGTTTCAAGAATGACTGCTATTGTGACACACCTCAGGCTGCACACAACTACATAACAATATTGCAGTGAGTATAGAAAACCTCATTCTATGTGTGTGTGTGTGTGTGTGTGTGTGTGTGTACTTTTGTACCATTGTTATGCGCACTGACAGTGATGTTTTTGCAATAAAGCTGTCGTGCGTTTCAGTGATGCCTTTGACCTTCAGTACGGTGTGTGCATGCTGAGAATGAAGGAGGGACTAGATGTGTCTCATCCATCTCAATCACATGGTGAGAGTCTTATTTCCTATTAGGGTGGAGCACACTGAGAGTTAATTCCTACTGCACCATCACTGAACTCTGACTGCTGCTGCTGCAGCTACGCTAGTGTTAACAAGGGGCATGGTGGGAAAAGCTGTTCACAGCCAACATCATAACACAGCAGATTCTTTTGTTTTGATTTCAGTCAATCCAGGCTTTGATGGAGGACAAGAGGTTATAAACACCATCTCTGCTCCTTCCTGCATTCAAACAAGAACTACATGTATGTACATACTTGATCATATCATTTTGATTCATTCAATTGTTATGGGGAGTTTTTATGTGCTTTTGTCTGCCTTAATGTTCGTCGCTTTGTTTGGTCTCCTTAAAGGAGTTAGAAAATGCAAGCTATTATTTTTGTCTTCATTTTATTTTATTTTATTTATTTTATCATGTTTATTGATTTTTCCCTCAATCTAGAAAAATTGTGAACAAGGGTCCTTAAATTAAATTTTAAAAATTCAAGGGTAAGTTCAGTTTTTTCCATCCTGGACCTTATTTTCCAATGGTTTTGTGTTTAAGTGAGTAATGGGAACAATAGTTTTTTAAATAAGTCCAGAATTTAGCGAGAGCGCTTCATTTAGCACCAGCAAAACAAGCGCCAATGACACCACTCTGGGTATGTTTGCGCTGTAAATTTAAGTCCACTGAAAGTGCTTGCACTGACAGACTTAGATTTTTCTTCTGAGCATTTGACATCATTATGGAAAGGATCCGTACAAACTTCGAACTTTTTTTATTAAAGAGTAAGATCATTTTTCTTTAACCAGAAACAGCCCCAAAATCCCCAATGCCACTTCCACAAGACTCCATTTAAATAAACAGCAAATTTAGCGTGTAGAGTCAGCATATTTTCACATCTAACTGGGTGAATTTAGAGTTTATTTAAGCCCAACCAGAGCTGGTTATTGTTGGAACAATGGAAGACAAACCAAGATGTTGAGGGTTTTTTTCATTTCTGTCAACTTTGAATAAAATGTGTTTTATGATGGCAAAATTGCTATGTATTTAAAGGGAGTCTGGTGTGTTGGGGGATGGCGAATTCAGGGCTGTTTCTGGTTAAATAAGGTCGAATCTTTGTGGTCTTAGTCCCTGAGTGGTTACATTGCAGCCTGTTTTGCCACAATGCTTCTGCTCAGTACTGACTAATTTCAAAATCAGTTGTTTCCATGAGTGAAACAAAAGCATGAGAAATAGAGTGCAGGTTGGGAAATACCAGAGTTTCCCTTTGAATATCATAAAATGTATACATTGGTGTAATTAAAATATGCACACTTGTTTGCAGCTTCCGTCTCCATTGAAGCAGAGCCTCAGCCTTCTACAATGTTCCAGAAAAAACAAGGAAAGAAGACCATCGACGTATACTGGCTGTCCGATGACGGAGGTCTGATTATCTCTCCATCTGTCTATCACCTTATTTTCTTTTGTTAAGACTATTATTACAAGTTTCTATATTCATTTTTGCGTATTTGTATGTGGTTTACCAGGTCTGACCCTGTTGCTGCCCTACCTGCTGACTCGGAGGAAGCGCTGGGCCAAATGTAAGGTCCGAGTGTTTGTTGGGGGAGAAACGGACAAGAAAGAAGAGCAGAGAGAGGAGTAAGCACTTGAATTACTTCATTTTATTGCAGGTTGCTCATAATTTAGTCGGCTTTCTTTGGGTCATTTGCCAAAAAAGGGTTTCAGTGGTCACTTGGGGGTGACAGAAAAAAACAACACTGGCATATTATTACCTGAAACGGCTGATTTGAGTGACATGTTATGAAACTTTTGCCTGTTCAAAATGGTAATAATAATAATAATAATAATAATAATAATAATAATAATAAAGGAGTATTGCTGTGGTTAACAAGTATGAGATTATGTGGAAAAAATGTGAAGACTGTATTGCACATTACAGATTTACATTCTCTCTCCAGGGTGCTGGCACTGATCAAGAAGTTTCGTCTTGGTTTCCATGACGTTGAAGTGCTTCCAGACATCAACCAGAGCCCCCAGCCTGCAAAGTAAGGCTACCAAAACTTGTCTTTATTAAGCAAAAGACAAACAACATCTCTGTAGGGATCATTTCCATAATGTTGTCAGACAATTTGAATATCAATCTGAGCCTGTCAGTCGCAAAAAATAAGCACCTTTCATGGACATGCATTGACAAGTGCTCAAACGTGTCTGTCTCATAAATATTTTAATATAGAGAGATATGACTTCAAAGATCCAGAACCAAAATGTGCATCACAACAAAAATGTAACTGGAGTGAAAACCTCAACATCAGGATTGCCAGATTAAATAAAAAAAACAAACATTGTAAAAAGATAAATAAATTAACCCCTACTTGATTTTCTTTATTGCATACTTTCTACATTGCCTTTGTATGCTCCAGTGTCCATCAGTTTGAGGACATGGTGGGTCACTTCAGGCTGGACACAAATCTCAAACAGCACTCTGATTCTGGGCCAGCGAGGCAGCAGGAGGAGTCGTGGATGATCACTGAGCAGGATCTAGAGAGGAACAAGGCCAAGGTCTGACACACACGCAGAAACACAGACACTGACTGAGGTTTATAAACACTTTTACAGATACATATACACTCACTGAAATGAGAATCACTCCGTAGATTAGGGGCATTATTTATCAAATAGGGGGAGGCCTGACAAATCATTCAGGAGGGACATATGCTTTTTATTTTTGGCTTGAGAGGAGGGACATGCAACTTTAAATTTTTAAATGTATTTTACCACTGTTTTGTTTTTTTGTTTTTAAGAAAATATGTTTTCTTAAAAAACAACAAAAAATGGCATTTTTTCTTTATTTGGGGCGATTTTTTTTTTTACTATAAAATTAGGGATTTTCTTTTCTTTCAACTTTTTTTCGTTTTGTTTTCTCTAAAATTCACCAAAAATTAATTATAGCCAGAAACTGTGAAATTATCATTAGATTTTTAAATTTCAGTTGGTTCTTAAACACAACATGTGTTATAAAAAAAAATTCCATGGCTTTTCCACAACTTTCAGGGTATATTTAGTTTTCCAAAACTTTTCCAGGCCTCGAAATTGTTATTTGCAAATTCCATGACATTTCTAGGTTTTTTATGACCATACAAACACTGACTGACACAACCTGAATAACACAGCATGTATAGAATCCAGGGCAATAAGGATATCCCCATTTTTTTCCCGTCTTCTTCGACTAAAATTATAAACTCTTTTTGTGTGATGCAGTCTCTCCGTCAGATTCGTCTAAATGAGGTCCTGCAGGATTATTCAAGAGAAGCTGCTCTGATTGTTATGTAAGTACAGTAATGCTACTTTTTAGGTCATGGGAGTGCTACTTTATTTAAAGGTAGAGGGAGTCGTTTTTAAAGCCACAGCACATCCCTTTGCCTTTAAAAGGTGATCACTTGTGCTTTGAAGTTATTATTAGAAGTCAAATTGTCACTCCATATGTCTGACAGCACCATGCCAGTGGGGAGAAGAGGGGTGTGTCCCAATACTCTGTACATGGCATGGCTGGATTTCTTATCACGTGATCTGAGACCTCCAGTCCTGTTGGTCAGAGGAAATCAAGAAAACGTCCTCACCTTCTACTGCCAATGAAATGCCCCCTTAAGACCAGAATACACTAAATCTAATTAATGCACTAATGTGCTGACATTATTATTCTTGATTTAGACATGTCAGTGCATTGGTGATTGTTTATGATCATCTAATTCTGTAAATAATGTATGATTCCTGTAATGACCATGTGCTGGCTCTTAAATTCGAAATCTTAATTGTGCACACATTAATAAGTCCTGTAAATCACTGACGGGAACATAGGCCTAATAAACGGTATCCATTATTGATTGTAAAGACAATTGTTGATCAAAATGATTTGGAATGTTTGATAATTATGTGCATAAATGTTTTTTTGCCCCTGTAAATGTATGGCACAAAAGTGATTGACTATAGCTCAATTTTATTTGATTTAAAAAGAAGAAATGTCAAAACAAATAGAGTGTGTGCATGTGTGTGTGTCTGCGTGTGTGCCAATAACATTTGCTATTCCAGTAGGTTTTCAGACTCTTCAGACATAACCAGCATCATTATGCCACCATAATACCCACATATTGTATATGGTCAATGTTTTTCACATGCTGCAATTAAAGTACTGTAGTAACTTTGACGCACTAGTTCATGCATTCTTTATTGTTGATTATTGCATCTGCCAAACCACAAGGCTATAATTTTAAGGAGCACTCAAACTGCAAGCCTTTGACATCCAGGCTTGTTAGTTTGTCATCTAAATATACATAGGCCTACAGTAGTGCTAAATATGTTGTATGAGTTTGCAAAATTACAGTGTCAATTGTTCAGTAGCTACTACATAATTCAATTTAATTCATTATCAATTCAATTCACAGCTGATGTAACATGACTGATGCAACTTCAGTGGAAAAACAAAGTTTCGCTGCCGGATAAGAGTTCCTGTCTGACAGTACAAAATAAGAAGAGGTCTCACTCTAATCGGGGACACTCAACTTGCTTTGGCTGGGGGGCCACGTTTGCAGTATGACAGTTACAGCAGCCCCATACATGTTTTTAAGATTTTTGGAAATATCTAGGATTTTAGGACGCTTCTAGGTTTAAGACGTTTCCAGGATTTTAGGACATTTTCCAGAATTTAGGGACTTTTTATAGCATTTTAGGACATTTCTAGAATTTTAAAATGTTTCTATGATTTTAGGACATTCCTACGATTTGAGGACATTTCTTGGATTTTAGGGAGTTTCTAGGATTTTAGGACATTTCCAGGACTGTGGGACAAGAGAGCTTAGCTTGGATGTCAAGGGGTGTTGCATCCTCCACTGGCATTTTTTTTTTAATAAACAAGCTCTGTTTTGATGCTGTTTCTGCAATCTCACACCTTATGTTGCTATATTTAAAGTACATAAACAATTACCAGTTTGAATCACTTTTTTATTGTGAATTAGAAAGTGGTTGGAGGCCACCCAGTGGGCTGTAAATTGAGTAAAGAAACATAGGGACTAACTGGAATGAATTTGCAAACATCTGCCTAATAGCTAATCTAAACTAATATCGAGTCTATTTTTTGCCTGAAGACGCGTGTTTAACGTTTGCGTTTGGTAAACTGGCGAAATTGCACCAGAGTGAGTAACCTTACTTTGCAAACAAACGATCTTCGGTTTGATTGCGCATGCTCACATGACGTCCTCCGCGCTTTCTTCCACGTCTGAGAGCACGCGGACTGCAGCCAATGAGGAGCGGCCACAGTGTGTTTGGAAACAAGCCTCCTCCTCTCGACAAAAGACACTGTGGAGTCAGCGGAGTTTGTCTTCAGGCGAAAGGACTTGCGTGTTTTTCGCCCGTCGGCGGATGCAGGAGGATTTTTCCTAATTCAAAAGACGTTATCTGTAACTCATTGAGTGAACAGTGTGATCCGAAAACTAGGCGCGGCTAGCGAAACAGTAGAAATGGACGAGGAAGATTCTCGACAAAAGATTACTCTTCTCATAAAAACGCCCAACCAGGCTCAGGAGGACCAGACCGTCGAAGGCGTCAGCTTAAACTGGACTGTAAAGGATCTGAAAACGCATCTGGCGAGTGTTTACGCGACGAAACCGGTGAGTAATAAGGAGACGGATAAGTTAGCAAGCTAATGTTAGCGTAACTAACAGTTAGCTCGTGAGGCGGAGAGGCAGCGCGAGGCTATGTTCTGGAATGTCATGGCACGAGCCAGCTGACGGACTTAAGATGGGTGCAACTGTGTGTGTGTGTGTGTGTGTGTGTGTGTGTGTGTGTGTACTAAGACCAAACCTGTATCATAGTTCAGTGGGTTCATTTAATGAAAACAGATAGAGTGACAAAGCATTATATGCAAGTTAACCCTTTGACACGCGAGCAAATTAATATAATAATAATAATAATAATAATAATAATAATAATAATACATTTATTTATGGGCGCCTTTCAGGATACTCACGGTCACCTTACAAAAAAAGCAACAGCAATAAAACATCATAAAATCAAATATAAATGTCGCCAAACAAAGTAAACAATATAAAGTGAAAAAAAAGTTAAATACATAAAAGTTCAACTACAGTGAATTACAGAGAATAGGCAATCAAAGTGCTTAAAATGTTAATGTTAATAATAATTTTATTTATATAGTACCTTTAAAAGCAGAGTTTACAAAGTAGCAGAAATGCAGAAATGAAACAACAACGGAAAGCCAAACAGTCCCACTGAACACAAGCAAGACAAAACCTCAGGTAGAGTTGGGATAAAATTAAAATCAGTGGATAAATAATGCAAAATGCAGGATGCAAAAAGTCAATATGAAATCATAGAAGAGACCAAAAACAACTCCAATAGAAACAACAAAAGAAATTATACCACAAATAAAAGGAAATAAAATAAATAAAACATTAATTGAAAAGGCAAAATAAATATTAAGACAATGTCACATAAAAGCAGGTCCAAAAAATGAGGTTTAAGAAGTGATTTAAAATAATTTACTGATTCTTCCATTGCAGACTTTGGAATTTATTTAGTCACTGAAGATACTTTATCCTCAAAATTTTAACCAACTGAACTTTGTTTTTGCATAGACTGTAAGTGACCAGAGACTCATCTATGCTGGTAAACTGCTGCCTGATCATCTACACATCAAAGATCTCTTCAGACAGGTAGGAGTGAGGATATCTGTTTGCAACTGCACATTATCCTAGTGAAGTCTAAGAACAGAGGGTGTCGTATGCCATGAAGCTTTTTTAAAACAGGCCTTTATCTCCCCTTTCTCAGACTGACTCCATTCCCACGCTGCACCTGGTGTGTGCTGTCAGGAATCCACCCCAGGGACCCCTGGGAGCCAGACCTAAGGTGAGAGATGATGATGTTTGCTCATTCAACTTTCCTCAGAGCCTTGGCAGTGTGTTCACAAAGTATAAAGTTTTTTTGCATTTAACAGCAGCTTTACACTGAAAAAAAATAATTCACTGGGCTGACTGCTAGACAATTTTAGGGTGGAACATTTCCTTGTAATGTTACTAAATGCATGAGCTGACAACATGAATCCATCAGCACACCCTCAGTTTCAATATGACAGCTTTGACCATTTCATTTGCTTTTATTGTCTCTCTTGGATGACTTTTAATAATGAGTGGATATTGTTTAAAAATCTATGTTATTTTGAATGGATTATGTGAACTCTATATGTTCTAATCTTCACTCTGAGGAAGAGACTTTGGAAATTGTTGTTCATGCACTAAACCCTTGCGCTTGTCTGACAAGGAGGCAATGCACAAATCTGCTGTTTTTGAATATGCCATAGACAGAGGCTCTCACTCCAGCCTGCTCTTTCTTGTTCTGAAAATGACGCTGTGCAGCCCCATTGTGTGGACAATAAACGGGGTGCAGGCTTCACTCGTTATCATTGGTGAACAACGAAATACAGCGAGTTTCAGTCTGCATGTCGAAGTGTCCTTGGACAAGACAGTGAATCCCAAAATGCTCCTAAAAGCTGTTCCGTCTTTGTGTGTTTGTGTATAAATGTTTCAAAAATCTTATACTGCAGCCTCACTCACCTGTGCATGAATGCATGTGTGGACAGTTAAATTTGTCTCATAGTGTGAAAGCTCTTTGAGTGATCGGACTAGAAAAGCACGAAACAAGTGCAGGTCTGTATATAAATAACTTTTTGTCATATTTGCTAAAATTGTCACTCTGTCCAGTACAAAAGACTGTGAAGAGTCTGTGAAAAAAATCTTCTCCTCCATGTATTGTTTCTAATAGCAACAACCAATCAGAGCGGAGGAGTTTCAAAGCAGCTGTCAATCATGTCAGCTAATGCTCATTAACTGCGGTCAAACTGTCAAACCAGGCTGGTGTATCAGTCTCATAAATTCAGCCACACACTGTGGTTTAAGAGGCGCTCCACCTTCCTGTGACATATTGAGCTCAAAGGCAGGTGTAGTTTTGAGACCCCAAGGAGCACTTTTTCACATCCTCCCTCATTACTGTCACACTGTGGAGTGGAACTGTTTCACTTCAGCCGTCATCCTTCAGAGCACAGCTACAGTTTAGAGATCATAAATTCCAGCTAAAGATAACTCAGTTTAGTTTCACTACCCTTTTAAGTGTCTCGTTGCACATCCCATTTAATGAAATGCATCTTTACAGACTCAACTTGTTATAGTGGGTTTGCTGAGTGACAAATGTTGATCATTTTTCAAACTCTTCTTGCCTTTGCAGACCACAGCCAGTCCCATAGTCCACACACAGAGCACACCTGAGCTGAGACAGAGGAGACAGTCCTCTTCAGCTTCACCTTCAGCTCACACACATTCCCCAGTGTCTCCAGCAGGAGCTCCATCATGGCCTGCTGCTGCAGGGTAAGTCATAATGGAAGAAATGATGTATGTGCTGAACTCTGTTTTGGTTTCAATGGCATCATCAGACATCAGACTTTTAGCAGTACAGACGTGTTCAGGATATTTTTCCACAATAACTGAAAGCAATTTGATGTATACAAACCAGTAAAAAAGTCAAAATTGTCCAATTGTGGCCCATATTGTCATGATCTCTGTTTTCATGTTTTTGGAAAAGATGAAAAACTCTTAAAAATCATGTTTGATAATAATGATCATGGTAATAATAATAGTAATAATAACTATTATTTATTACTGTTATTATTACAATAATAATCATAATAATAATAATGATGATGATGATGAAAAAACAGTTGCTGTGGCACCACCATCAGGCTTTTGGTCTCCAATTCCTGTTGAGGAAGTTTGGCACAGGACTGGGCTTATGTGCCAAGTTTGGTTAGAGTTCCTCATAAGGAGAAGAAGTAGAAGTAGAAGAAGAAGAAGAAGAGGAGGGAGGAGGAGGAGATTCGCCAATGACAGCCAGGCCAACAGCAGAGCTGCCCAGCTCCTAATTGTAAAAACACGGAATTGAATAGTGACCCTAAAATCAAATCGTGGATTTTTAAAATTTTGACACCACTAATCAATTATTAGGGCTGCTCAAGAGGGAGTGCATTTGTTTTTGAAACCCTTGCTTAACATGCAGCCACATTAGCAAGTGCCAAGGGGAAGTGAAAGAGCAGATGTCAAACTATTACCGAAACACTTCATTTGCATCAAAGATGTCTCATCTCAAATAAGTGCAAATACCCTAATAAGACATGTTAAAACATGTTGAATTGGTCTATTCTCTTGAAAATGTAGAAAAGATAATCTATATAAAATAAAATAAATGAATAAAAAATGATTTTGCTGTCAATCCTATGTACACTGTCTCTTAGATTTCACTGGATATGGGTTGCAGTGTTAAATGGATATTAATCATATATCTCTTTTTTGTTCCCTGCAGGCCTGGAGAACCACAGATGACCCAACCAGCCTTTCCCACCTACTCCCTGTACAGCCCCCAGCAGCTGCTGTGGCTCCAGCACGTCTACGCTCGACAGTATTACATGCAATAGTGAGTTTACATTTATACACTTTTAATTCATAAAAGTTTTGAATGTGCTGCATGAAACACAGACATGGGGGGTAAAGTACATGAGGTCCCCAGGCAATACTAGTACCATGCAAATAGGGCTGTTGTCAGAGGGCAGGTCTCCATTACAAATTTGCTCAAAACTTAAGCCATATTTTCACAAGTTGATACAACACAATTGTGTGATGACTGTGGTTTCATTGAGTGATATTCTGCGACTCCACCTCTCGTGATAACACCAAAAAGCATGGCGATTGATGTTCACAACATTAGCAGCTTTATTTCTATTCTATTACCACACTAGGCGTCATTATTTACAATCAAAGGCGTTGTAGGTGTGTAAAGTGAGCAATAATGGAAAGGCGAGCCCCTCATACGTGGGAGCGGCCACGTATGAGGGATTTTTGGGAGCTGATAGTCCACGATTTCACAGAGGAATTGTGGATTCAAAACTTCTGAATGATTTGCTCAATTTTTAAAGAGTTATGCGATGCAATAACACCTCTTGTAGCGCCTGCTGCATCATGCCTGTTCCTACCGACAAGCACATATCCATAGCATCATGTGAACTATAAAAGTGAAAAAATGTTTCCATTGCAGTTTTGCAAAATATGGATTTTTCAAATATAAAAATAGCTCACAAGTGGAAAAAATTACGTTAAAAGGGAGGGTTTTTTTTTTTAATGGATTTTTTTCCATTAGGTTTATTTTATATTCGCAATTTCAGTTTGCTCAATTTGAGGATTAATGGAAATCCACATAATCACAATCTTGGGTCTCAGGCCCTCTCCAACAGTGCTCTTTAAATACATATAAACTTGACCAGTTACTGTTTCTCTGTTAGTGTGAGTTCCTCCATCAGCCTCATAGTCCAATTTTCCTCCAACAGCAGGCAGCGTTGGCAGCAGCTGGCACTGTCCCCGCTGCACCAGCTACAACCATTGGCCAGCACCCTCCTGTTCCCGCCCACCAAGTCCCTGTGCCAGGCCCCTTAGCCAATCAGAACCCCATCAACAACCTGCCAGCCAATCAGAACCCAGTACAGGACGGCGCCTTCATCAACCCCGGGGAGGCCAACCAGAACGTGCGGATGAACGCGCAGGGTGGGCCTATGGTGGAGGACGAGGAGGACATGGAGCGTGATTGGCTGGACTGGTTGTATTCGGCTGCGAGATTCAGCGTCCTGCTCATGATCGTGTACTTCAACTCCAACCTGAGCCGCTTCCTGCTGGTGATGAGCATGCTCCTCCTTATGTACCTGTAAGTTCAACCTGTTACTCTGAAGGCTTTGAGCCTTCACATTCTCAAGTCTGACACCCAGAGTTTGCCGAAATGCTTCACTGCACTGTTTAGGCTTGAGTGACTCATTTTGAAGCACTTCACTGTAGAGCTCTTAACCACGCTGGCTCATATCAGCTGCTCATATTCACATCTCAAGCCTCTCTGGAAAGCAAGGGCAAACACTCAGCTCACTCATGTTAAACAACTCAAAGTCTGTCTGTGCATTTTAAAGAGCCAAATCACTTGAAACAGGAGCATAGCAGCACATCTGGTATGCATGATTAACTTCCTGATCACTGAGTAAAGGTGTGCGTGTATTGCCCAGCCTACAGGATGTGTACACTTGAAACCTGTTAGACCAAAGATTCATACTGGTCCAAAGTGTGCTCTGCCAAAATGTTTAGGTCGGTAAAGTCAGACTCAGAGGAGAACTAACTTATTTACTTTGGCTTGTTTGCCTTGAATAAGCCACATGGACACCTTAAAAAGGTCTTACGACTCTTCCAGGAGAGCAGCTGAGAGTGTGACTTGTTTAAGGTAAAAGCAACGCCCATGTCAACCCCAAAAATCAAACCAAAATCAGATGATAATAATAATGATAATAGATTTTATTAATAGAACGCTTTTCACAATGCTCAAAGACGCATTTCAACATAAAATCATATAAAGTCAGTAACACACAGAAAATGAATACAAATAAAATTAACTATACTGACGCCTAACACCCATCATTTTCTCACACTTTGGAGCTGACCTGAACCAAGCCTCCAAATCATTGACTGAACTTTCTTATGCTGTGCAGGAAACTAAAAGTTTTCCTTGATTTTGTGCAAATCCAAGGAAAGAATTATTACCGTAGAGAGTAGGGATGGGCGATAAAATAATGTCACGACAGCTATCTTCATGAATTTTTTTATTTTACCTGAATTTAGATTAAAACTGTGTTTATATTGGGATGTACCTATGTTTTTGCTTCAGCATATGAAAATGATATTGTTTGTTATTTCCACGTTAAGTCACAGCTCAGATTCAGATGTGTTAATATGAATCGGTCAGAGTCCGTTTGACAGCCTGTTCCACATCAGCACTGCTGCCTGTTATCATCAGTTCAGGCTGTTCCTTTACTTCACATGCTCCGCTCTCACACTCTGTTTGCTGTTACATAACCCTTCACCCCGACACAAATATACACACACGTTCCAGTCCTCAGGCGTGAATCACATAGGTTCAGAAATGTATGGATTAGAATTTGAGACTCTCCTATAATCCATGTAGTACTACACAAGTATTTTTATTTACATTAACAGCAAATATCCCTTGTTATTCTATCACACACTGATAGAAAACAGTAGAAATCATAAAAGATCATATTGTGTTTTTGTAAGGAGAAAGCAGAGAAGAACAAATTCAGAAGGTTTTGAGATGTTAAACAACCAGATCAAATTATTCTACATTTCCAACAGTTTGCAACAAAGACAGTTAAAATCCAATTAAAGACATTTAAATAAAAGTAACTCATCTGCAAAAATATTACATAATAATAATTATTATATAATTATTGAGAAAAGTCCACCTTCAAAATCCCATATATTTCAAAAAAGCATCCAACTGACTGGAAAAAAAAGATTCTCACAATTTCTGAGAGAAATTAACTTTTCTGTAATTAAAGAGAGACTGTGTTTTTGACTGAGGATAACAACAGCCCTCCTCTCTGGTAACTGATGACAGTCAGTGTGCACTCGACTGGTGATTATTCCCCTGAAACAGCTGGAAGGTTAATGTTTAGATACAAAATCCAAGAAGAAATTGTTAGAGCTCCACCTGTTGGTGTAAAGGTAGATAGCCACTATGAGTCTGTTATGCCCAACTCATTAGCGGCCCTATGAAGTGAAAAACACACCCAAAATAATTACAAAAGACACCTTTTAAACAATAAAATCCATGTAATTTATTAAGAAAAACATGCAAAAAAAATAAAAATCCCAGGCAGAGAGGTAGCAAGACCAGCAGTTCCCGCACCAGATGCCTCTCTCCTCTGCTTTTTTAGCTTTTTAAGCGCTCCTTCCTCAGCCAGGTGCAGTGCATCTTGTTAGGTGATGCAACACACCTGAGCAGATCAACAGAGAAGAAAAGAGACAACAGCACAGCGCAAACACAGCTGTAACACTCACATAAACCCACCACTTCTTGTTTTATTGTTGGCTGCCCACGTTTCATTGTCATTAGAGATATGAAGGTGTTTTCTAGGGAAATCCAGCATTGTATATTTTTAAAGGGCAACACTGGACAAGTCGCTGCAAACGAGGTCTTAAAGACCTTAATTACACCTGATGTTAAAGTCAAAGGTTTCTAATTATCCAAGTTGTTTGGATTAGTATTTTTTGGCACAGGAACAATAAGAGCAGATTCCTTTTTTTCCTTAATCATTAAAAAAAAATCTGTGAAAAATATCCTACGATAACTATAGCCCAACATGATGTGTGTTTTTCATGTTTACCTTTTCTTCTTTTCTCACATCATTATTTCCGTCCTCATCTGCCTGTCCTTCTTATTTATATTTTATTATAGCCTTTCATTTTATTTTATTTTTAAAACAATTTCATATAAGTTTTGATCAATGTTAAGCGGTTGTACTGATTGATTGTTTCATATAAACATATATTCTCTGCATTCTCCTCTGCAGACACACTGTTGGTTGGTTTCCCTTCAGAAGACGAGTGCAGGTCCAAGAACTTAACCCCCCTGAGGTCCAGCACAACCAGCAGAACGAGAACAGGAACCCAAATCCAGTAAGAAAATATCTCCCAGATCTTTCCTTCTGATTCACCTTCATGTAACTGAAGTCTTCTAAACTAAACATCCTCATATCTCAGTGGCTCAAGGCCTGTGTTTCGATGACACGGCAGTCTGACATATAGGCATTGATGATAATAAAGTAGACTTCCACTGTGGATTCATAACTTATTAAAGCGGGCCCAATAAACCACTATAGCAGTGATACTCAACTATTGGCCCTTGGGCCAAATCTGGCCTCCAGTAAGGTGCCGGATGGCCTTCCAACTAGTTTCTGATTCACAATAAAAATGAAGTGATTGACACTGCTAATTCTTTTGTGCTTTTAGTATACACAAGTTGTCGGTGCATAAAACATCATCAAAATTAGCTTGTTTATAAAAACTTTTAAAAAGCCAGTGGAGGATGCCCCGCAACAGAGGCTAAGCCCCTTATGTCCTAAAAATCCTAGATAGGTCCTTAAATTATTGGAAGTGTCCAAAAATTTTAGAAATGTCCTAAAGTCGTAGAAAAGTACTACGTTGAAACGTCCTAAAGTCCTGGACATTTTCTTAAATCCTAGAAACATCCTGAAATATGAGAAATGTCCTAAAATCCTAGAAACATCCTGAAATCTTAGATATGTCCAAAAATATGCGAAAATTCAGAAAATCCTGGAATCGTCTTTTATGCTTATAAATTTCCTAAAATCCTAGAAATGTTCCAAAATTGTATGAACATCTGCAAATCCTAGAAATGTCCAAAAAGCCTAGAAACCTGTATGGGGCTGCTGCCACTGGCCCCTGGCCTCCTGTCATTCTGTAAAGTGGCCCCAAAGCAAAGCTAGGTTAATATTTGTATTTAAACAGTATTCTTTAGCTGAGAAACACTTTAAAAACACACTGCCATAAATCATCATTTGAACGATGACTGCGTTTTTTGTTCATTCAGGCGGACGAGCTCGCTGACAGTCACAGGGAGGAACCTGCTGCTGCAGAGGACGGATCAGACACACAGGGACCGATGACAGCGGTCTTAGTGCCTCCTCACAGGGTGTCAGTCATGTGGACGGCCTGGGTTTTCTTCAAAACTTTCTTCTCCTCCCTCATACCTGAGGTTCCTCAGGGTGTTGCCAACTGACCACCCAGGACCGACTGTTGATCTGAACAGCAGACTCTTTTATTTCCCAGCTGGGAACAATAATGTCCAGAGATGGAAAGAAAAAGAACTAGAATGAATAAAAACGAGGACATTGTTTAAACAATGACTGGGACCTTCCTGCTGACAGAAGTTCAAAGAGCTCCTCTTTTTAATGTGTGAAACACAACAACACCAGCAAAAGAATGCAATGCCAGACCCCTGAATTTCCCCAAATGGACTGGAAACAAAGGACACAAAAGACTATAAACATCATACCACAATAACAATGATAATGCATTGTTGAACAGGATCGCAGCTCTCCATCTGACCAAACGTCTACTGTCTAAGGATTGTGGGTTTTAGCCGTGACACGAGACAACAGTAGGTGGCAGCTGAGGGTAAAAAATACATTTTATGGTGCCTAAGTTATTAGAACTAAGGAGGATTATTGGCATTGGCTTTCTGATCATCTAGGATTCAATTTCATAATGAAGAATGTGATCCAGATCAAAGATTTTCTGTTGAAGTGAAAATCCACACACAGACAGAACTCAGTACAGTACCTTATGGCTCTCTGTCCCTCTGACAGGACACGTTTATTTTGGCTTTTACAAACTGGTCCATGCATACATAGACTCTGGGTTTGATGACAGCTGTAAAAGTTGGGCAGATTTTTGTTTTTTACTTTTTTGGCAGACTTTGCTTCTGACTGTGGACGCATAACCTGAAAGCATTTGAGACAAATTGGTAGACATTACAGCTTTTTTACTTTGACAACAGTCTGTGTTTGGAAATGACTCATGAAATTTGAAGTCTGCTATTTCAAAATGTGAAAAACAAGAACTTGATTTGAAGTTGGTTTTTTTCTTCTAAAAATACAATACTTAAAATGACTGCACTCAAGTTGCAAATTACAATCAAACTTTTCAATATTAAAAAAAAAGTCAAAAATGAAGTTTCTTGGATGGATTTCGGCTTTTATTTGCTTCTTTACAGTCACTGTAGTAAAAGCCAGCAAACACTGACTGTGACTTCAGTTCTCAAACAAAACAAAATCTGAACCAAAGTCATGATTCACAAAACTAAACAAACATTTTGTAGTTTACTTTAGCAGCTCTGTTGTTGGTGGATTTTCCTGTTTATTGAGCCACGAGTGAAGGTGATTGTGACCAAATGCAAACTAGACTGCTTCTTTTTGCCAAATCACTGGGTTAATTGTGTAAAATAGTGATGTTGCCATAAATCAAGTTTTGTAAATATATTCTGTATTTTCAAAAAGCACTTTACAACATGCATCTTATGCAGGCTTCTTTACATTTATGCTTTATTATTCTTCATGGGAAGATTATTAATATAAATATAACGCCGACAGGGCTAAGAGTTGTGTTTTGTTGTTGTTTTTTTTCAGAGATGAGGTTAAGTTAAGTTCAGGTAAAGTCAAAAATCTCATTAAAACATACCAGGTTCGCAGCTTGGCAGAAAAGGGGCTTTACCTGGCAAGGGAGGCGAATAAATCTGGATAACGACTATGCACCGCGTATTCTTCAGAAAAGAAGGGCATATACAGAAATACGCAAGATCCTGAAGGATCGCCAGATCCCTTTCCAAACCCTGTACCCAGCAGCGCGGCTTAAAGTCAAATATAACGATGAAACCCGGATCTACGAGAGCGCCGAGGAAGCGGCAATTGACATGTCAAACAGAGGATACCCGGTGGAGATCATCAAACCTCCAGAGACTCTGATGGACAAACTGCAGCAGCTGACGTGGGAGAGGAGCAGCCAGCGAAGGAGGAGACGCGCATCCCACCCCAAACAAGAATCTAACTTCAAGGAGAGACTGCAGTCTTTCAGGCGGACCTCACCTCCAACAACTTAAGCTAAGCTTGGTCGTTTTTATCTGGTAGATGGGCCCCCTTTTTGATGTTTTTCCCCCCAATGTTTGATGGATTGGGTAGGTGCATTTACAAATATAAAAACCTAAAATTAAATGGGGAAAAGGCTAATTACCTGGTTATTCTGGTTAATAATGTTATTTACAAAATGTAAGAATCACAGGGGGCAACAAGGGACTCTGGTGCAGCTAACCTGAGTAAGGGCCCCCTCTTCTGGACACGGGGAGGGGCTTTCCCTAGAGGCTCGAACAGGGTCACAACAAAGACCTCTGAAGTGGAAGCCAAACATAGTTTTGTTATATTACATGTTTACCTGTTTTACATTTTTGGTTCAATGTTGTTTTTCTATGTTCACTCCCTGTCAGTTCCTTCAGGGAAGGGGGGCTTTCCTAGGAAGTATATGGAGGCTGATTTTTGTTCACATACATGCAAGGTAAAATCTTAAAGGTAGCGTCTTTTAATGTTAATGGTTTACACAGTCCAATCAAAAGAGGGAAAATTTTATCCAAATTAAAAAAAAGAAAAAATTCAAATCGCTTTCCTACAGGAAACGCATTTAAGTGACTTAGAGCATAATAAGCTAAACAGAATGGGTTTCAAATACATATACTCATCTTCTCACAAATCAGGACGGCGCAGAGGAGTGGCCGTATTGATATCTGGTCAAGTTAAATATGAACACGTGTCAGAAATTAGGGATAAAGAAGGAAGATTTGTTTTGGTTACTGGGAGAATCAATGGAGACCTAATAAGCCTCCTAAATGTCTACGTCCCCCCTGGAAGTGATTGGCTATTTTACAAGAAAATATTTGAAATAATGACTACAAAAAGCCAGGGCATTTTAATCAGTGGAGGAGACTTCAATATTCGTTTAAATCCTCAATTAGACTCCTCCAATAGAAAGTCAGACTCAAATGCAATCAGTAAGAAAGTGAATGCTTTGATGAAAGAAGTGGGAATTATTGACGTTTGGAGAGAATTGTATCCGTCTGGCCGAGATTTTACCCACTTCTCCTCACCCCACGCAGTCTACTCCAGAATAGATTATTTTTTCACCTTTAGTAAGGACTTTCACAGAATAGAACAATGTGATATTGGTCCGATTGCCCTATCTGACCATAGCCCGATATACATGTCAATAAATTTAGACAATAAACCAAGATCTTTACCTTGGCGTCTGAATTCAAACCTTCTAAATAACCCACAGATTAAAGAAAAAATTAGGAAAGAAATTAAAACATATCTGGAGCTAAATGATAATGGGGAGGTGACGCCATCTGTGCTCTGGGATGCATTGAAAGCGGTACTCCGAGGGAGAAATAATAGCTATCTCGTCGTATGAAAAGAAAATCAGAAAAGAAAGGCTCATTAATTTGGAAGAGAAATTAAAAGAATTACAAAGAGACCATGTAGAGACTCTAAATAAGGAAACTAGATTAAAAATGAACAAAATAAAAAAGGAAATAGATGAAATCAATACGTTAGAAATACAGAAAATGCTGATATTTACAAAACAACGTTACTATGAAGCTGGTGGAAAATCTCTCAAACTCCTATCTTACAGATTACGCAAACAACAAGCAGACAGTTCAATACATAAAATAAGAAATCCTTACTCTGGGAACATTGAGACTCATACAGAGAGAATTCAGCAAAGTTTTGAAATGTTTTATAAATCGTTGTACTCTCAACCAAAAATGAATAATGACCTTCAGACTGAATCATTTTTAGCCACTCTTAATTTACCTACCGTTACCAACGAACAAAATGATAGACTATTGTCTGAAATAGGAATAGGAGAACTAAATGCAGCAATAAGTAAATTGAAAACAGGGAAATCGCCGGGCGCAGATGGCTTCACCTCTGAGTGGTACAGGACTATGAAAGAATCACTGGCTCCGGTACTATTGAGAACTTTCAATTGGGTGTTGAAGAAGAAAGAAATTCCGGCCTCCTGGAGATATGCCATCATCTCGGTGTTACCAAAAGAGGGAAAAGACAAGTTGGAGTGCAGCAATTACCGGCCAATTAGTGTATTGAATATTGACTATAAATTATTTACAACTATACTGTCCAAGAGACTTGATAATATACTACCAGATCTGATCCACTCCGACCAAACTGGTTTTGTAAGACAAAGACAAACACAGGATAATACTAGGAGAACTTTGCATATAATAGATCAGATTATTGAACAAGGAATAGAATCAGCCATTATTAGCTTAGATGCCGAAAAGGCTTTTGATTCGGTCAAGTGGTCTTTTTTGTATAAAGTTTTAGAAAGATTCGGCTTTCATAAATCTATTATTGAAGTATTTGAAGCCCTATATGACAAACCTTCAGCAAAAATAAAAATTAATGGTGACTTATCTAATCCATTCATCCTTGAAAGAGGAACTAGACAAGGTTGCTGTGCCTCTCCTCTCCTCTTCTCTCTATTTATTGAGCCCTTGGCTCAATGGATCAGACAAAATACAGACATTAAAGGAATAAATATGCCATCAGGAGAAAATAAATTGGCCTTATTCGCCGATGATGTATTGATATATCTATCACAACCCACTCAGTCACTCCCTAAGCTTATGAACCTGCTAGAACAATATGGGATGTACTCAGGATATAAACTTAATATACAAAAAACACAGGTAATCACCTTTAATTATTATCCACCTAATCACATCAGAAGCAAATACAAAATGAAATGGGATGCAGAATCAATTAGATACTTAGGGGTAAACTTAACACAGGATATTTACAAAATTATTTGATTTGAATTATAACCCCTTAAATTCCCAGTTGAAATCCGATATTTCACGTTGGAATGTTATCCCTTTCTTGAGCTTAAGCTCCAGGGTGGAGTCCATTAAAATGAACATTCTGCCAAGATTGCTCTATCTTTTCCAAAATCTTCCAGTGTCAATACCAACCAAACAATTCATAGAATGGGATATGATGATATCCAGGTATTTATGGCAGGGGAAAAAACCCAGGATCAGGTTTAAGACCTTACAACTAAGTAAAGAGAGGGGGGGTATGGGTCTCCCCTCCTTAAGAGAATATTACCTAGCAGCACAGTTGAGGCCATTGATTTGCCTATGTACCCCAGATTATTCAGCACGTTGGAAAGAAGTTGAAAATGCCTTACTAGAAGGGATTCCTATTGAAGCTACTATTTCAGATAATGAACTTTTAAATAAACAATTGAACATAAGCAACCCTTGGTTAAATATATTATTGAGAACCTGGCAGGAAATTGTAAAAACTTGTAATTTAAATGACTCAATTAAAATACTGCGATGGTGTGCTTATGACACTGACTTTATTCCAAACAGATCTGATGGCGGATTTAAAAAATGGGCTGCTAAAGGCCTAACAAATTATTACTCATATACTAAGGAGGGGACATTCCATAGTTTTGAATTCTTAAAGAAGAGATACAATCTTGAGCAAAAGGATTTCTATAGATATCTTCAAGTTAGAAACTATTTTAACCAGAATCTAAGACCAAATGTAGGTAAAGTACAAACAGGAATTTTGAAAATTCTTTTGTCAGTATCAGAATCTCCGTGTACTAAGATTATCTCTAAACTATATAAAGATGTACTCCATCCCAAATCAGGAAATACGTGGTATATAAAAGAAAAGTGGGAAAAAGAAGCAATTTGATTATAACAGAGGATGCTTGGAAAGGAATATGTCTCATACAATGGACTTCAACTTGCTCGACTACCTGGCGTGAATTCTGTTGGAAAAACGTTGTTAGGTTTTTTTATTACACCTTTACAAAAGAGACATGGGGGAGGGGGGGTTCCAGCTGCTGGAGACAATGTGGGATGGACGACGCCAATCATTATCATGTTTTCTGGAACTGCCCAGTCATTGTTCCTTATTGGCAGGAAATCCACAAACATATTAACAATATATTTGGAGTCAATATACCTTTTATTATGAATACAGTTTATATGGGAGATATTCAATTTAACGGATGGAGAAATAACGATAAAAAGTTGGTTCAAATTCTCCTGGCCGGAAGCAAAAAAGTTATAACGAGAAATTGGCTCAAACCCCACTTACCCACTATAGATGAATGGATAGACATTATTTATGAAATTTACATAATGGAGCGGCTATCATATTCCCTTCATGTCCAGAAAGATAGATTTTACAAAATTTGGAGCAAATGGACTGAGTATATTAAACCTATAAGACCAGACTTCTCTTAAATTGTTGGAAAAGGTCAGGCAAACAGTGTTGCATTGACCTAGGTAATTTTTTGTGACCTTTAACCTGAACCTTTTTATTTTGGTATATGGATGTACTGATATTTTGTTTCTATACCTCTCCAATGTGAAGGCCTCCCATGTTCATGTAAATAATTCACTTTTAATGTTTACATAAATGCTCAAAAATATCTGAAAGAGCAATATTGAGATATACTCAGATGATCTGGGACTATTTATTTGATAATGTCATTGTATACATATGTTTTATGCTGAGTATCTTATGTGATTATGACATTGCTCTTTGAAACTGCTCTTTCTAAATAAAAAATTTAAAAAAAAAAAAAAACATACCAGGTTAAAATCCAGATCAGTGCTGATTAAATTACAGTAAATATTGTTTTAGAAAAAAGTAGTTGTTCATAAACACCAGAATCTGTCTTAAGGAGTTTACCTCTCAGCTGGTTTGTAGGCCGTCTGCATAATGTTCTCGTCTCATGTGGGATTTCCTTTTTCTCTTTATTTTGTCGTCGCAAAACTCCATTCCGTTAACATTCCAAATTTCAAAGGTGCCGCATTGAAGCTACATAAGATCATTCCTACTGTACATGTCATTTTTAAGTATTTTAATCTCATCATATTGACTGAGAAACCTTAAGTGTAACACAGGGATACTCAACTTGCTTTGCTTGGGGGCCACTTTTGCAAAATGACAGGAATAACAGCCCTATACATGTGTATAGGATTTAAGGACATTTCTAGAATTTTAGGACATTTCTAGGAATTCTGGACATTTCTATGATTTCAGGATGTTTCTGGGATGTAAAATCTTTCTAGGATTTGTAGGATTTTAGAGAATGTTTCTAGGATTTCAGGATGTTTATAGAGTTTTAAGATGTTTCTATGATTTTAGGATATTTCTAGGTTTTAACAAAGTTTCTTAAGATTTCCGGACATTTCTAGGATTTCAGGACATTAGAGACTTAGCTAGGACCTCTGTCTGCACTTTTTTTTTGATAAATAAAAAAGAAGGCTTGGAAAAGTCACAGCATTAGCAAAATTCATTAATGGTTTTGGAAAAGTCATGGAATTTTGTTGTGTGAAATGTGATGTTAAATAACGGCAAATAATTAGCATTTTAGGACATTAAAGGCTTAGCTAGTAGCTCTGTCGGGGCGCGGGGCATCCTCCACTGGCACTTTTTTAATATAAAAGCTCTATTTTGATGCTTTTTTAAGCACTCTGGCCACTTTGGCACCGTATGTAAACCAAAAGTACAGAAACAGTTCCCAGTGTGAATTACTTTATTTTTGTTATATATAAGAAAATAGTTTGGGGCCACTCGGCACCCTATCAGGGGCCAGATTTGGCCCGCAGGCTTTAAGTTGAGTTTCACTGTTGTAACACATCAGATGCATACAGTTATACTCACTTTACTCCACTCATCAGTTACGTTGCTGTTCTAAGACCTCAGATCTCATCTGTTTCTATTTTGTCTATTTGACTGTAATCAGTGCATGTTTTATTGATCTGTGACAAAGAATAAATGGGTTTTACTATCGTCTCTTAACAATGAGCCTCATGCAGCAACATTCTCTTAAATTTATCGTATATTTTCTCTTAATTTTCTGCTAAGAGCAAACTTAAGAGAAGTCACCTCCAGATGCACCAAATGTTCTTAACCATCCAAATTTTCTAAGATCCAGTTGTGCTCAACAATGAATCCCACTTAATCATAAGTCACCTGTTAGCACAGGTAACACCCCCTAAATGCTATATAAGTGTGTGCTGTGTGCAAAGAGTCTGACACATGCACAAGAAGTGGAGAGGTGCCCCCCCCCCCCCCAAAAAAAGTTAAAATTTACATATTGTTAAATAAAGTAATTGTGCTTTTTGTAGAGCGTCAGTTCTGGAGTTACAAGAAATCAAAAACCCATCAATGACAAAACATTTGCTGTGTCAGCAGCAGAGGTGGAGGAAGTATTTTGTGTCTTGATTAAAAGTACTAATACCACACTGTATAAATACTACTTGCAAAAGCCCTGCTTTAAAAATGTCACCTAAGTAAAATTACATAAGTACAATCAGGAATGTATTAAGGTAATAAAAGTAAAAGTACTCACACAGAAAAGTTTAAATAAATCTAAAAAATCTAATTATTAAATTAAATAAGCATGTTCTCATACATAAATAAGAGAAGCTGGAACTCTTCCTGAAAAAAAATCATCTAAACAATAAGAAATATTTGTCTAAATAATCTAATGTAAATAATCAACTAATCGTCTCAGCTTCATTTGTATAATTTTATAAGATTTGTGTGCAAAAAATTAAATTCATAAGGTAACCAGTAACTAAAAGTTGTCATTGATATAATAATTGATGTAGTTTAATATACTTATTTAATATAAAATAAAGCAAAAATTCCTTAGATTAATAATAATAATAATAATAATAATGATAAGACATGTTTTTCCTTGCACTGGGTATGACTTTGTGGCCTGTGAAAGCAAAATGTTTTTGTCTTTTCTTGGTAAGAGTGCTCTTGACCGGTCGCAAATGTTCTCTTACCTAAGAGACGAGGGAAAAAAAATAAGAAAACAGTGGTGAAACCCCAAAAATCAATGGGTGCAAACAAAATAAGAACAAATCGTTGATACACAAGCAAAAATAAGAGAACATTTGTTAATGTATTGTTTCCCGCATGAGGCCTAAAGTCACTGTGAGAGCGACTGTATTACAGAGGTGAAAAATATATAATTGGTCATATTGGTATAATTACTCATATTAATGTTAAGCTTTTATTAAAGATTTTCTTGTTGGCAGAAGCTGAATAATGAAGCGCGTGTTGAGAGAAATTTGCAGTTAATGGATGCAATAAATGTTCAACAAAAACAAAACAGTCCATTATTTGTTGATTTGTTGCAGATGTAGTTTATGGGGACAGTGTTTACATAGATTTCACCATAAAGACTGCAAGTTTGTTGACCCGATGTTTAAATGCATGGAGGCACTGAAGGTCATGTCACTATAGGACACACTGAAGCATGATATATACTATGACCTTCAATAACCTACATTCTCCAGTGGCCACACTGCAAAAACAAGTGGTTCTCTAAAGACACATACATTTAATTATAATAATTGAAATAATAATAATAATGAAAATAAAATAATGATAATAATTTTTTAAAAAAACTTAATTTGTATAGCACCTTTCTCACAAGAACTGCAGAAAGAAAGAAATTACATGCACCAAGTGCCTCTGTGCACTCTCAAAACTTCTGGTTTTAAGTTTGATCTATACATGTTTTAGCAGATTAACACCAATTTAAGATGACATGTTTTGTTTCCTAACTTTAATACAGACTCTCATTCCACTACTTGTCCGTCTTATTGGCAAATATCTCATCCAACAAGCTAAAGTGCTTCAAATTGCTCCAAATATCCACTTTTGAATTATAGTATCTCTTTGACTCTGTTTCTAAGATAACTACAAACAAAAAAGCTATTAAGAGCTCTCAAATAATAAACATTTATATTTGATCAAAGCAAATAAAGTGTATATGTCTTGGTTTAAATCTCGCTCATATACAATTTGTTTTTTGTTTTATGTTGTGTTTTTTTTTTTTTGTTTTTCTTTTTATGTATTTTAATGTTTTTTAAAGATATGGTACTAAAATGTTATTCAGTGTTAATGTTAAATCAATGTTAATTAATTATATGCCTATACAATGTACTGTATAATTTGAAAAATTGTCTATAAATTAAAGAAACAATTAAAATAAAAATTAAAAAAAAAACATGTATGTGCGCTGGCCCGCCGACAGGGGTAATTGACCCTGGGTTCAACCACTGAATATAATCAAGTACAACCATTTATTCACTGACTCATATCACTGTAAATGTGATTAATGCACTTGCATGATGACGCCTTTTTTTCCCATGAAAACACATTTTAACTTGTTATCTGATACCTCAACCCCCCCACACTTACTGTGAAATGGTTCGGTCCATCTGACATCGGGTCAGGGGTCAGAGAAGCACAGAAATCACAAGAGAGGCAAGCTGTAGCTTAAATAGGCAAAAAAAAAAAATATGCATCACCCAAAATCAGGACCCCCAAAAGTAAAGCCGGGATGCGGAGATGACAAGAAAATGAAAGAAGAAGACAGAAAAAGGCCAAATGTCTGAAGAAAAAGTGTGAAGAAGCAGCAGGTGTGTCCGGCGGAGGAGTTACTGATGTTATAAATAAAACCCGCTGTAGCAGGCTCGGCATTAAAGTTAGCCAGAATATACAGATATCAGATTAAAGTAGGTGACATAAGGCGTCCATAGGTACCAAACATGTCATGCTGTCATGTCGGGATGGGGGGATAGTAACGCTCCAAAGTTAAGCTAATTTTTGGCGAGGGCGAGAGCAGCGTTAGGGACTGTTCATTATTTATGAGTGTGGTGCAAAACAGGTGAGGTGCTTCAAATATTTTTTAAGCAACATGGAGGGGGTTATGTGTTTTGATTTGCCCTGGGAGCGGGGGGGCGGGGGTCAGTCAACTTTAAGAAGTTGTGTGTTTTAAGGTATGTTTTCTTTAAAAACTGTAACGTGGTTATTAATGGTAAAGGCGGGGTCACGCATCATTTTTCTAAAACTTTTACTAAATGTTCTAAAAAAAAAAAAATTGTTATATAATTACCACCACCCCTCCCCAGTGTTTCCATCAAAAGATTTCAGTATAATAATAATGATAATAATAATAATACATTGTGTTTATATAGCACTTTTTTTTCGGTGAAGGTTGGACCTGAACGTAGCTGCGGTTTACTCTGGTTGAAATCAGGGAAAGTGGAGTAAGTTTAGATGTGAGACAACAGATACGGATATTCATCACCCCCAGCACTTAGTTTTTACTGTGAGGATTTAGTGTTTTTGATTATTTTATTATATTTTATTAGAGGCATCTTTTTGGGGTCCGTGCACCAGCTGTGATTACTGTTACCCCACAGCAGCATCTGTTCAGTGATGTTGTATCTTCCTTCTTAGAATGTACTAATTTTAATATAATGAAATATAGTTGTTAATTAAATCTAAATAATAATAATATAGATTTTTTAAACATTTTTTATATTTATTTTTATTTTTAAAAACTATTTATAATACTAAATATTATATAGTATATAATTAAATATAATAATTTACAAATTTTCTGTACTAATTTCACATATTGAGAAAATATAGATAGTATGTCCCTGTTTTACCATCAAATATCAGTGGTCAGTTTTTGATCTGTGAAAAGCTTCAGTGTTTGTGTTTCCACCTGAGGTCTTTCTGAGCTCTCATCACAGAAAAGCTTGTACTTTGACCAATTTACCTTGAGGGAACCTTTCGTGAAAGACAAATCTGAGTCACTGTTTGTCCATCAAGAGTGAATCATACAAGTTTGTCTGTCTCTGATTGGATGAAGGACATGGTCCCCTACATAGCTGAAGGACATAAAGCCCCCCCTCCCCAGCAGTGCAAAGAACAACATTAGTAGGCTGTGGGATTCTCTCGGGTAAAACATTTTGAAAATCACAGTGAGAGCAGTGCAGCAGCAGCACGTGGGAGTCTGAAAGGGACCACAAAGAAGAATTGTCTCTAGAGCTGAATTGAGACTGGATACAGGAAAACTCAGAATTAAACTTACATAGAGCAAATTGCAAACAATTGAAAAGCGTTAAAAAACAACTCACAGAGAGGAGGTATCCACGCGCACAATGACTCACGATGTTTTCTCACCTCTGCTGCTGCTCCTATCTGTGTTTTGGACGTCCCACGGCTGTCTGCAGGACACCGCTTCAGCCTACAGATTCACCGGAGCTGTGTGTCGCCTCACCTACCCCGCGGCCGCTGTGTGTGAGTGGAATTTTGACCCTTTTGTGGTATTTACACTTCGAAGACTTGCATCATTCATGTATTTAATCAGTTTACCCATGAATCCTTTGCTGCCCAGTGAATGAAAAAACCACTAAAGTGATTGAGGCGGCGTTCCAGCACGCCAGGTACCCAAGTGTGAAGGGAGAGAAATCCCTGCTCATTATCGGCACAGTCAGATATGGCCTGGACAAGTAAGTGGACACGCACAACCTCACACAGATGGACACACAAAATGGCAAAACATTGTGTAATTTTTCTCCATTGACTCACCCAGTTTGGAGATTCACAACCTGTCGATTGGTCGGAGTACATTTGAACTGCACCCAGGTAAAGGTATTGCCTTGGAAATAAGCAACGTGTCGGCAGTCTTCAGAGGGAACATCCAGTACGGATACGGCAGCTGGCTGTGAGTCTGAGGCTCTTTTTACACAGAGATGTCTGTCCTGTCTTTATTCCTTCTTTGCATTTTTACACACAACCAAACGATAGCGGCATCATCCCGCTCAAGTGTGCAATTATACACTGCATCCCGCAGTCAAAAGAGCAGTGATGCACGATAATGATTTTCGTATCGCATTTTGGTAAGAGACAGTCATTTTCAAAAGCAGAATTAATTTCATTTTTGTATTTTGTGTTTTTCCCCCTCTTATCTTCTAATGTCAACTTGAATTGTACAAAAATAATGGCAAAATAATATTATGTTTGAGTTATAATGGAACTATAGAGTGGAAGATTCCCCAAACTGTCAGGAAGCAGCAGCTACAGAACAGTCCCTAAGTAACGGCTCTGTTGCGATCTCTGCAGATTTACATGTTGTTCTGCTTGTTGTTGGAAGGAATCAAACATCAGATATCAGTTTATTCTTTCAGCATAACCGAGCTGGAAACTCACTACACCTGGACTCAAACCGCATCCAGCGAGTCCTCTCATCATGTCCTCTCATCATGTCCTCTCATCATGTCCCCGTCACACACACGGAGCAGAAGGAGGGAGGGGGGGAGACGGCGGCTGCTTACACCGGTGTTCAGCGGTTACTGTGAGCAGCGAGCGTGCTAATAAATGACAGTATCTGGACCGGGTCGAGACGTTTTGGTGTCCTAGAAGAGATTGGAATCACCTGTTGGACAATGAGAGCGGAGCAGACATTCGGAGACACCGGTGGAGACACTGGTGAACAATGAAACCGGAGCCAACAATCAGAGAGAAAAAGAGCGGAGTGGACACCGGAGGAGACACGGGCGGATCGGACACGGGCGGATCGGACACGGGTGGATCGGACACGGGTGGATCGGACACCGGTGGACAATGAGAGGATCAGTCAGCATCAGTAACTCATCCCCGACTTTCTCTTTCAGTCCGCTGCGCCGTCAGGTCTCACAGTACAGTAGTAGTCCTCTCCTCCCGTCACCCTTGGACCTTAGATCGTCTTATTCGTCTGTTTTTGGACGTGGAAATGTTGTTTTATTGCATAACTTTTGATTTAATTTGATTTATTTACATTTCGCTCAAAAATATCGCTTAATTTTTATTTTGGCCAGTAATCTTTTCTTTTTTTTTGAGCGCACCCATGGTCACGTCTTTCCAGGTTTATATTTTACACAGACCTCATTTTGGTGCTTTCCTAACTCATAGGTGAGATAACGCTGTTCCCCTTTCTGTAATTGAACATTATAAACAGAATATCAAGGCGGCATATTCCTGCCTCGAACACACTGTAAAACCAGCACATGTTAAGGGGCTGTTCGCTGGCATTGAAATAATTTTTGGGGGGAGAGAGAAGCTTCCCTGCCTTTGTGAGGACATAGTTTACATTGGCCTCAAAGGCCTCTAAGTTTAAATGTTGTTTTAGTTCATTATTCTCCCATAGTTTGTCACTGGGTAGATTTTGACAGGTTTGTTTTGGTAGAGTCAACACTGAAGTGAAGATAAGTGTTGAAAGTGTAAGTCAACAGTTGGGGGTTATTACAGGAGACCTGAGGGCCGTCCCACCAAGAAAGATCAATGGGTTCAAAGCCAGAGTTTTCCATACGCTATTTTAATGTTCCCCTTTGGAGGTGCAACACCTTTGCAAGACAGTTCAAAAGGTTCTGAGAAAGCGTTTGAGTGAGCGGAAAGCTGGTGTTTAAAGTGTTAGGAAATCACATTAATCACATTAAATGTCTGTGAAACAATGAGAGCAATACAGTAATTCTTCTCTGTGGATTTCCTGTTAAATTTGAGTTTCTGCTCTTTAAGCCACTGTGGCATCACTCACCTCCTACAGCGAACATTTTCCCAGTCAATTGATTTGTATTCATTTGTATTTTTTTTCCATCTAGTGTCAACGTTGCACACTCAGTCGAGTTTGAAATTGAATCTCAGATTGATCTTGGAATCAACCCCAAACTATGTAAGTACCTTCTTTTGTATTTGTACACAGGGACTGAGGCTTGATAAGAAAAACTGCAGTACAAACAGTGCTTGGATAGTATCTGGTTTTTGCTAATGTGAGTTCATACTTTTTTGTGCATGCACACCAGTATCTGATATTCAACACAGGTGCAACAGAGCCAAAGGTAAACAGTGGCAACGTGCATTGAAATGGATTCACTAGGATTTACTCACTATTTCAGAAAATGTAAATCAAATTGATGAGTACTAACATGAACGTCATTCAGATTATTTTAAAAACAACCCAGTTGGCTTAAATTACGCTGAAGATTTGACATTGTTTCATTCATTTGCATTATCTCTGCACTTAGTGAGAACAGGTGACTTAATTTGTCTTCTGGTATTTCTGTCTCCTCTGTCAGACTGCGGAAAAGGGAAGGTGGCTGCAGACACATCAGACTGTTACCTGAATTTTCACAAGCTGCGTCTGCACCTGCAGGGCGACAAAGAGTGAGTCACAAAAATAAACCCTGATGGGCTGTCCAACAGCAGAACAGAGGAAGACATTTCTTTACATAACTGATGTGCGACTGTGTTTGCTGTTGTTGTTCAGACCAAACTGGCTGAAGAAGCTCTTCACCGACTTCATCACCTTCACTGTCAAACTGGTCGTAAAGGGACAGGTGAGGACGAGGGACACGCAACTTTCACTCATCAGTTTTCAGCCTGGCAGTGAGAGTGAATTTTAACTACATCACAACAAACTGACCGTTATCTTGTTCACTTCTTCTCATAGTCAAAGGTGATAAATACTGTGGTAATAATGAGTCTGTTCTCCAATGCAGATTTGTAAGGAGATCAACAAGCTGGCAAATATTCTGTCTGACTTCATTCAAGACACAGCAGGTGTGTTTGTGTGTGTGTGTGTGTGTGTGTGTGTGTGTGTGTGTGTGTGTGTGTGTGTGTGTGTTTTTATGTGTTTTTGTGTGTGTTTGAGAGAGAGGGGGACCAGTGCTCCGTGTGTCTATATATTTGACCAAGAATTGAATGTGAATCCATTAATTAAGTTGATCTGATATTTACACCTGTTTTTTTTATATGTAATGTGTCTAAACATGTGTGTGTGTGTGTGTGTGTGTGTTCACAGAGCAGTTCCTCAGTGATGGAGACATCAGTATGAACATTGGTGTAACTGCTGCTCCCGTCATCACTGCTAACTACATAGAATCATACCACAAGGTAAATAATACCTGCATGTACAACCAAACACACACAAACAAAACTTCTGTGAATGACGGTTTTACATGATTGTTTTACTTTGCCAAAAAAAAATGGTTTAAATGGTTAGAAAGAGAAAATGTCATCTTTGTCGAACATTGGTAATTACAGGGTAGTTCAGGGATACGCAACCTGCTTTTCTTAGGGGCCACTTTTGCAAAATGACTGGAGGCCAGGGGCCAGCCCCAAACAAGTTTCTATGATTTAAGGACATTTAAAGGATTTTAGGACATTTATAGGATTTTGGGGGGGGCACTTTTGTTATGTGAAAGGAGACCAGGGGCCAGTCACAGAAGTCCCATGCATGTTTCTAGGATTTTTTTATGATTTTAGTACATTTCTAGGATTTTCTGACCTTTCTAGGTTTTTAAGATGTATCTCTGATGTTACGACACTTATAGGATATTAGGACATTTCAAGGATTTCAGGACATCACTGGCTTAGCTAGACCCTCTGTCAGGGTTGCGGGGATCCTCCACTGGCACCTTTTTTGATAAACAAGCTTTATTCTGATCTATTTCATGCACTGTGGCTCCTTATGTATACTAAAAGTACAAAAGCAGTTCCCAATGTGAATAACTTTACATTAAAATTATGAATCACAAAATGGTTGGGGGACCAACAGGCACCTTACCAGGGTCAGATTTGATCCGCGGGCCATAAGTGAGTATCACTGTAGTACTTTATGGGTTACTTTGCTGTAGTACATCATATGCAATAGCGTCCCAGCTGCCTGCTCAATAATTGTTGCACACTTTATTTTGAGTGGATATTAGTGTTCGGAGTTTCACAGTTCACACTGAAGCGTTTGCGTCGATAAGAATCTCTTTGTTTTGGGAATAAAAGCTCATATTACTTTCTCTCAGTTCATCCCTCAACTTTTCTTTTTCTATAAATCTTCCAGGGTCTGACCAACTACAACAACACTTCTGCTGTCATCACTGACTCTGTTTTTCACCCCAGTCAGCTGACTGAACACAGGATGCTCTATTTTTGGATCTCAGGTCAGTCGACATTGAATTGTCTTTAAAAAAAATTGGAAGTTCAGGTACAAAAAAAAGAAAAGATACATGGAATTTAATTTAGTTTTTGCTGTTATGGCCGGTAAAACATTTAAAGTATTCTGTGGGCATATTAAAGCAAAACCATGAAACATAAAGCATGAATTATTTCATAAATGCATACCTTGACACTTCTCCTGTATGATTGCTAAGAAGCGACAGCCAAGCAGTTATCTAAATTCTCTCTCTGTGATAAAGAGATTCATTTGTACTTCAGCTCTTGTGTCGTATAGCTTCACTTTGTGTTTAACCCCAGACCAGGTCTTAAACCCTATGATTACTGCTGGCCACCAAGATGGTCGTTTCCAACTCAACGTGTCTGGAGCAGAGCTCGCTGTAAGTACGTCTCTCTCAGATATGTCGGGGTGCATTTTACATCACACACACACACACACAGACATGGTATCTTGTTTTGAACTGATTGATTAGAAATCTGGTCACAGATGTTCAAATTTGAATTGTTTCTGTTTAATATCTGGTTGAATTTTGCATTATAGTGTTTGATGTGATTTCAGGAACTTTTCAACACCGATCTCTCCGCTGCCATGCCTGAATTTATTAGAAAGGTAACGTCTTCGTCCCCGCACACTTCCACATACAAGCACATGCATGTTTGTGCAGTGAAACCCGTTGTTTTGTGTCTGTGTGTGTTCAGTGTTTGCTGGAATCAGATTCTCCAGAGCTGAGAGTCTGGAGTTCATCTGTTCCCCGCCTCAACACCTCCACCCGGGGCACCACCGTCTGGGCGAGGGCCTCCGGGCAGCTCCACTGCGGGAGTCAAGGCACACCAACACTCTTCTTTCAAACGGTATTTTGACACTTTTTTTGTGACAGAATATTTTCAGACATCTAGTTGAAAGTTTAGGAAACAGATATTGTGATGAGCGTTGACTTGTTTTGATGCATCCCGCAACATCAAATTCTAGACATTAGTTTCTTATGTTATGTTCAGGCACCTATCACAAGCATTTAAACCTTTGAAAACCTAAACAAATGGGTTTGATTTCTTTTGAAGACATAAGTAAAAACGCATCAAGCAACCTGGCAAAAATATCTCCTAAAAATTGCAAGAAATAAGGAAAAAGCTGAAAAAAGAAAGGAAAAAAACAGAGAGAAAAATCTTGGTATTTTAGTTATAATCATAGACTATAAGACCATTTACCTTTTTTTTCACTTTTTAATTTTTTTATGAATTACAGAAAAAAAAGACAGAGAAACTTGAAAAACATTTAGAAAATTATTATTATTAATTATTTAATTATAGATTTAAGGTTAATGACATTTACATTTTTTAACTTCTTTCAAGCCATTTCTTTTTTTTTTTCGACCAATTTTCTTCTCATTTTTGTATTAATTCCAGGTAATTTTCCTTTTACTAATTCGTGGTAATTCTAATTTTGGTTAATTTCATTTGAAGTTCATTGCCTTACATGTTATTTGATTTGAGATCAATTTGCTCAGGTTTCAAGAGGTGAACTTAAAAAAAAAAAAAAAAAAAAAAAAAAAAAAAAAAAATTTATACAGCCCATGTCCCAGTGTAAAGGTCATGTGAGTTCCTGTGAGGGCAGAGTCTGTTGCGATTATTTCGGTGTTTCTCTGTTTGTTTTTGATATCTAGGATGTGTCCATTGACGTCACAGCGTCCTACGCTGACAAGAAACTCTTCCTGCAGGGTAACGGTCAGAGTACGTACTTTTTCTTGTTGATTTATAAAGGACCTTACTGAGCTTTGAGCGACCTGCCTGCACAGTTCAGGCTGCAACATTTGCACAATTATTTTCAAGTCCATCTGAAATAAATACATCACAGGCTACATACAACAAAAGGAGACTAAATATAGTTTTTGGTTTCATGACAGCACTGTCTCATCTTGGCATTAATCAGTCAGACAGCTGTTGGTTCTGCATTAACCAACTATTCTTATCCAAAGTCGTCACGTTGCCACCTTGCAGTGGACTTCTGTGTCTAAATATTACACTCTAGGTATCCTTCTGCGTCTGCTGATGATGTCCCTGGATAACACCTCCGTGATGTCAACACAAGCACATGGTGGGATTACGCTACACGAGGTTATGTTTAGACAACAAAAGCACACGGCGACCAACTCCAGGATGTCGACAAAAGCACATGCTGGTATAGATGGGCAGGTTTAGGCAACAAGGGCACGGAGGGTTAGGTGTAGAAGAAAACATCATTCAGACTGGAAGAAAGTCTGGAGTTTGATCCACCCACCTTCTTGCTTCTAATATTATGTCGTTACCAGCAGCGTTCTAACCTGACGCCATTAAGCAGCGTATCATGCAGACGCAATAGGTTTTGTTTGGTCGTGTTCTCAGCTGACGCAGACCGTCTGTGCATCATGCTGCTGCAGAAGATGCCATCTGGACATCCAGCAACACGACAAGTCGTGTTCTGAGTTCACGCCAGCCAAACAAGTATTACGCTGCTGCGGCAGGTGCCAGCCAGCTGTCCGGTGGCATTTAATAACGCCGGGAACTGTTCTGTCTGGCCACGCCCTCAACGGCATATTGTGGATACAAAAGGTTTGGCGCCGAAAGCTCTGCAAAAACGACAGTATTTGACAACCTGGGTTGAGACAAGGCTACATAAATTATCTGGTCTGAAGCAGTTTTTTTAAATCCACCACTACATCAAGTCCAAGTCTTACGCCATGTCCCGTGCATGTTGTGTGATGGTGATCCTCTTTTCCTCACCAGAGTCTCTGTGTTACAAGCTGAGCTGCTCATACAAAATCAAAGGGTAAGATTTTCATTTGAGCTCACTGGGTTGGGGTCAGTTTTGTAAAAAGTAACTTTTTGTCATGATTGTTGAGAGTGTCTCAGTATCCTGACAGGATATTTGAAACAGATGATGTGTAAAACAAAATCAGTGCTCCTAAAGACATCTGAAAGAATCCCCTGCACCAGTTTCTTCAAAATAAAAGCATTACCCAGAATGGTTACACACAACATTTGGCACAAGAGCTGCACAAATTGAACCGTGACTGTTGCCTCAACAGTAAAATATGATGCATTTTTTAATATATGTTTGTTTTTCTAATAGTAGCTAGAAAACACAAAGGTTTAATGAAAGAACACAAAAAGATTTTCCCCTCCCATTTTTATTATTTTCATCCATGTTGCTTGTTAAAATGTTGCTGTTGTTTTAAAGTTGGATTGGATTTGTTCACTCATTTTTCTCTCTGCAGCTGTCAGATGATGTACAGTCGGAGTTTGTAAGAGAAGCTGTGGAGAAGATCGGTGTTCCTAAAGTCCTGTCTGGTAAGGACAAAAAACTGTATAAGACCTGACTGAAACTGTTTTGGGGTCAGTGGAAATCCAGGGCTCAGCTCTAAAACCTCTCAATGAGTTTTGGACTCTGTGTATAAATCCGCGTAACTCATCTTGCTTTGCTTTGGGGGCCACTTTTACAAAATGACTGGAGGCCAGGGGCCAGTCACAGCAGCCCCATACATGTTTTTAGGATTTCAGGACATAGGATTTTAGGCTGTTTCTCAGATTCTAAGACCTTTTTCCAAATTTTAGGTGGTTTTTCAGATTTGGGGATATTTATAGAATTTTTAGGACATTTCTAGGATGTAAGGACATTTTTATGATTTCAGGACATTTCTAGGATTTAAGGACATTTTTATGGTTTTAGGATGTTTTTAGGATATTAGGCCATTTCTGGGATTAAAGGTCATTCATAGGATTTTAGGATGTTTCCAGGACTTAAGGACATTTCTAGGTTTTTGTGATGTTTCTAGAATTTCAGGACATTTCTAGGAATTTAGGACATTTCTAGGATTTTTAGGACATTTACAGGATTTCAGGACATTAGAGGCTTAGCTTGGACCTCTGTCAGAGGCACTTTTTTGGATAAACAAGCTCTATTTTGATGCTGTTTTGTGCCCTCTGGTTTAGTATCCTCTTATGGATACTAAAAGTACAAAAACATTCCCCAGTATAAATCAGTTTATTTTTATTGTGATTAAGAAAATGGTTGAGGGGCACCAGGCACCCTATCGAGGGCAAGATTTGGCCTGCGGGCCATACATTTAGTATTACTGCTGTAATGTTTGCATGTATGTTGCATTATGATTCATTTAAGTCCAGTTGTGTTTTTCTGTAATCGTCTTTTTCAGTTCTGGAGGTCGAGCTCACCAGGCTGCTCAACAAACAGGGAGTTCACTTATTTGACATCTTGAACCCTGAGGTGCTTCCTCGGGATGTGAGTGTTCACTTGACTTTTTTTCATATTATTAGGCGCTCCTATTTGTGTTTTACTTCTTACTCACATCTTCTTACATCCCTCTTTGTGCTGTAGGGTTACGTCTTGATTCAGATGGATTTCGGTTTCCCTCATCACCTCCTGGTTGAGTTCCTCAGGAAGACAATGCAGGAAATGGGCAACAATTCAGACCTGTGAGCCAGATTTCATGTTAGTGGCTTGCATGACATTTCAAATATATAAAATTTACCTTTCACAGTGATAATCATCACGTTTTTATAGCCACAGAAAACATGCTCTGTTGCATTGTAGTCGCATATTTTGATTTTGACCATTTTTATGTATTTTAACCATCATGTTTAGTTATAAGAACTTGCTGGGCTCTTTTTGTAAACAAGCTTGTTCTCATTTCCACTGATGACTCACTGTGATGAGTGCATGGCACCAAATTTAGAATCGGATAAAACATGCAAGTGTTCATTTTTAAATGTGTAAAATGTGTAAATCACTCACTTTATTTTTTTGGTTATGTAAAGATAGAGACTAAGCATTTTTTTATATATATATCAACAGATATGTATATTTATCCTTTGTTCTTTGTGGGGTTTGGGGTGACTAAGGAAGGTTTTTCTTTATATTATAAATGATAATAATTTCAGTTTTGTAAATGCAAAATTTGTTAAAGTACAAATGATTCCGTTGACATCAGTTGTATCAATCTCACTTTAAATCACTGACAAACAAAAAGCACAGAAAGGCACAGAAATGCTCATTTAAATGAAAATAAAATTAGTGACTATCTACCCAAATATTCACTGATTTCCTTATTTAATCAAGAAGTTTAAAAATTAAAATGGGGATTGGTTTTGGACTTTTACAAATTAGATTCAGAATACAGAATGAAGATTTTACAATCAATTTAAAAAATCTAAATCTGCAAATATGCAAACAATTTGCAAATTCAAAATTTATATAGATAAATAGATAATATGAATACTATATTCATAATTATATATTTAATGGCGAAATATATACATTTTTTTAAAATAATATTTGTCTTTTTTTCCTAACACATCGTCTTTGGCTTTATTTATTTTTTATTTTTTAATTAATTTTGTTTTATTGTTTTGTTAAGTAATTTTTTGTACTCTTTACAGATTTCTTAATTTTGTTGCTCACTACCCCATTCCTATGTTTTTGAGCAACTGTTTTATGCGAAATGAACTAAAAGCCCATCTCTTAAAAACGAATTCCCCAAATACAAGCCTGATGAGTTCAGCGATTTCAGCAGATTATTTCAAGTTTTACGGTAAATGCAGGTTTTTGGTTTTTTTTGTTTGTTTGTTTTGGTTTGTTTTTTAGGCTTTATTTTAATATCTCGTCAGTGCGTCTCTGCTGACAGCGTGCGGCCGCGCGCGCTGCTCGGTGCACAGTAAACAACACTACGTCACTTCCGCTTCGAGGTTGACAGCAAAACAACAGAAGCAGGAGCGACTAAAACAAAACGTTTTTACCGAGGAAACATTTCCGAAAAGCAGACAGACAGAATGGAGGTGAGACACTATTTGGTTTTATTTTTGCGCTTTTTGACGGAAACGTTGACGATGAAACTGTTGTGTCAGTGACGGCGGAGATATTCAGGCTCAACACAATAGTAATATCCGTTATGTGTCCGTTATGTGTCCGTTTTGTGTCGTTCTGCTGACGTTAACAGCAGAGAAATAACTGCAGAATAAACTCATGTTTTTAAATACGGTTCAGCTGTGCAGACATATTGCTGCATAACTGGACGCACGTGTACAAGAAGCGGAAGGTAACAGTTAATTTGGGATATAAATAATGTTAAAAATGAATGAATGTGTCCTCTTGTTGTTATAATGCAATTATAGTGAAAACAATGGGATGATGAAACACAGTTTACCCGAGAGCCTGGTGGTTTTAGGGAGAATTTGTGGAATATTTTTTGTAACTTTATTCTTTTAAATGTTTAAATTGTGGCATTGTATTGTTAGGGAAGGCAGATTTATTTGTATAGCACATTTCGTACAACAGGGTAATTTAAAGAGCAATAAAATAATACATAATAAAGGATACAGATTTTTTTTAAGTAATATTAATTACAAGAAATTTTAAAATAAATTCAAATAAAATCACCATTAAAATAGCAGAAGTGCAGTCAAGATGGGCAAAGATAAAAATATAAAAATAAAATTATATAAACCCAGTTTAAAAATAAGTTTGAAGCCATTAGTGGATGATGTAGGCAGTGTAAAAAAAATCTGTACAAGACTAGTAGATGATGGCTGTCATGGAAATACCTTCTTCCCATTTATCACACTTTGTCACTTTCTGGATATTTGGTATATCATTTTTTTCTCTCTCTTTCTTTCTTTCTTTGAATCTGAATGATGGACAGGCCTATTAGCTTTAGAGCTTTACAATAGGCCAGTGATACTCAACTTATGGCCCAGGGGCCAAATCTGGCCCCCAATAGGGTGCTGGTTGAACAATTTTCACGAAATTAAAAAAAAATATATAATAAAATACATTAAACAGGGCAAAGACCTTCAACAAAGACCTTTAACAACTAAACAAAAACCATACACATATACAAAAAAAACCTACATACGACAACTACAACAGCTCATATTTATACCCCATACCAAACAAACAGGCTCAGCTCAACCTCATACCCAGTATATATACCGTAATTTAAAATAGCCAAAAAAAGAAATAAAATATTTTGTTTTCATAGCATCCTCATCCATTTCCCATCACAAAAAAAATAATAATAAAAAATAATAAATTCCTTCAGATACTGACCACATAACATACTTTCTGTAGCTTTTTTTCCCAAAGAAAAACAGTGTAAAACACATGAAAACCAAAACTCTCAAGCCAAGGGCTGAGCGTCAAATTTTTATGTACTCAAAGCCAATAATAAATCTCCCCATACAGTTTCTAACTGAGTAACTTTTTTTTTGCAGAACTTCTTACGCTCTGTAATATCAACGGTTCATTCTGTGTTTCAGGTGCTGACTTCACAGCAGGATGTGGAGGAGGTGATTCCCGTTGACTCCAACAACCACCAGAGCTGTGACGACAGAGAACCGGAGGAAGACCCCTCCTGCCTCCAAGAGGAGCAGACACATGGTGAGAAACCACATCTGTACATCGGTCCTCAAGAACTGCACTTCGTCATGGGTCTACTCTAGTGATACTCAACTTACTGGAAATTATTTTTGTACTATTAGTTTACATAAGGTTCCAAAATGCATAAAACTGCATGTCTTAAAGTCTGAGAAATGTCCTAAATTCCTAGAATTGTATTTTAAAAAATATACAGTAAAAAAATACTACAACAATAATGTATTTACAATGATGACAATTTTAACTAGGCTAATAATAATTAAAAGTCCTTAAAATAAAATTGTAATAAGAGGAAATATAAATTTAAATACTGAAAAAGAAAAGAAAATTACTACAGACCACAAACAATACAATAAAACTATGAAAAATGTACTATAAAAATACTAGTAGTATTGTCACAATTATGCACCGTGATGATTGGAGGGTAGTAAAGAGACATGGTTAAAAAATAAAGAAATAATGAATGAATAAGTGTAAACATATAAAGAGAAAAACAAAAATGAAGGCAAAGTATGGCAAAAGACAACAACAGAAATACAGAAAATAATACAATAAAATCATAAAAATGTAATGTGTAATTATGCTTTTTGTTGTCTGTCTCTGTGTCTCTTTTCCTGTCTCTATCTGCCTGTTTTTATCTCTTTATGTGTGTCTGTGCGTTGTCTCTCTGTCCCTGTCTGTCTCAGACACAGATAAGGACCACCCCAGGTCAGAGGGAGGAGTCATGTGGAGAGTGGGCGGTGGCCTGTTCAGCATGACACGAAATGTCGTTGGTGCCACCCTGGGCGGCGTTGCGTGGGTGGGAACTAAAAGTTTTGAGCTTACCAAGACAGCTGTGACCAGCGTGCCGGCGGCCAGCGCAGGACTGGTCAAGGGGAGCGTCTCCATGGTTACGGAAGGTGTCGGAGCAGTGGGATCTGTGGTGGCAAGTAAAGTCACACCGAGAAAGAAGGACAAAGCTGACTGATGGACAGTGTGTGTGTGTATGTGTGTGTATGGGGGGGGTCATGGAGGACAAGACACACAAACACTTGTGTCATTATTTACTAAAAGTCCCAAATGTGTGAATGTTCGACACATTCTTATCACAACTCGTTACATATTGGACTTCCACATCTACATATTACGCTCTAGGTATCCTTCTGCGTCTGCTGTTGAATTTCCGAGATGCTGCTACTGTGATGTAAACACAAGCACATGGTGGGACTACGCTGCCTGTGGTTATGTTTAGACAACAAAAGCACATGGCAACCAACGTCAGGACGTCAACAAACACTCATGCTGGCACGGATGGTTAGTTTTAGGCAGAAAAGGCACGTGGTATTTCAGACAGGAAGCAAACACCGGACTCCCACATGAAAGTCTGTGTTTTTTTTTTTTTATCTGTCCACTGCACCATCTGCTTTATAGGGACCTTTGTGCTCCTTATATAACATCGTAACTGTCAGCGTTTCAACCTGACGCCATCAGCATATCATGCTGCTGCAGCTAGTGCCGTCCGTCCATGCAGTGGTGAATTAAAACACTGCAAACGGTTTTGTTCAGCTGCATTCTCAGCTGACACCACCCAGCATGGTATTATAAAGCTGTGAAATGTGGCTTTTGGCGTCGGGATTTTATGCCAAAAGTACTGCAAAAGCGGCCATATTTGATGACTTTGGAATGAGAATGGGTAGGTATGTTTGTGTATGTGTGCATAATTAGTACAGCCATGCAGACACGCAGGCGTGTGTGTGGTTACATACATTAATGTGACTGTATGTGCACATACACATGTGCATATGTTCATGTACGTGCAGCAGCAGCAATATGCAAAAGAGCTGGTTGAAGTTGAATATAGCCACGATCAGCCCCGACGTCTCCTTCATCAAAAAAGTTGAATATCAAGTTATAACAGAGCAGTTTATTGCATGCAGAGGTCTGTGTGGTTTAACTGTAGCAGCCTGCTGTTATTTTAGGCGATTTATTGAAGGTAAACAGTGAACAGCTGTGTGTAGCAGCAACGCTCTCTGTTGCAGCGCTTCTCTGAGGCTGGGGATTTATCAGATCTTATTGCCTTCAATAAGAAACTGAAGAGGAAACTTTTTATAAAGCATAAAGCAGCAGATCATGTACAAATCACCCGTGTTCAGACTGATTTAATGGCTTTCTTCCTTTAAAATGTCCCTCTCTGTGCTGGTTTTGGTTAGAAGTAGTCACATGCATGGGTGTGTACAGTTGCAAGATGCACACACAGACACACGTACACATGCACGTGCATCTGCATGGCTGAGTTTACCACATACAGACACAAATACATATATGTGGGACTTGAAGTAAACAATTACATGAGTGTATTTTTGTGCACCTTCGTCTCTGTGACCCTTTAAACCCCCATATTATGTGTGTGTGATTGTGTGTGTGTGTGTGTATTGCAAACAAGAGCAAAATACCTCGAAAGCTTTGAATGGATTTTTATCACAGTTCTTCAGATTGAAGCGGTGTATTCACTCATGCAGCTACAAAGATATAAAAGCAGCTAGATGTCGGTCATGTCAGTTGAAAAATGCTCCAAAAGGAGGCACAAACATCAGTAGTGCAAAGGTGCAACACACATGCAGAGTTTAGCGATATATAAATGTCCTGTGGTGCATGGGAGCAACATCAACAGACAGTCACAACACCAGACCTGTCCCTAAATAAAAAAATTCTCCAATCAGAACTGAAAATGTTAATATTAAAATATGCAAACATGTTTAAAAGCTACAGATGAAGGCAGACAGCCTTTCACTCTTCACGGTAACAGGATCTAACATGAGTTAAAAGTATTTTTTTAAGAGTACTAAAACTATAGATCATCATTACTGAGTTTATTAGAAATTGTATTTGAGTTTGCATACATCATATGTCCCTAAGTGGTATACAGATAGCTCTGCTGGAAATTAAGACTGAAACATGAAAAAATTCATTTTAACAGTCTTGTGACTCTATGAAAAATTGTTCCCCAAAAAGTAAATAATGGAGGACATCAGGTCCTTTTAAAGACCAACAAAAAAGTAGTGCATAGCTAACATGATTTATTTTATTTGATGATGAGCCAGCAATTTCTATCATCTGTCATCAGTAATATGGACTGAGTCTGAATTTGCCTAAATTATCACCATCACACACACACCCTCTCAGATTATTAGCAATATAGCCAGCAGCTGCTGAAAATATGTCTGTTGACAGTATTTTTCTTACATGTACTGTACTGTTATTGTTTTTCAGATTTTATGTATTTTCATATTTAGTATTGCAATTGCGTGCATTTACTTGATATTATTTCCTCTGATGTGTGTGTATATTTGCAATGCACGGCTTGACCATCATCCTCACGACCAACCTATAGGTGAACTGGAGCCCATTTTAAAACATATATATCGGTGATACTCAGCTTTTGCAAAATGTCAAAAGGCCACGGGCCACTTCTAGCAGCCCAATATGTTTCTAGAATTTTAGGACGTTTCACAGATTATAGGATATTTCTAGGATTTCAGGACATTCCTAGGACTTTAGGACGTTTCTTCAATTTTAGGATGTTCCCAGGATTTTAGGACATTACTAGGATTTTAGGACATATCTAAGATTTTAGCACATTCCTAGGATTTCAGAACATTTCTTGGACTTAAGGACATTCCAAGGATTTAAGGACATTTCTTGGATTTTAGGACGTTCCTAGGATTTTAGGACATAAGGGGCTTAGGTTAGACCTCTGTCATTGGGTGCCTGGGATCCTCCACTGGTGGAGTTTTTGATAAACAAGCTGTATTTTGATGCTGTTTTATGCACTCTGGCACCTTATGTTTACTTAAAATACAAAAATAATTCTCATTTTATTTTTATTGTAAATAAGAAAATGGTTGGGGGCCCACCTGGCACACTGTTGAGGTCCAGATTTGAGTATCACTGATAAATGTGTTCCTCTTTGTACATAACATTTGGTAGAATACTATTTAACAAATGTTACAATCACATCTGTACCATTGTTCGCACACAATTGAATTTCTATTTAAAATCTATCCAAAATTGGAGGCTTCTAAGATTTTCAGTGTATGACACTTGAAACTGAAGAGGGTGATGTGTCACAGGGGAATATGTTTACAGCTGAAATTGGTTGTCGCTGTGAAACTACAGGCTTTAATGCTGTTGGCGCAGACGTTTGATTATTGTGAATTTGGATTTCCAGATTAGCCTGCAGTTTGCGAAATGTCAACCATTAAAACATGCACATGCACAAAATTATTAATATAAGTTCATCTGTTTAGGTTGACTCCCCAAATAGGATTGATGTCATGTAATTATAATTTCCCCCTGTTATGCAGAATGTGCTCAACTTCACAGCAATAACAGTTAAAAGTGATAGTTTTTTGAAGTGGGACTATATGAGATACTTACCTATAGTCAAAATTTGCAAAGAATTTAATAGCAAGTTACAGGATAATCACCTGATAAATAAGTGGCCAAAAAAGGTTCTCCTAAAAAGTGCTTTTAAAAAAATCTGTAACATAATTTTAAAAAACTAATAATAAGATTGATAAATGTAGTTTTCTGGACATTTTCCTTTGTTTTTGGATATTATCTTATAATCCCTCCCAGCTAATTTTAATGTCATTTTCCTTTTCTTTTTTACTGTTTATTTGCAATTTGCATTTTTTTCCTCATGTTTTCAAAATAAATCAAATTCCTTTTCTCAAGTTTCAGAGGTTTAAATGCTTGTAAAAGGTGTCTGAATGCAGCACATGAAAAGACTAACCACCGTAAGTATTTCATACAGCCCCACTTAAAAAATCTCAAGCTATCTCTTTAAATTTTCAACCTAACATGTAAATGTAGAAATGGAGTAGGTTAGTATCAGACTGTCAATATACGACCTTGACTGATATTTTTCTGCAGCGTTTTTAGGCCAAACTAGAGCAATAATGGCTTTTTTCATGGGTCCATAATTCTATGATTTTCTGGAATAAATTTCCTGGAAAGAACTATGTGATTAATTATTGGAAAATATATTCAGTGTTCAACTCATACACCTCCAGTTAATTATGAAATTCCAATCACGTTTGCGTCACCAATTATAGAAAGTCAGTACACAGCGGATCATGTGAACACTAAACTTAAACAGGTCTACATGTATGGATACAAAAGGGTTTTTTTTAACTGTAAATAATAACAAATATGTATTTTGGCTTTAACCTCGGAAACCTTAGCAAATTGGCTTGATTTCATCCCCCCAAAACATGAGCAGAAGGTAATGACAAACTTAACACGAAATTGCCCAAAATTTAGCAAGAAATTTGTAAAGTCACAAGAAAATGACTTGAAAATTCCACCTTCCCAAAACAGAAGAAAAGTAAAAATAAAAAAATAAAATGAAACTCTCAACATATATATATATACATTTTTTATATATATTTATTGGAATTAAAACACCATTTTCTGGACATATCTGATAATCCCCCTAAGATAATTTCAGGTCATTTCCATGTCACCTTTTACAGTTTTTATTTAACCTCATGTTTCTGAAAGAATTCAAGCCAATTTTCTGAGTTTAACTGCTTGCTAATGGTGTTTGAATGCAGCACAAGAAAACAGACATCGATCCAGCTTTAAACTGAGCTTTTCTTTTCAGGGAAATTCCTATTTTCCCTATAAGTAGTACCAGAACTAGAGTTCTTTCTAGAAAATCTCCAGAAATCATTTTGAAAAGACAGTTTCTTGAGTGTTAATTGTTAGTAGAGTTGAATCTGCATTTGTTGCTGATGTTGCTCTGTGTCTGCTGGGTGTCTTTTAACACAGGAGCCACAACAACTTGATAAGTTCTTGATTGTGGAGTGTCTCAGTTGGTAAAAAGACAAAAAAAAACCAAACATGTAACTTTCATTAAACGGAGGGGTTATGAAGAAAGACATAAAACATCTGAGTGATGGTCTGTGACATGAGGATAGGACTAATCTGTCCCTTATGATGTGATAGTATGGAGACTCTGTTTGCAACTGTATACATTTTGTAATTGAACTGTTGATGTGAACCTACATTTTTTATAAGAAAGAAAAAAGTCCTTCTATATTTGCTGCATGCCTCAGAGTGCTGTTTATCACACACATAGATTGTTGCTTTTAGCCAGAATTTCTTCTGTTTCTCCCTCTTTCTCTCTGGCTCTTTGTGATAGATTTAAACCTGAAGAATCTGACACTTTGCAGACGAAGCAATTTTGTGTATCATAGAATTATTTTTGCAAACCAGATGAGGCTGTGTATTCTGTAAAATAAAAACAGCTGTGTTTTCTGTCAAAAAGAGTCGTATTGCTGATTTGTCTCAAGGTGCTTCACAGTCTGACACCCTCCATCCTTACACCTTTAATTCCAGCTCGTTCTCATTCAGAAGTCATCAAATGTCGCCGCTTTTGGTGTAAGATCCCTGCAAGACACCGTCTGTGAAAACAACATTTTTAGATCCTTATTCAGTTTGATCTCTTCTTGTTTTTGTCTTAATCTTGTTTGATCAGATCATGGTGTGAAAATTGGGGCAAAAAATGGGAATATTAATGTTTGAAATTAACTTTTTAATATGATTAATATAAAAGGGGATAGGATTTGAGAAGTATTCACTTCCTCCTGCTCCTTTTCAGACATGAAATACTTGTATTTGTTTAGTGAATATGTCTGATGGGCTTGCTGGGGTCTGTTTATTCCTGCATGTATTTTGTTTTGTTCTCCTAATGTGTTTGGCATGTTTGAAATAAGGAACTATCTAAGCCAACTCAAGATAAATCACAAAGCTTCCCACAAAGTAAACAAACCTTATGGTCATGTTTCATCCAGGATAGTGAAGTTTCCTTTTTTGTTCTCGTTTCATTTTCGTGTATTTCATGTTTTATTTTGTTACTCACTCACTTGTGTGTTTCCCTCCTGTGTGATTAGCTGCTCCGCCCTGATGTCTTGCACCTGTGTCTCGTTGTCCCTTAGAGTATTTAGTCTCTTTGTCCTCTTTTCTCTGTCCCAGTTTGTCTTGTTCCCTGTTTGTGAGTTCTTCTGTGTGCTAGTTTCTTTAACCAGTTACTGCCTTTTTGCCCCTGCTTCTTTCTGCCTGGCTGATTTTTACTGAGTGTCCAAGTCACTGGATCAGTGTTCCTAAAAAACTTTTCTTATGAGTCATTTCTTTAAATAGAAGTAACGAGTTAGAAAAACTGGGAGTGACTTGTTTACATGGTTTGATTATTGAGTTTTATTTCCTGTTTGAAATAACACCAAGTGGAAGCGTCATAAAGGCTTCAAAGGTTTAAAATCTGTCTAAGTACATTAACAAAGACAAGAAATGTGATGATATGACAATAAGTACCCTGGGCAGGTGTTGGAATCTCATTGTTTTCATCTGTCGATGAAAAAATCGAAAAAAAACCAGCTGGATTAAAAATCAGTGAATCTGTGTAGTCCTGGAAACTGAGAGTCACCACTGACACCGGTTATATACTGTGGATGAAGCTGGTCTGTGAAAAAGTCTAAACCCTTTAAAACCTGATTGAATTGGCTTGAATTGGCACAAGAAACTCTAGGTTTCAAAGGGTTAATACATCAAGAAAAAAGTACTACAAAATAATATTGTAGAGCTACACAACAAACCAGAACATGTTATATAAATTCAATAATGAAAAAAAAATCAATGATCAAAGTAATCACTAAAAACAGGAAGCGTTTTGGTCTGTAGTGATGGTGGGCTAAGTGTCTGTTGTGGCAGTTCAGAGTCCACAGTTAACCACTCTGCACATCCAGTTTGATTTTGATTTTTTCTCTATACCAGTTCATCATACTAAAACTAACAACAAATTCTGATGTAATGAATTTGATTTTGTGCATCTATGAGGAAGTTAAGAACAAGATAGCATATGTTGTTACAATGACAAAAGTTGCTTACTATGACAGATTAATTTGACATCTAGTCATAACAAACATGAGTCATTATTACATAAAAACGTTTTGTCATGGCATGAAAATTATGTTTATATTAGAATTTTTCTCTTAATGATGAGAAACAAACTATTGTTTTGTCATGATTGCAGCAATACATTGTTACACAAGTCTGTCAAAACTCCACATTAGGCTTGGGCGGTATTGCAGTATTACAGTATACCAGGGTATTTGGAAATCCAGAAGGTGTGATATTCAATACCATCATAAATACAGGCACTCCTCTTGCTATTAAACTCACTGTATGTAGTGCACAGCATGCACCACAAGAGGTCAGTCTCCGGTCTCTACTGGTGGAACAGGCAGCTGAGCTGAAAGACACAGCGACACCTTGTGGTGGAGGGAGAAATTACAGGACTGTAAACAGCTGGTGGCCAACAGGCAGAGAGAGACTAGAGGGAATAATAGCATGTTTTTTACATCTAATGTGGTGAATTTAGGATTTATTTGGACCAAATGAACACTGGACTTACTAAGTAAATTACTAGCAAGAGTAAGAGTGTTGGTGAGTTTTACTCTTTTCAGTTTGAATGACGTGTGTTTTATGATGAGTTAACTAATCAAATAAGCTTCATCAGTCTTCCTTATCAGATAAAAGTTGAATTCAGAAGGTGAACAGTTGTATTTATCTGTTTAATAAGGAAAACAGGTGTGAGAATATAACTTTTTCTTAACATTTTGTGGATTTCTATTGACAATTTATTACTCTGAAAAGCTGAAAGTAAGTAGCGCACTCACCACACACCTATACTGTCGTATACCCCGGTGAAATTTCAGGAAGGTATAAAGTTATGAATTATTACATACCGCCCGGCCTACTCTGTATAATCAAACATGTTGCTATGATAAAGGATCAAACTAGGGTGTAAATCTACTAACTGTAGCATAAACTTGATGTTAAATTTATTATTTACATGATAAAGCCTTAAATGATCGAGGTGAACTGCATCTATTACCATAATGTGACTTTATTACGTCAAAAGGTACCTCAGGGGAGACAGGGTCAGAACTGAGGTAGCTGATTGGGGTTGGTGTTTGGTAGGTTGGTTGGTGGGTACAGTAGATACTAGATCTGCTTTGACTACATAATCTCTGCTCCGTGAACTACAACACTGTCCTTACTTGCTGGTTTCTGAAACCCATATTGGACGTCTATAAGTCATCAGTTGATTAAAGAAATGGGAGGAACGTCCTGTCCTCCACCAAAGAGTGTGAGAAGTTTCTCAGTTCTCTGGGGTGCAACACTGTTTTGTATCCGAGGAGGTTAAGAAGCGGCTGGCAGACGGTCTGAGTGTAAACCACCATGTCAAAGGACAACTTCACCCTCCAGTTCTCTGCATTAGCCGCAGAGTCCCGAACTGTGGTGAACTTCTGCCGGGACGATAGGTCGCTGTTACCCCGCGTGTTATTGACGATCCATTCCTCTACGCTGTGGTCCAGAGCCAGACCCAGGAAGCTGTAGAGCTCCCTGGTCTTCTGGAGAGGAAACCTGGCCAAGTCCTCATACCTGAACGAGGACAGGGAAGGCAGAAAGGGTCAACAAAAAAAGGAACAAAAAGGACAAAAAAAGTAATTTGTCAGCACCTTTGACGGTTACATAAATGAGTCATACGGCTGTGTCATCTATGTAACCATGGGCTTGATTAGGTTTAAGCAATTAAAACTATATGGTGAAGGCATCGAACAGACTTTGGTCAAAAAATGAACAAAAAAATCATTAATAAATGGACATAGGACTCAATCAGCAGCCTCAGGTGTCATCCTGCATTCACTTTTCTTACTTTGGACAGCAATTATTTCCATAAGTGCAAAAAGTTGCCTGTCATAGACCTTAATTTAATCAGTTAACAGGATTTTAAGTCACTTTACATAAAATGAACCAACTTTAACAAATCAAGAAAAGAGATGATAAAAACACAGTTTGAGAAAAGAAGAGAGAGTGACAAATAGGCCTCCAAAATCTATATTTTTGTTCCCATTTTAAGTTTGGCATTTGAATCTGGGCCTTTTGTATTGTTATGAAAGTTAAACCTAAGTTTTGATTGTCCCACAATGACCTTGACCTTTGACTACTGATTTCTAATCAATTAATCCTTGAGTTCAAGTGGACATTTGTGCCAAATTTGATGAAAATCCATGAAGGCCCTCTTGACATACATGGTTCACAATGTTTAGACAGACATGAGGACCTTTAACCAAAATATAATCAGATCATTGGTCAGTCCAAGTGGACATTCATGCCAAATTTTAAGAAAGGACGTACATACACATTCATAGACAGACGACTTGAAATTATTATGCCTGCGGCCACGGCTCTTGCTGGCGCAGAAACCGAAAAAGACAAAAAGCCTTGTCCTCTGTGCCTCTTTGTTAGGATGTCATGAGTTAAAACATACAGTGTTGTATAAACCACGTCACAATGTCTACACCTGAAACTAAACACTGATTCATTGGTCCCACCTGTAACCAAACATCCCACTGCCTGACAGAGCGAACACAAACTGTCCACCTTCTCACCTGAGCAGCATGTATCTCCCTCTGAGCCAGGCGGGTTTGGACAGGCCTGTGGACACGGACCTGAGGAAGTCCTCACACACGGTGTTGATCTGTCCCAGGTTCAGGTTGTGGGGTCGACGTCCGGTCGCTCTCCACAGACGCCACAGACGGTAAGTATCTCGAAATGTCTCAATACGAGATGCCAGGATGCCGCGTGGATCTCGAACGAGCTGGACTACCTGATGATGAGGAATGATAATAAAACATATTTACCAGGAATGCTCTTCGGTTTGCAACATGTTTTTAAAGGTGATTTGGGTGAGCACCTACTAACAACCACAATCTGCATGGACAACAGTAATAATCAGGGTTTCAGTGACAGAGGAAATAGGAGGAATAGTAGCTGAGATGAGCACAAAATCAATCACCTGATCATCAGCGATCAATGCACAATGGATGCTTAGATTTGTGCCCAACTTAACTTATCCAGCATTATATAAGAAACAAAAGCTCCACCTTTAACAGATTCAAGTCAATTTAAAAAGCACACTGTGCTAATAAAAACTCTCCCCAATGCACAACTTGGACTTCAACATTGCTGTGTGAACATGTGAAATTTAATCAATTAATCGACAGGCTATGGCATGCTGTCAAAAAATATACAGTAGGTAAAGTTTTTATGTTTTGTTTTGGGTTTTTTTCAAATAATGATTAATCAATTTGAAACCCTAACATTAATTAATTCATTCATTAATTCATGTATTCATGTATTTATTTATTCTTTTTGTAATATCTTTTGTTATGTTTCTGTATTCTGGCAGAGTCACAATCATTACATAACACTGTCTATCACATCAGAGTGTAACAAATCCCGACCGCTGCTCTGCGAGCCTGTTTTTAGGCTCCATGTGTCTGTACATGTGTTTCGAGCATCTCTGAGGCACTGCAGTCATTTTCAATACATGTTCAATCAATATTGTACCAATTTAGAATTGTATTGATCTAACCTTCCATAACCCTGTCAGCGAGTGAAGCTGGTGAAGTGTTAAATGCAAACTACATCAGTCGGTGGATTACGAGATAAAAGGTCCTCGGGCGTTTTGGCTATTTATTTTCTTGTTGTTTTGTCTCTCTTTGTAGTCATTTTCTGTGCGTCTTTGTAGTTGTTTATGTTTCTCAACCACTAAAACAAGTTTGTATTCACTGACAGAAGTCTAGTTGTTATGTCAGTGTCTCAGCTTGGAAGCAAAATGAAATGAATAAATAGAATAGAATAGAATAAATATAATTAATAGAATAGAATAGAATAAATAAAATAAATAAAATAAAAAAAAAAATAAAATAAAATAAAATAATTACATTGTCAATTAATTATCATTAAAGTTGTAATTATGCCTCTACCTTCAGATTGAGTCTTGGGTCCTCAATCAACGCCCTGAGGTCACTGATTTGGGGAATCCGGACCGTCTTGATGGCTGCGTGGCGTTTTGCTCTACAGGTATCAGCAGCCAGCAACAAATTGAGCGGCCCACACCTCCTCACACACTCTCCCTCATCAGTCAGCACCAGGCTCTGCTCCTCTGGGCCCAGAGACGCCTCACACACAGGAGGGGAGCACAGAGACTGGCCTGAAGAAAGGACACGGACAATAAAAGAGACTGTAACACAACAACTATGCATATAAAAAACAAAGCTACATACATAACATATCACTGTAGTATCATTATGTGAGGGAAAGCAGGACAAATGGACAGAGTCTGGACACGTGTCTCTTACTGGCTCCTCGTCTGAACAGCTTGTCAGTGGAGTGGTTGGCAGGACGGGGTCGGATGTAACTCTCCAGACTTTTGAGTTGACAATGGTACAAAGACTTCAGCAGGTCTCTGGCTGCTCCGAGCATCACCCTCCTCTCAGCCAGGTTTCGGCTCTGCGCCAGGCGAGGGAGCAGAGCCAACTGGACGTGGTACAGAGGCTCAAACAGGTAGAAGACCTGAGAATTGACGAAAACATCAAAACAATGTCAAAGTTTCAGTGAGCCTCCAAACACACAAACTGTGTCACACGTGGAAGTTTCTAGGAGCAAATAAATATTGTGAAAGCTTCTGATGTGATGTTTTCAAAAGCTCTTTAAGCGTGTCGGTTATTTTCAAGAGTGAAGCTGCATCCCAGAGATACTCAACATGCTCTGCTTCGGGGCCACTTTTGCAAAATGACAGGAGGCCAGGGGCCAGTCGCAGCAGCCCCAAACATGTTTTAGGATTTTAGGACATTTCTAGGACTTTAAGATGTTTCTAAGGCTTTAGGATGTTTGTAGGATTTTTGGTAATTTCCAGGACTTTAGGACATTTGTCAGATTTTATGACATGTCTAGGATTTTAGGACACTTGTCAGATTTTAAGACATTTAAAGGACTTTAGGGTGTTTTTCGGACTTTGGGAAGTTTGTAGGATTTTTGGTAATTTCCTGGATTTTATGAACTTTCTAAGATTTTAGGATATTTCTAGGATTTCAGGACATTTCTTGGATATTACCACATTCCTAGGATTTTAGGACATCTCTCAGATTTTAGGACATGTCTAGGATTTTAGGACGTTTCTCAGAGTTTAGGATATATTAGAGGCTTAGTTAGGACCACTGTCAGGCACTTTTTTTGATAAACAAGCTCTATTTGATGCTGTTTTATGCACTCTGGCACCTAATGTATACTAAAGCTTAAAAACAATCCCAGTGTGAATCACTTTATTTTAACTGTGAATTAGAAAATAACTGGGGGGCCACCCGGCACCCTGCAGACTGTACACTGAGTATCACTGATATACAGCATTACATTCATACCTCAGGGTGCTGGTTGAACAGCTGACCGACGAATGAGGATCCGCTCCGCGTGGTGGCCAGAATGAGGATGTGGGTTCTCTTGCTGGTGTTATAAGGTGGTTGGTGAGTTTCATCACAGCTTCTGTCCGAGACCTCGGGTGTGTCCTGGCCCGGTCGTGTCAGATCTTTCAGGCTGCAGTTGGCAGCGTGGTCTGTGGGTGCCTGGCCCACGGAGCTCAGCAGGCTTAAGGGTTTGGTGGAGAACGTGCGGATGGCTGTGTACTGGATGGCGATGGAGGCTAATGCTAGCAGCACCATGGACTTCCAAGAACACTGCATGGTGGCTGGACAGATGCATCAGGAAGCCACGGCACTGTCTGCTATAGAGGAGGACAGAGACATCAGGAGGACAGGACAAAAGGAGACATAAACTGTTGTCTTTTTTACCACTTTTATCTTCAAGCAGCAGTGAGGAAGCTGCTGTCAGTGAAAAGGCTCTGATAAAGCCACTGTACACTATCTGTCCACCAACCAATTTTTAAAGAAAACTAGTTTTCTTTCAAAAACTGCCAAAATTACAAGTACACTTTAGGTTTAGTTTATTTGAAAAGGGACGGTGCAAATTAATAAATACACAATAAAAATGCCAGGTTTAGCCAGGAGGCTATCTTCCTGAAAACAACAAAGAAATAAGGCCTATAGTTTAAAAGACTTCTTTAAACACATCAGCAAGAGAAAGACAAACAAAATGAAACAAGACAAAAAAACAACAACCCAACACACAAACAAAACACAACAACAACAAAAATCAATGAGACAAAAAAGAGAAAAATGCGCAATTTAAAGATGCAAAAGGAATATACAAATTACTTCTTTTAAATCACCTCTTAAAATCCATTTCTTTAGACTTACCTTTATGCAATGTCATCTTTAAATTTGTCTTTTAATTTATCCTCAAATTAATTTATTTATTATTTTTTTTATTCTGTCTTTATCCTGCTTATTATTTTTATTTTTTTAATTCGACATTATTGCATTTGGGGTTTTTTGCCTCTAGTTTTGTTATATTTCCCGCCAGTCACAAGGGATGCTAAAAAAAATGTGTAGCTTCAGGGAGCATCAGAAAATTCATTTAAAATACGGCACCGCTCCTCTGATAAAAAAAAGAACAGTCCCTACGCGAGCCTTATTTAAAGAATAATAATTAAATCTGGAATGAGGCAGACACAAATGTATTATATCTGTCCAGCTACCCATCCATCCATCCATCCATCCATCCATAACACACCATGTCACACGCCGCGCGCGCACTAACCCTCCTGTTACAGACAGATTCCTGCTGTTTGTGTCCTTATCTGTCCTCACGGTGCCGCTGAATATTAGCTGCCACAGTCTGCATGCCGTTATTTCCACCCACAGGCCCGCTTCATCCCGACCACCGGACGCACCGACGCTTCCCCCCGGACCCGCCGGTGTGTTTCCTCACCTCTCCGGTGTGTGTGAGCCGTCAGCAGGAGGCGGCGGGCCGGCCGTTGTGGCGGAGACATGATGCTGCTGCGTGGTTTCGCCGAGGGGACAGACACCATCCTGCGTCTGTCTGGGGGACACACGGGAGAACGAGGACATGACGCTGAGGACAGGAGACAATCCAAATTCCAAAAATGTCTCAAAGAGCGTGACGATCGGCGGTCACATGCGCGTAAACAGGCTGGTGGACTGGTGCATACATACAGTGCGATACAGGTCTCTGTCTCTGCATCACCCCCCCTTTCCCTCTCCCTCTCCTCTCTCTCTCTCTCTCTCTCTCTCTCCACCCCCTCCCTTCTTTTTTATGGTACACATTTCCATGTCTATCTCAAAACATTACGTGCATTTCTATGCGCACACAGCAAGGTGAAATCTAGTATTGTAGTGATTTTGTAGTGACATCCGGCATCCCCCACACACATTTTCTGTTTTTTTTTTTGTTAAAATCCTAATAATGTCCATGTCTAAAGATCTGAGCCATGTCCTAAAATCCTAATAATGTCCATGTCTAAAGATCTGAGCCATGTCCTAAAATCCTATAATGTCCATGTCTAAAATATGTCCTAAAATCCTAATAATGTCCACTAAAAAGCCATGTCCTAAAATCCAGAAATGTCCTAAAACACAAGAAATGCCCTAAAAACCAGAAATGTCCTACAACACAAGAAAGGCCCTAAAACCTAAGAAATGTCCTAAAATCCCAAAAACATCATCAAATCTGAGAAATATCCTAAAATGCTAGAAACATGTATGTAAAATGTATACGTGGCCCCTAAGCAAAGCAAGTTAAATCATTCCTAAAAAAAAACAGTTCATGTAAAACCATGATGCTGGGTCGCCTCCAAAAGATCACTTTTTTATTTTTAAAATATAAAAATGCTTACAATTCCTCAGCCTGATGGGTGACGGATCTGTCACAAAATACTCCGCATAAAATTAAAAGAAAAAAAAAAAGTGAAAACGACTATATCCAGCTGTCAGTGCGGAGCATTTTTAGCCTTTAAGTCACACAAAGAGTGAGGGTAGGAGGAATTATCTAAATTCTGGATGCACAGACATGAAAGTGAGTTCCATCTTTTTGAAGATGCCTAAATGTTTATTAAATATAAACTCCATTTCCTTTCCATCAGGTGGACTCGGCCGGTGGATCCGTCTCATCTTGACTCTGGTTGGGACGGTTGGACAGCACGTCCTCTCTGGATAGCAGGTTGTTTTTGCGGAGGTGGCAGGCCTGCTGGTAGGGGGGGCGTATGGGCGGCTGGGTGGGGGCGGCGTGTACTGGTACTGTTTACCAGCGTCCAGCTGGAAAGAGAAAAACATAAACAGGTGTAATATTATATTTGTGTATGGTCATTAAAAAAAAGTCATGGAATTTGCAAACAGCTATTTCCAGGCCTGGGAAAGTTTTGGAAAACTAAATATACCCTGAAAGTTTTGGAAAAGTCATTTTTTCTTTCACACACTGTATAGTAACACATAATGGCTTCAAGGACCATCAGAAATTTGAAAATGCAATCATTTCTGTTTTTACACATTCTGACCATGATAAGTGGCGCTATCTTTAGTGATTTTTAAGAAAACATGCCTTCCAAAACCATTGCCTTTAAAAAATAGCCCAAAACACAACATTTTCTTTAAACTTCCCCCAAAATCTTCAAAGGGAAAGAAAACCTACCAAAATCTTTTCTTTAAAAATCAAAAATGCCAAAAATTCTGAAAAAAATTCTATAAAATTTGCCAAAAATGTTTTAAGAAAAAAAAACTACCAAAATCTTCTTTTTGAAAATCCCAAAATTAAAAAAAAAAAAAAATTCACACCAAACACCTTAATCTACATCAAGCTGTTTTGTAGTTGTTTTTTTTTTTATCATTTTATTTGTCCATTAATTTAAGAAATAAAACTGTAGCACAGATTCCTATTTTGACCCACTTTTCCTCACTTCCTTTCCTCCCTTTTCTCAGCACTGAGTGGTTTCTTTCACTGTGTTCACGCCCCATTAACCTGATTGAGTTCACCTGTTCTCCCCCTGTTTAAACCCTGAACATGAACCTCCTCTCACTCACTCTTTCGTGATCATACACGGAGCTGCAGAGCCGGTAAAAAAAGAGTTTTTTTTTTTCTTTAGTCTGATCTTGTGTGTCGTATTGTTAACTGAAAACACTGTTTTTCATCATTAAGCTGGACATTTGTGTAAATTTGACTTAAGTTATAATTTTTGTGTCTTTCTTTTGGTGTCACAACCCATGTGTGTGTTTGCTCCTCCCTTTAAAATGCAATTCTTGAGTTTTTGAAAAAAATAAACCTTTGTGTGGAAATTAAAGTTTTATGGCTGATGCATTTTGACCAATATCAATGATAGCACACTTCTCCTTCTGAACCTCCCCCTTAAAACAAAAATTTTAAAGATTTTAAAGTTTAATTTATGAATTTAGGAAATTTTAAATCGGGGATTCTACTTTTTGCAAATGACATGAGGCCAGGAGCCAGTCTCAGCAGCCCAAAAAATGTTTCTAAAATCAGGGCTTAGCTGGGACTTCTGTTTGGGGGTATGAGGATTCTCCTCTGGCACTTTTATTTATTTAAATTTAAAAAGAGAAAAAAAACAATTTTGATGCCGTTTTTTCACACTGGCACCTTATTTAAACTAAAACTACAAAAACAAGTCGCAGTGTGAAATTTTTTTTTTATTTTTTATTTTTATTGTGAATTAGAGGATGGGGGGGCTGACACCCTACCAAGGGCCACATTTGGCCTGTGGGCTGTAAATTGAGTATTGCTGGTTTAAGGTGTAACTTAGGTTGGATTTTGGTTCATTCACTGCAAATAAGCAATATTTCAACGATTCTTAAGCCCCTTTAGGGAATGAACATGTGACGCTGCTGGATTGATCCATGAGAGATCGTTGATTGTCAGACACAACGAGACATTTACAGAGAAAGCAGCAGCTTTTGGGATTTTTCAATAGCGAAACAAACAGATTATGATTTATTTAATGGGTTACCTGCAGTTTTACGTCTAAAGAAAAATCTAATTATGAAATTGCATGAAAACCATTCCTGAATATTCAACTGAACTGAGAAATTGCGATGCTTTTATGGTTTTTCTTACATTTTTAAGGGGGCTCTTTGCCTTAAACTCCTAAAATTGAAGATAATCCTTTTTAAAGAAAAAAATTAATACAATCATTCATCTATTTATTTTCACTTTAGAATTCCAGTGAACACAATAACATTAAAATAAATTCATGGAAGTACAAAAGAAATTGATTCAGTTTCATAGTAAAAAAAAATGCACCTTTATCAGTTTTTCTAAATCAAACTTTAAATACAATAATATTTTTAAAAAAGATACACCTGTGTCTCCTTACCTGCAGAGGGTAGGTCCTGTCTGAGTCGAAGGCACTGAGGTCGCCACACGCCAGGAAGGGAACAATAACGCGGTTGGGACCCTCTAACTGGTTGAGTCCACATCTGGGGGACAGAGACCAGAACAGACTGAGAGCAGGGCATGCAGGGGAACTTAAGACTGATCCACATCTGAAGGAGCTGCTGCTGGGTTCTTAAGACGGTGTGTCACTGACATTACTGAGGTTTCTTCTCTGCTTGTGTGACTGTTGCACTTTGTTTAAGCATATTTACATTAACTGATCACAACCATGTGTGGCCACAGGGGTCAAAGTTCAGCAAATATCAATAAAAGCAATAAATAGGCAAGAAAATAAAGACAAAAACCTTTACGCCTCCACAACAGAAATAGCCGTGTCCGGAAAGCATTAAGTTTTCAGGTTGTCCGTCTTGTCAAGTTTTTGTGAACAAGATATTTCACGGATGTCTTAAGGGAATTTCAGAAAATAAAGTCCGCACACTAGAGAATGCTCCCATGAATGTTTATTAAATTACCTCCATACATTTGATGTGTCTGTGTCTTAAGCAGGGCTTTGGCCCAAAATGTCGCAGGTGTGGAAGTAATTTAATAAACGTGCATTCTCTAGTGTGCAGACTTTATTTTTTGGAATCTGCTTTCACTTTGTCCAGCCTTAGTCTTTACTACTTTTGATGTACACGCTGCTAAAACTGTTTTGGGTTTTTGTTTTTTTTGTTTTTTTTAAGGGAATTTCCTCAAATTTGGCACAAATGTCCACTTGGACTTAACAATGAACTGATCCAGTTTCGTTGGTCAAAGGTCACTGCGACCTTGTCCAACTGTCATGTGACCTGAAAAACATAATTTGCTAATTAATTACAACAAAATGTCAAATGGGATAAAATGATAAATTGATCATATTTTACATAATTTTTTTACTGTGACATAATGTTTTTCTGGCCATTTTACAACATCATAACTCTCAAAAAGCAGGTGTGACACATTTAGTGACACTAAATGTGCGGGTTTATACCATGACACTTTGCTGACTGTATTGATCTTCTGTGTTGTCGGGTAGAGGTGCATGTGAAGCATCTATTTTTTAGAGTTTTTAGTTTATTTGCAGCAACATTCATATTTGAAGTATTATCAACGCTCATGTCTATTAATTAATCTGGACACACATGGATGTAAAATGAAACTTAAGTGGTCTGCGGAGGAACAACAACCATGAGGAAATAACTCTAACTTTATGTTGTCCTCAATGTTTTTCTTTTAATTTTTAAATATGACACACTTATTTTACTTAATACAACAATGGCTTATAAATGGAGAAATTAGTTAAGAGTCATCTACATTGTCAATAAACATCTAAAGTGAACATTTAAAAATCTTCCATTGTGATTATAATGTGTTCTGTTCATGTTTTCTGATCCAGATCAGATATCCAGACATGGACCACATATGGAAAAGGGCTTGTAGTTACCGTAGGAATGATCCAGCAGAGGGTTGGACATGTTGGGGACATAACCTTCAGGAGGTGAGTAATTCTGACACACACCACGAAGGCCTCTGCAAGCACACATGCGTGCACACACACACACACACACACACACACACACACACACACACACACACAGATACTGTGAGTACCGTTTGTCAAATGCAAACACCAAAAGTTCAGATGTAAATCAATGCGGTAAAATAAACACAAATTAGTTTGGAAGATTTTTTTAGTCAAATATTCTGTGCACAAGTGCCTCAGGTGTATAAACAATCACTACACGAGCTGGGGGCGGAGTTTGTCTCCTGTTTGAGCCGTGTGATTGGTCAGCAGCTCACCGATGCTGGAGTTCCTGCTGCTGCGAGGCTTAGCGCAGGTAACACCACTGAAGAAGATCTTCAGCTGAGAGTACAGCAGAGTCACGTCTTTACCTCTGAAGATCTGACACACACACACACACACACACACACACACACACACACACAGGACAATGAGGGTAATACAGTGTCCACGGCCCACAATGCAACACTGCATTAAATTTTTGGACCTGCCTTGGCCACAAACGTCCCTCCTGGTTTGAGGACATGTGTCGTGATGTTCAAAGCCTGAGGGACAGACAGGTGTCAGTATGACATCACAGATGGACAGGTGATCATAAACACGCGTCCGTACTCACAGCCAATAGGAGCTGAGCCTGGATGTACTCGTCCACGTCATGGAGCCCGGTTACTATGGAAACAGAACAGAAGATAACGTCAAACCACTTAATTAAAAACATTTAAGAAAGAGTAAGGGCAGACAGGAAGTGAGTGTCTCACCGTCTGGAGCTCCATCACAAACCACCAGGTCGGCCGGCTGACCCTCGAAGTGGCGGATGATCTCCTGAGCTGTCGACACCTGAGAGGAAGAAGACACAGGTCATGTGATGCACGGCTGAGGACAGTGTCCTCCTCTGGCTGGTGAGTGAAAAGGGACGATCAGAGTCACTGGTTCACTGTTTGCGTCCTCACTTTGGTAATGTCTCCTTGGATCTGAGTGACTCCTGGTAGAGGAGCCATGGCCTGCAGGTCCACCGCCACGATCTTCACCTCCTCTCACCCCCCTCAGCCTTCTCACCTTTCTCCTCCTGCCCTCTGAGTGGAAAAACAAAACAGTGAAATAGTTAAATCCACTAAATTCCATGCCATGTGATTATATATATTCATTTCTTTAATAAAGAAGCAACAAAATAAATAAAACCTGAGTTTGCGACTGAGGACTTGACTCCAGCTGCCTGGAGCTGCACACAGATCAACTGCTCTGTTCACACCTGAGGACGAGAAACCAATGATAAATACATTTTTACTAATAAGACATTTAATAAAAGAGGGAAAAGGGGTACAGGCAGAAGCAAACTCAGTTATGCCCTCCTCGGGTGGCTCTGCTGCAGGTGGGACCCTGTTAGGTGAATTACTGGGTCTCACCTGTAAACAGGTTGAATTCCTGGTCGAGCTGCAGCAGCTTGAAAGCGCTCCTCGCTCTCCAGCCCTCCTCTTTGGCCAGTCGGTAGTAAATGTCCCGTTTGTCTTTAGAGGAGCGACCCATCCTGACCTCTGACCCCTCTGATGGCACAGAACCTGTAAGACACCAGCCACATTTATACTTTTGTAATAAACATCTATCCTGGATTAGTATTTTTTATATATTCACTCTTTTTTATTCCTTATAATGTAAATTGTTATTTCTTAGTATTGGTCCAAAAATTGGTTACAAAAGAAAATATCACCTGGGCCCTCTGCTTACAACCGTGACACTCAATTTACCGCATGCAGCCCAAATCTGCCCCCCAAAACAATTTCTAATTCACAAAAAAAAAGTGATTCACACTGGGAATGTTTGTTTTTGTATTTTTAATATACATATGGTACCAAAGTGTATAAAACAGCATAAAAATATAGATTGTTTATTTTAAAAGATGCCAGCTGAGGGTCCCCTGCACCCCCTTGTTAAGACCCTAAGACCCTAAAACCCTGGACATGTCCTTAAATCCTAGAAATGTCCCAAAATCCTAGAAACATCCTGAAATAAGAGAAATATCCTAAAATCCTAGAAGCATGTATGGGGCTGCTGCTACTGGCTCGTGGCCTGCTGTTATTTTGCAAAAATGTCCCCAGAAAAGTAAGTTATGAATCTCTGATTTACAGCGCTGGTTACAAACACACTGTGATAAACAACTGTCTCCGGACTAAAGTCAAATTTCTACAAATACGAATGATGTGTTTGGTTAATTCTGTTAAAGCCGAACTGAAACGCGTCTATTAATGAATTATAGAAGTACTCGATTATATTTAATAATCACTGTTATGTGGTTCAAGACCCGTTAACCTTCTCTTACTCTTTTTTTTAAACGGGGTTTGGTTTAAGGCGCATGATAAGTTGCATATTTAATGGCTTTCTGAGCTCACTGTATGACGTGAGGTGCGTGTCTTCCTTTCGGTTCAATATATACACGTTTATTACAAACGATACACCTAAAACAATAACCCGATATCGGATTTAAACATACTTTGACTGACATAAACATACTGTTTGACTTACTGTTCATACTGTTATCTAATTATGCAACAAAGATGACGGGTAATCAAGTCATTTTGATCAGGCGCCTCAGCAACAGCTACCACTGGGGTCCTTCTATCGTCAACACCGGAACTACACGTGAACAGTAAGTCAAACAGTATGTTTTATGTCAGTCAAAGTATGTTTAAATCCGATATCGGGTTATTGTTTTAGGTGTATCGTTTGTAATAAACGTGTATATATTGAACCGAAAGGAAGACACCTCACGTCATACAGTGAGCTCAGAAAGCCATTAAATATGCAACTTATCATGCGCCTTAAACCAAACCCCGTTTAAAAAAAAGAGTAAGAGAAGGTTAACGGGTCTTGAACCACATAACAGTGATTATTAAATATAATCGAGTACTTCTATAATTCATTAATAGACGCGTTTCAGTTCGGCTTTAACAGAATTAACCAAACATCATTCGTATTTGTAGAAATTTGACTTTAGTCCGGAGACAGTTGTTTATCACAGTGTGTTTGTAACCAGCGCTGTAAATCAGAGATTCATAACTTACTTTTCTGGGGACATTTTTACAAAATAACAGCAGGCCACGAGCCAGTAGCAGCAGCCCCATACATGCTTCTAGGATTTTAGGATATTTCTCTTATTTCAGGATGTTTCTAGGATTTTGGGACATTTCTAGGATTTAAGGACATGTCCAGGTTTTAGGGTCTTAGGGTCTTAACAAGGGGGTGCAGGGGACCCTCAGCTGGCATCTTTTAAAATAAACAATCTATATTTTTATGCTGTTTTATACACTTTGGTACCATATGTATATTAAAAATACAAAAACAATTCCCAGTGTGAATCACTTTTTTTTTGTGAATTAGAAATTGTTTTGGGGGGGCAGATTTGGGCTGCATGCGGTAAATTGAGTGTCACGGTTGTAAGCAGAGGGCCCAGGTGATATTTTCTTTTGTAACCAATTTTTGGACCAATACTAAGAAATAACAATTTACATTATAAGGAATAAAAAAGAGTGAATATATAAAAAATACTAATCCAGGATAGATGTTTATTACAAAAGTATAAATGTGGCTGGTGTCTTACAGGTTCTGTGCCATCAGAGGGGTCAGAGGTCAGGATGGGTCGCTCCTCTAAAGACAAACGGGACATTTTTACTACCGACTGGCCAAAGAGGAGGGCTGGAGAGCGAGGAGCGCTTTCAAGCTGCTGCAGCTCGACCAGGAATTCAACCTGTTTACAGGTGAGACCCAGTAATTCACCTAACAGGGTCCCACCTGCAGCAGAGCCACCCGAGGAGGGCATAACTGAGTTTGCTTCTGCCTGTACCCCTTTTCCCTCTTTTATTAAATGTCTTATTAGTAAAAGATGTATTTATCATTGGTTTCTCGTCCTCAGGTGTGAACAGAGCAGTTGATCTGTGTGCAGCTCCAGGCAGCTGGAGTCAAGTCCTCAGTCGCAAACTCAGGTTTTATTTATTTTGTTGCTTCTTTATTAAAGAAATGAATATATATAATCACATGGCATGGAATTTAGTGGATTTAACTATTTCACTGTTTTGTTTTTTCACTCAGAGGGCAGGAGGAGAAAGGTGAGAAGGCTGAGGGGGGTGAGGAGGTGAAGATCGTGGCGGTGGACCTGCAGGCCATGGCTCCTCTACCAGGAGTCACTCAGATCCAAGGAGACATTACCAAAGTGAGGACGCAAACAGTGAACCAGTGACTCTGATCGTCCCTTTTCACTCACCAGCCAGAGGAGGACACTGTCCTCAGCCGTGCATCACATGACCTGTGTCTTCTTCCTCTCAGGTGTCGACAGCTCAGGAGATCATCCGCCACTTCGAGGGTCAGCCGGCCGACCTGGTGGTTTGTGATGGAGCTCCAGACGGTGAGACACTCACTTCCTGTCTGCCCTTACTCTTTCTTAAATGTTTTTAATTAAGTGGTTTGACGTTATCTTCTGTTCTGTTTCCATAGTAACCGGGCTCCATGACGTGGACGAGTACATCCAGGCTCAGCTCCTATTGGCTGTGAGTACGGACGCGTGTTTATGATCACCTGTCCATCTGTGATGTCATACTGACACCTGTCTGTCCCTCAGGCTTTGAACATCACGACACATGTCCTCAAACCAGGAGGGACGTTTGTGGCCAAGGCAGGTCCAAAAATTTAATGCAGTGTTTGCATTGTGGGCCGTGGACACTGTATTAACCCTTCATTGTCCTGTGTGTGTGTGTGTGTGTGTGTGTGTGTGTGTGTGTGTGTCAGATCTTCAGAGGTAAAGACGTGACTCTGCTGTACTCTCAGCTGAAGATCTTCTTCAGTGGTGTTACCTGCGCTAAGCCTCGCAGCAGCAGGAACTCCAGCATCGGTGAGCTGCTGACCAATCACACGGCTCAAACAGGAGACAAACTCCGCCCCCAGCTCGTGTAGTGATTGTTTATACACCTGAGGCACTTGTGCACAGAATATTTGACTAAAAAATCTCCAAACTAATTTGTGTTTATTTTACCGCATTGATTTACATCTGAACTTTTGGTGTTTGCATTTGACAAACGGTACTCTGTGTGTGTGTGTGTGTGTGTGTGTGTGTGTGTGTGTGTGTGTGCACGCATGTGTGCTTGCAGAGGCCTTCGTGGTGTGTCAGAATTACTCACCTCCTGAAGGTTATGTCCCCAACATGTCCAACCCTCTGCTGGATCATTCCTACGGTAACTACAAGCCCTTTTCCATATGTGGTCCATGTCTGGATATCTGATCTGGATCAGAAAACATGTGAACAGAACACATTATAATCACAATGGAAGATTTTTAAATGTTCACTTTAGATGTTTATTGACAATGTAGATGACTCTTAACTAATTTCTCCATTTATAAGCCATTGTTGTATTAAGTAAAATAAGTGTGTCATATTTAAAAATTAAAAGAAAAACATTAAGGACAACATAAGTTAGAGTTATTTCCTCATGGTTGTTGTTCCTCCGCAGACCACTTAAGTTTCATTTTACATCCATGTGTGTCCAGATTAATTAATAGACATGAGCGTTGATAATACTTCAAATATGAATGTTGCTGCAAATAAACTAAAACCTCTAAAAAATAGATGCTTCACACGCACCTCTACCCGACAACACAGAAGATCAATACAGTCAGCAAAGTGTCATGGTATAAACCCGCACATTTAGTGTCACTAAATGTCTCACCTGCTTTTTGAGAGTTATGATGTTGTAAAATGGCCAGAAAAACATTATGTCACAGTAAAATTTATGTAAAATATGATCAATTTATCATTTTATCCCATTTGACATTTTGTTGTAATTAATTAGCAAATTATGTTTTTCAGGTCACATGACAGTTGGACAAGGTCGCAGTGACCTTTGACCAACGAAACTGGATCAGTTCATTGTTAAGTCCAAGTGGACATTTGTGCCAAATTTGAGGAAATTCCCTTAAAAAAAACAAAAAAACAAAAACCCAAAACAGTTTTAGCAGCGTGTACATCAAAAGTAGTAAAGACTAAGTGCTGGACAAAGTGAAAGCAGATTCCAAAAAATAAAGTCTGCACACTAGAGAATGCACGTTTATTAAATTACTTCCACACCTGCGACATTTTGGGCCAAAGCCCTTCTTAAGACACAGACACGTCAAATGTATGGAGGTAATTTAATAAACATTCATGGGAGCATTCTCTAGTGTGCGGACTTTATTTTCTGAAATTCCCTTAAGACATCCGTGAAATATCTTGTTCACAAAAACTTGACAAGACGGACAACCTGAAAACTTAATGCTTTCGGACACGGCTATTTCTGTTGTGGAGGCGTAAAGGTTTTTGTCTTTATTTTCTTGCCTATTTATTGCTTTTATTGATATTTGCTGAACTTTGACCCCTGTGGCCACACATGGTTGTGATCAGTTAATGTAAATATGCTTAAACAAAGTGCAACAGTCACACAAGCAGAGAAGAAACCTCAGTAATGTCAGTGACACACCGTCTTAAGAACCCAGCAGCAGCTCCTTCAGATGTGGATCAGTCTTAAGTTCCCCTGCATGCCCTGGTCTCAGTCTGTTCTGGTCTCTGTCCCCCAGATGTGGACTTCAACCAGTTAGAGGGTCCCAACCGCGTTATTGTTCCCTTCCTGGCGTGTGGCGACCTCAGTGCCTTTGACTCAGACAGGACCTACCCTCTGCAGGTAAGGAGACACAGGTGTATCTTTTTTAAAAATATTATTGTATTTAAAGTTTGATTTAGAAAAACTGATAAAGGTGCATTTTTTTTTACTATGAAACTGAATCAATTTCTTTTGTACTTCCATGAATTTATTTTAATGTTATTGTGTTCACTGGAATTCTAAAGTGAAAATAAATAGATGAATGATTGTATTAATTTTTTTCTTTAAAAAGGATTATCTTCAATTTTAGGAGTTTAAGGCAAAGAGCCCCCTTAAAAATGTAAGAAAAACCATAAAAGCATCGCAATTTCTCAGTTCAGTTGAATATTCAGGAATGGTTTTCATGCAATTTCATAATTTAGATTTTTCTTTAGACGTAAAACTGCAGGTAACCCATTAAATAAATCATAATCTGTTTGTTTCGCTATTGAAAAATCCCAAAAGCTGCTGCTTTCTCTGTAAATGTCTCGTTGTGTCTGACAATCAGCGATCTCTCATGGATCAATCCAGCAGCGTCACATGTTCATTCCCTAAAGGGGCTTAAGAATCGTTGAAATATTGCTTATTTGCAGTGAATGAACCAAAATCCAACCTAAGTTACACCTTAAACCAGCAATACTCAATTTATAGCCCACAGGCCAAATGTGGCCCTTGGTAGGGTGTCAGCCCCCCCATCCTCTAATTCACAATAAAAATAAAAAATAAAAAAAAAGATTCACACTGCGACTTGTTTTTGTAGTTTTAGTTTAAATAAGGTGCCAGTGTGAAAAAACGGCATCAAAATTGTTTTTTTTCTCTTTTTAAATTTAAATAAATAAAAGTGCCAGAGGAGAATCCTCATACCCCCAAACAGAAGTCCCAGCTAAGCCCTGATTTTAGAAACATTTTTTGGGCTGCTGAGACTGGCTCCTGGCCTCATGTCATTTGCAAAAAGTAGAATCCCCGATTTAAAATTTCCTAAATTCATAAATTAAACTTTAAAAATTAGACTTTAAAATCTTATGTTTTTGTTAAGGGGGAGGTTCAGAAGGAGAAGTGTGCTATCATTGATATTGGTCAAAATGCATCAGCCATGAAACTTTAATTTCCACACAAAGGTTTATTTTTTTCAAAAACTCAAGAATTGCATTTTAAAGGGAGGAGCAAACACACACATGGGTTGTGACACCAAAAGAAAGACACAAAAATTATAACTTAAGTCAAATTTACACAAATGTCCAGCTTAATGATGAAAAACAGTGTTCTCAGTTAACAATACGACACACAAGATCAGACTAAAGGAAAAAAAACTTTTTTTACCGGCTCTGCAGCTCCGTGTATGATCACGAAAGAGTGAATGAGAGGAGGTTCATGTTCAGGGTTTAAACAGGGGGAGAACAGGTGAACTCAATCAGGTTAATGGGGTGTGAACACAGTGAAAGAGACCTCTCAGTGCTGAGAAAAGGGAGGAAAGGAAGTGAGGAAAACTGGGTCAAAATAGGAATCTGTGCTACAGTTTTATTTCTTAAATTAATGGACAAATAAAATGATAAAAAAAAAAAACAACTACAAAACAGCTTGATGTAAATTAAGGTGTTTGGTGTGAATTATGGATGTTTTTTTTTTTTAATTTTGGTTTTTTTTCTGATATATTTTTTTGTGATTTTCAAAGAGAAGATTTTGGTTTGTTTTTTTCTTAAAACATTTTGGGCAAATTTTATAGAATTTTTTTTCAGAATTTTTGGCATTTTTGATTTTTAAAGAAAAGATTTTGGTAGGTTTTTTTCCCTTTGAATATTTTGGGGGAAGTTTAATGAAAATGTTGTGTTTTGGGCTATTTTTTAAAGGCAATGGTTTTGGAAGGCATGTTTTCTTAAAAATCACTAAAAATAGCGCCACTTATCACGGTCAGAATATGTACAAACAGAAATGATTGCATTTTCAAATTTCCGATGGTCCTTCATGTGTTACTATGCAGTGTGTGAAAGAAAAATGACTTTTCCAAAACTTTCAGGGTATATTTAGTTTTCCAAAACTTTCCCAGGCCTGGAAATAGCTGTTTGCAAATTCCATGACTTTTCCAGGTTTTTAATGACCATACACAAATATAATATTATAATCTAATATTACACCTGTTTATGTTTTTCTCTTTCCAGCTGGACGCTGGTAAACAGTACCAGTACACGCCGCCCACCCAGCCGCCCATACGCCCCCCCTACCAGCAGGCCTGCCACCTCCGCAAAAACAACCTGCTGTCCAGAGAGGACGTGCTGTCCAACTGTCCCAACCAGAGCCAGGAGGAGACGGATCCACCGGCCGAGTCCACCTAATGGAAAGGAA